>NC_143140.1:29258213-29561243 GCF_059928025.1 Delphinapterus leucas
GTTCCATACTGGATCCACTACTTAATAGCTGTGTAATCTCAGACAGTGCATCTGTAAAGTGAAGATAAATAATCACATTAACAACCTCATTGGTTATTATGAGAATTAAATGAGTTAATACTCGTAAAGCACTTAGCACATGTTAAGCTCCTGCCACAGAGTAAGTGCTCTACAAATGTCACCTACTGTATTTGCTCAAACAAGGCCATTTTTTAGCCAACTATCTGAACACAATAATACTGAATCTCATAGTCGCAGAGGGGATTTTTGTGGAAGTGTATCTCAGTAAGGTTTATTAAGCATAGACAAGGGGGTCAGGAATTTAATACCACATTTGTTGTCTTTAGAGCTGCGTTTCAGTTAGGGTGTTGCCTGAGAATGACAGTATTTTCTGATTTAGAATGTGACATTTACTCTGATATTGTTAATATGTGTAGTAGTTAAAAATAGTAGTAGATAGTCTTCATGTATGTTAGCTTCCTTTAGACTTATTTTGAAAAAATACATTTGTCTTATTATATGAATATATTGTGTCCCATTTAACCAAATTGTAACAAATGAAGGAAAGAGGAGATAGAGTATGAAATGTTGATGGAAGCTTTTACTATGTGGAACACCTTAGAATATAAATTTCTACAGTGCTATTAATAGTTATATCATCAACAACATTTTTTCAGACTTTGTGCTTCACTCTGGAGAAAAGAGTACGGCATCTTGAATTTCTTCACTGGGTAATTTAAAACCGAGTTATAATGTGGACACCAACTGCACATGTTACTTGAGTTCAGCATCAAAGTTGTAAACGAAAATAGTAAATATGCTCTCTCTCGAAGCTGTTACTATTTAACAAAACACATTCAAATCAACAAAATAGTATGAATATATATGACCATAAATGTTTTTATTAACTATTTTGGGCTTTTTAAAAAACCTCATTTTAAATACTTAATTCTAATTCTACTCTACTCAAGTAGACTATAATAGCGAATACATATCTAGTGCTTACTATTTACATTCCAGCTGCTGTTCGAGTTACTAGTAAGTTCTGATTCTAATAAGAAAGCCATATACAGCAGTTTCAGCTTTTATGTAACACAGTTAACCTCAGGGAGAAGAAAGTGAGGGCGTTCCGAAAACTTAACTACGTAGTCTATAGACCAGTGTTCTTTGTAAAACATTTATATCGACACCCAGTTTTAGGAACTAAAACCCTTGTATAAATTTGTATTACTATTCTAAAAAAAAAAAATTTGTATTACTATTCTAGAAAGGAGAGTGCCGTTTTTCAGGGGACTATATTCCACTTGGTCTGTCTCTGAGGCCTATTAACCAATAAAACCGTTCTATTCTGCTGCTCTGGGACATAAGCAACAACGAAAAGGAGTAATGACCTTAGACCATAAATAAGTTGTCAGGACAGCCAAGGGGACGAAGGAGAGACGATTAGCGCCAGGACTCGGGTTCCTCCCAGCGACCGGCGGCAGAAGGGGCGGAGCACGTTTCCGGCGTGGCGCTGGAGGCGGGGCGCGGAGGCTCTGGGGTGGGTCTCCCGGGAGCTGCGGAGACAACCTGCGCAGGGAACGCCGGGGGTGTGCGCAGACTCAGTCGGCCGCCTGGAGGGAGCGACCTAGCGGGCGGTCGAGAAGAGCGCTGACCGGTCACCGGTTGTGAGCACGATGAGACCCGGAGAGGAGAGGCCGGTGGAGGGGGGCGCCTGCGCCGCCGTCTTCGAGGTGGAGCTGCTGAAGCTGCGCGCGGCGGAGTGCATCGACGAGGCGGCCGAGCGCCTGGGGGCCCTGAGCCGCGCGATCTGGAGCGAGCCCGAGCTGGCCTACGAGGAGCACCATGCCCACGACGTGCTGACGCGGTTCTTCCAGAGCGAGCGCCCGGCCGCGTCGTGGGCGGTGCAGCCGCACTACCAGCTGGTCACGGCCTTCCGTGCTGAGTGGGGGCCGCCGCGGGGCTGGGCGGCGCCGCGCCCGCTGCACCTGGGCTTCCTCTGCGAGTATGACGCGCTGCCAGGCATCGGGCACGCCTGCGGCCACAACCTGATCGCCGAGGTCGGGGCGGCGGCCGCGCTGGGCGTCAAGGGGGCCCTGGAGAGCCTCCCTGGGCCGCCTTTGCCAGTGAAGGTGAGGTGGGGCCCGGGCTTGGGATTCCCATCGCCAGCCCAGGCCGGGACCGACCCGAGAAGGGCGGGAGCCGGCGCTTCCCGTGTGCCTCCGTCCCTTCCCACCCCGGGGCAGGTGTAGGGGACAGCACTCGACGTCCTGGCTTTTTCTAGTAGGCAGAACCCCTGGATCAAAGTCAGTAGTTCATGAGTTGCCGACCTAGCGACATTTTGCAGATTTTTGCTTTTTCTCTCCTGCGTAGTTGTAAACAATTGAGTGAACTCTCTCCCTTAGGAAAGAACTTAGAACCAAGCCTGGTTTTCGTGATGGCTTATTTTTGGTAACAGGGGCAATCGCAATTTGCTGACAAGGTTGTGCAATCTCTGGGAGGAGGTAGTTATAGGGAAACCTGCAGACCCTCTTCGTTAGCCTCCAAAAAATCTTTTGTTTGTGGCAGTCCTAGGAGCTGTTGTGATTAGAATCATTGGAATTTGGATAGGAAATGTTCAGTCGTTAGAACTACAAAACCTCTAGAAGTATACAAAAAATGGGAAGAGAGTGAACATTAACTACATGATCCTTAAGTCTTAAAGTTTATTTCGCGATTTTAAGATATAGCTCGATCCTTTAAACGGGGAAGTGTTTATGTTAGCCACAGGGCAAGTTTAACCTTGTGTTACTCTGTTTTTCCAGGTGGTATATTCTTTCTGTGGGCTAAGATTGAATCACCACTGCTCAGGTTAAGGGGAAGACTAATGTTATATTTTAAAATTCTTTAGCCCATTTTTTCCAGTGTCAGTAACCTTTCTCTTTTATCCTTACAGTTCCATCTTTTGTGGCTTTTTCTCTTTAGCTGCCTTCTCTTTTCTGCCTCTGGGCCTTGTTTTTCATCTGGCTAGGTTTTTGTTTTGTTTGGGGGAGGAGGTGTCCTTTGCCATTGCATGAAGCACTGGAGAGATTTAGCTTTAACCAGGTTTATGAAAGGTTCAGAGAAGTCAACAAGATTTAACCTGAAAAGTCATCAGATTTCATGAGTCAAGGGTTAAGAGTAAAAAGCAATTTAAGAGTTTGGGTGCTTTATAACTTCTGACTAAAGCAAGACTTTGGGAAATACACACACTTCTGATTTTGAATGGTAATACTCAGTTTTAGTAAGGTTATCTGTCTTATCTGAAAATGGAATTTATGTTGATTCTCTTTGCAAGCCAAGAACTTTTCCAACTTGTTTCATTGTGTTCTTATACGTGACCTTGAAAGTATATTAGTTGTTTATAATTTTTCTTTGCTTTTAAAAATTGTTTGAAGAAGTTAAGTGTAAATATCAAAGTAAAATGTTTATTCTGTAAAGTTCTCTTTTGTTTAATTAGGTGTTTGGTGACCAATAAATCTGCCTGGTTGAGCTGGTGGAATCGAATTAGTAAGTTTGTGTAATAGTTGGCCGTTTCTAACCGTGGTGTTAAGATTTATTCAATGCTTTTCATAAAGGATGAATGTGTTAAGACCTTCTAAAGAGGTAGTTTGGTAAGGAAACAGAGTTCAGGCCTGAAGGTCAGGGTATCTAATCCCAGCTCTGCTTTAAGCCTTGCTCTGTGATCTGGGGCAAGACATTTCGCTCCATGCCTCAAAACCACCCTTCCTAAAATGAAGATACAGATCGCTCACCTACCTCACAGGGTTGTTGTGAGGATAACTAATAAGTAACTAGAAAGTTCCTTACCAGTAAAAGGCTTATGAATAATTATATACACATATACTAAAAGACAGTCAAAAATAAGCTTTAAAAGTAAGTCCTAAATAATTTTGAGGAACTTAGTATATAGTACTTATCTCTTTTCATCTTTGACATTAGTTCTATAAAATTGTGTTATAAGATTGGGAAAAGTTTCCTATAGAGGCTTTAGTACATACTTTGAGCCAAATTGGTATAATAATGTCAATTGCAAGTTTGTGGTGAATTTAGCACCGTAGACTTATGCCCACTGCCTTATTTGAGTCAGAGAACAAAACCTCTCTTCATAGTTTGATTTAGATTGTGAATACATATGCAAGGGAACCTGACTGATATTGCCTGCTAGGATTTTTTGTTGCTCTGACACAGGTATTTCTTTCTAGGTAATTGTTCTGGGAACCCCTGCAGAAGAAGATGGTGGTGGCAAAATTGATTTAATCGAAGCAGGGGCTTTTAAAAATCTTGATGTTGTTTTTATGGCCCATCCATCTCAAGAGAATGCTGCTTATCTACCTGATGTGGCTGAACATGAGTGAGTAATCAAGTTGAAATAAACTTCGTAGTGGAAAACAGGCTATTAGAATACTTTAGTGACTTAACTGTAGGCTAAAACTCCGTACTTCTGCATTTAAAAAGTAAATTGAAAAAAAACAGTAAATTGAAAGAAAACAGTAAATTGAAAGATAATGATGTGATTGATATTTGATTTCCATTGAACGACATTTGGTAGGCCCCTTCCAATTGAGATTTAATATGGTGTTCATAATTGAACTGTTAAAATACTGCCTAAAAAGCGTAAGAATAGCAAACAATATGTTGACACGTATGTTCTATTTTGAATTGAGAGGAATCTGGTTTCTGGACAATGTCTATCCTTTGATATGGAGTTGCATTTGCAGCTGAATAGATCTGCAAGAGACAGCTTTGTTAGACTTGGGAAGAAAACACACTTCTCTAGTTTACTTATTTTGAGCTCTTTGCAAAAAGGATAAATTATGTTCCTGACGAAAAAATACAGAAACTGACTAGCTGTGGATTTGATTGGAATTTGCCAATATATCCTTTTCTGATTTGTCTGGTGCTGAAACTGTTTTTTTCTTTTTTATCTTTCCCTCTGTTGAAAAGCTCACTTTTTTTGGTACCTAGGAGCATGCATCATTTAAGTGGTTTAAATTTTTTACATCAGAAATTTCAACCATAATAGTTAATGGTCCAGTTAGGTGTCTGGTCCCAAGGAGCCATGGCTCAGCTGCTTGAGGAAAACCCCATGTTCTCCTCTGCAGTAGCCTGGGAGTAATCGCAGAACCACCCCAGCAGTGCTTCTAGATTGTGTGTTCAGTTATCCTGCATTTCTCTGCATCCCTTGTTTTCAGAGGGTGACTATTTTAACTGTTCTGGTATTTTTGGTCTTATCACCAGGAATTGGTATTGTGACAGTAGGAAGAATCTTTCAACTTCCGTTTCAGGGATGCTGTACAGTAGTACACCTCTGGAAAACCTTAGAGGTTAGAAATCTCTGCCAATGCCTCTGGCTAGAAGGGACCAGTGGCTGCAGGCAGGCTTCCCAGTCCATTAGCCTTCTAGGATTTAGGTTTAGGTAGGCTTCTTGGCCTTGATTCTGAAGTCAGTCCATTGGGCCTCAGGCCTTTTCTTAATATCTGGCTTCTTAGATTTTTCATTTGCCAACTTTTAAGATGGAAAGGAGAGCAAGAACAAAAATTTAATTTAAAAAATTACTAATCTATTCATGCTAAAAATCTGTAACAATAAATAAGATAAAGCACTATGTCCCTATTAATCACCTTGTTTCACATCCAGTCCCTTTTCTAGAGATATATGTTCTCCCAGGACTTTGGGGGTATATTTATAGACATAACATAGGTACATGTATAAATTAAATCTTAAAGGAGGATTTTCCCCCCTCTGAAATAGTCTGCTAAATATATTATTGATCTGGCTCTTGCTTTTTAAAATTAAACAATGTGTCTTGAATATCATTCCATATTAGTTTTTTTTAAATGTTCTTTTTTTAAAAAATAAATTTATTTATTTATTTTTGGCTGTGTTGGGTCTTCGTTTCTGTGCGAGGGCTTTCTCTAGTTGTGGCGAGCAGGGGCCCCTCTTCATCGCAGGCCTCTCACTATCGCAGCCTCTCTTGTTGTGGAGCACAGGGTCCAGATGCGCAGGCTCCGCAGTTGTGGCTCACGGGCCCGGTTGCTCCGCGGTATGTGGGATCTTCCCAGACCAGGGCTCGAACCTATGTCCCCTGCATTGGCAGGCTGATTCTCAACCACTGCACCACCAGGGAAGCCCTTAAATGTGCTTTTTAAGCCTAAAATACTAATGCTGATATAAAACAGGCATTAACATTTCTTTTCCTGTAGTTTATTGTGCTTTAATTTTACATAGATTTGAACCCTAGAAGAAATGGTGCTAGAGCCATTTTCATAAAGGACATCTTTTTCCATTTTATAATATTTATCACCAGTTTTGTTAAAATTCCAGTTTCTGAGTGATGGTGATAAGATATAGATCGAGGAAATAACAAGTATCCTAAAATTTAAAATATATATTTGGATTTTGTTTTTTAAATAGAATGTTTGGAATCAGTAAAGAAATGCCATGAGCCTCCTGAATCTAGCTCATTAAAAAAAAAAAAAAAAAGTCACTTTAGACTTTTTTTTTTTTTTTTTTTTTTTTGCGGTACTTGGGCCTCTCACTGTTGTGGCCTCTCCCGTTGCGGAGCACAGGCTCCAGATGCGCAGGCTCAGCGGCCATGGCTCACGGGCCTAGCCGCTCCACGGCACGTGGGATCTACCCGGACCGGGGCACGAACCTGTGTCCCCCTACATCGGCAGGCGGACTCTCAACCACTGCGCCACCAGGGAAGCCCTAGAGTGACTTTTTAATAATTTAAATGTGGGTACTATTAATCAGGCTTAAAAAGTGTTATCCAAACAAGTCACCATTATTAATTTTTTTTCTTTTGGAATTATCAGACAAGGCCATGAATCATGTGTTCAAAGAGTTAAAAAAACAAATGGAGGCAAGTCATCTTTATAAATAACTATTTAATATACAATCCTTTCTCTAAACCTTATTGTTTTTTATTGTATCTGAGTAGACTGGTATGAGAACTATTGGGAAGTGGAAAAACAATTTATAAAATTTTAAGGGGGACGTCCCTGGTGGCGCAGTGGTTAAGAATCCTCCTGCCAGTGCAGGGGACATGGGTTCGAGCCCTGGTCTGGGAAGATCCCACATGCCACGGAGCAACTAAGCCCGTGTGCCACAACTACTGAGCCTGCACTCTAGAGCCCATGAGCCACAACTACTGAACCTGAGTGCCACAACTACTGAAGCCCGCATGCCTAGAGCCCATGCTCCGCAACAAGAGAAACCACCACAATGAGAAGCCCGCTCACCGCAACTAGAGAAGCACACGTGCAGCAACGAAGACCCAACCCAGACAGAAATAAAATTAATTAATTACTTTTTAAAAAACTTTTAAGGTATTAGTGATACAGGTATTCTGGACCATTAATAAAATATTGGTCAGGAACAACTGACTTAACGCTAGAATATTTTATAATACTGTGAATATAATCTGATTTTTAGAGGTTGTCTTAACCCATTTCAAATGTCACCTTCTTTCTGTCTTTCCTTGACCTTTCCCCACCTTTAAGACAGGAAGAATTATTTGAGCTTTTGTAGACCTTTGATATAGAACTATCACAGTACAGTGTAGAAGGAGACAGGAGCCATCTCTTCTGTAATTCTAGCACTTAATACAGTATTGCATTGTTCGTTTAAATTGAATTGTGTACAGATTTAATTTGTGCAGGAGCTCGATTGAGCAAAGTTCTTTTTCTCTGTTTTTTTGGAATGCCTTCTTTGTGTTAGTCACTGTATTACATAATAATAAACTAGAACTAAGGTATGTAAATTGCTACATTATTGCTACAAATTAATTCAGCAGTGTGAATCAATTTTGAATAATAGTTGGGTAGTTCTAATTACTTGGATTTTCTTACTTTGGTGATATTGAAAAAAGTAATTCCGAATGATGTTTTATTTCCTAGTGTGACTGTGAAGTACTATGGAAAAGCGTCTCATGCTGCTGCTTATCCCTGGGAAGGACTAAATGCATTAGATGCTGCTGTCCTCGCCTACAACAATCTGTCTGTGTTAAGACAACAAATGAAACCTACCTGGAGAGTTCATGGTACGAATGTCAAATACTTTGGGTAATAGATGGCACTTAATATATTTCAGTGCAATATAATTCCTTAATATTTGATTAAAAAAACATTTGGGAACATTTTACATACTTTATGAATATTCCAAAAATTTTTAACATTTTCAGAAATTCCTGGGACAGGATACTAGATGTTCATTTATATGTGGGCAAGAAGATAGTTAAGATTATTTGTACATAAATAGAATGGTCATTTTGAGTATTAGAAATAATGTTTTTATGTAAGGATCTATGTTCTTTCTGTGGATATTTGAAAGTTAGAACTTGATTTTTCAGTTATCTTCACTGTCTCTTAATATTCTGTGGGTATTTGAAAGTTAGAACTTGATTTTTTCAGTTATCTTCACTGTCTCTTAATAACAAAATTTCATCATTTTCTCATTTAAAAAAAAAAGTGGTGGTTACTGGTTTTATGTACTCAAGTGCTGTTAACCCTAAGTAACATCTTTTTAAATTATGTGTATCACCTTAATATATATGCAGTAATAAAGTATTTCTTGAAGGTACAGATTTATTTTTTAGTTTATTTCCTTATGATTTAAGAAATTATTATACTTTAAGATCTGTTCTTTGCCTGATTTTGCTGTAGTCTGAGATTAGTTTGTAACTGCACTTTTACCAATTTTCTACGTTAGTTTCTTTAAAAAGAATAAACAGGAATATGTAAAAAATATATTTTTTAAAACAGGTCATATAAAATAGGTTTTGCATACTTATTTTCATTATTATTTTGAATGGATACATCTTCCTTCTCAGTCTAGTTCCAAATAAATGCATTTGTTTTGACAGTGGTAGTATATTTTGTCATCTTTGACTTGCATTTGTTTCTTGTTGGCATGAAAATTATTCTCCCAGAGCCAAACGCTATTTAAAATGAGATTCCTGAGGTATGAGGGTAATTACAGAGGCTCATACCATTGGTTTTTTTCCTTATGTCAAAAGTTTATCAAAATGTACAACTGTAATAAAACGCACTGAAATAAAAGTCTCTCCCAGAAGGCTTAAGATAGTTGTAAAAATTTGTAGCAGTTTCTTTATAGTCAGGAATCATAATTTCTTAACATCGTATAAATTCCTCAGACTAAAGTACATATAGACAGTTATTTTTTTTCCTATTAGCGAGAAAGTGTCACACTGTGCATAGAAACTTGTTGTATAACATCAGAATCTTTGGTTGGCATATATGTGACGCTAATAAGTTTAAATTATTTTTCTTTATGTATATATTGGCTGAAAAACTTTATGGGTGTATTTAAGCTTAAAGAAATGATCTCCACGCTCCAAGCTCAATTCCAGTAATTTGGTTCTTTTTATAGGTATAATAAAAAATGGTGGTGTAAAACCCAATATCATTCCCTCTTATTCTGAACTAATCTATTACTTCCGTGCACCCTCAATGAAAGAACTTCCAGTTTTGACCAAAAAGGCAGAAGATTGCTTCAGAGCTGCAGCTTTGGCTACTGGGTGCACAGTAAGAACTTTTAAGAGTTAATCTAAGTTATAATCAGAAGTATATATGTGGGCTGGGGTTGTTTATATTAAGTTACATTTAGAACCTAATTTGTCTCCCTTTTATTTGGCAATCAATGCCTTGAAAATGCAAAACCAGTTGACTGAATAGTTGATGTGAAAATCTTTCATTCTTATTTATTTTACTCAGTGTCTGCATAGGGAAGACTGCAGTCGTCTTATTACACAGGACTTAGAATAACTGATATTGCTGAGCTAGACTCCCTGCCTTTTTGCAAGTTATATTTTTCTTTATTGGCAGTTATGCTTTTGGAAATGCTGTATATAGTTCCTGTAAAGGGAACTTTATGGCAAAATCAGCCAAACCTATTTTTGGTGAAGTCACAGGTGTGTGTAATAGTGATATAAATACTTATGGCTTGCTGGAATGAAAGTTAAAATAGACACAGTAGTCAAGAGGTTTTGTTTATTTGACTCATAAAGTCGGCAACATTTATGTACTAATCATATAGGGCATACAGTGGGATGAGAAGCTCCAGAATTGCATAAATCTTGCCCTGGGGCAAGCCTGTAGTCTGGTTGGAGAGAGATAAGATCTGGATTTGTGCCTCTCAGCCTCACTGATTCTGTAACTTTTGGAAATGTTATTTAGTATCTCTGGGCCTCCATTTTTTCTTGAAAAATGGAGATAATGATGTAATCTATCTTAGGGTTCTTATGAGAATTAAATGGCATAATGTTTGTGAAGAGTTAGGGCCAACACCTCATACCTTATTTTTTTCTGCCCTCAGTAGACTGGAGATACATGATTTATTCAGATAGTAAGAGTGATTCTAAGACAGTATATGTTAAGTGGCCAAAGAGTAAAAATTTAAGCATTCATCCCTTATTTATTCATAATTATAGATATTTAAAATATTTATAACATAAAACATGAACTATTATCACTAGCTAATATCCCAAGGTATAATATTGCCTTATAATAAGGTTCATTGTTATTAGATTTGAGTCTATATTTAAGTCTTTTTTTCCTCAGTTTTACTGAGATAAAATTGACATACAGCACTGTATAGGTTTAAGGTATACAACATAATGATCTGACTTACATACATCATGAAATAGATTATCACAATAAGTTTAGTGAACATCCATCATGTCACATAGGTACAACATTAAAGAAATGGAAAAGATTTTTTTCCTTTATGATGAGAACTCTTAGAACTTACCCTAACTTTCATGGATAATGTACAGCAGTGTTAATTATCTTTATCATGTTGTACTTACTTACCTTATAACTGGCAGCTTGTACCTTTTGCCTACTTTTGCCTAATTCCCCCTCCCGCCAGCACGCGACTCTGGAAGCCGTAAATCTGATCTATTTTTCTGTGAGTTTGCTTGTTTTTGAAGTATAATTGACCTACAACACTATGTTAGCTCCTGGTATACAACATAATGATTTCATAGTTCTATTCATTTCAAAATGACCACCATGATAAGTCTAGTTGTCATCTGTCACCATACAAAGATATTACAGAATTATTGACTGTATTCCCCACACTGTACATTTCATACCTGTGACTCATTTATTTTGTACTGAATGTTTGTAATCTCCCTCACCTACTACTCTTTTCTCCCAAACCCCCTTCCCTCTGGCAACAACCTGTTTGTTCTCCTTATGACCCTGTTTCTGTTTAGTTATAGTTGTCCATTTGTTTTGTTTTTTAGATTCCACATGTAAGTGAAATCATACAGTATTTGTCTTTCTTTGTCTGACTTATTTCACTTAACATAATACCCTCTAGGTCCATCCATGTTGTTGCAAATGGCAATGTTTCATTCTTTTTATACAGCTGATTAATATTCCATTGTATATATGTATACCTTTAGCTATTGTTTTTACGTTCCATCTGTTGATGGACACGTAGACTACTTCCATATCTTGGCTATTGTAGATAACGCTGTAGTGAACATAGGGGTGCATATATCTTTTTGAATTAGCGTTTTTATTTTCTTCACACACCCAGAAGTGGAATTGCTGGAGAGGATGGTAGTTCTATTTTTAATTTTTTGAGGAATCTCCATACTGTTTTCCATAGTGGTTGTACCAATGTAGATTCCCACCAGTGGTGCACAAGGGTTCCCTTCTCTCCACATCCTCACCAACACATATTTGTTGTCTTTTTTGATAATAGCCATTCTGACAGATGTGAGGTGCTATTTCATTGTGGTTTTGACTTGCATTTCCCTAATGATTAGTGATGTCGAGCATCTTTTCATGTGCCTGTTCCTGTCTGTATGTCTTCTGTAGAAAAATGTCTATTCAGGTTCTCTGCCCATTTTTTAATGAAGCTGTTTGGTTTTCTGCTATTGAGTTGTATGAGTTCTTTGTATATATTGGATATTAACCCCTTGTTGGATCTATTGTTTGCAAACATCTTCTCCCGTTCAGTTGTGGCCTTCTTATTTTATTGATGGTAACCTTCACTGTTCAAAAGACTTTTAGTTTGATGTAGTCCCATTCATTTATTTTCACTTTTTTTTCCCTTGCCTGAAGAGACATATCCAAAAAAAAAAATTGCTAAGTCTGATGTCAAAGAGCGAACTGCCTATGTTTTCTTCTAGGAGTTTTATGGTTTTGGGTCTTACATTTAAATCTTTAATCCATTTTGAGTTTATTTTTGTATATGGTGTGAGAAAGTAGTCCAGTTTAACTCTTTTGCATGTGGCTGTTCAGTTTTCCAAACGCCACTTATGGAAAGACTGTCTTTTTTTCATTGTATATTCTTGCTTCCTTTTTTGTAGATTAATTGAGCAAAGGTGCATGGGTTTATTTCTGGGCTGTCTGTTCTGTTCCATTGCTCTATGTATCTGTTTTTGTGCCAGTACCATACTGTTTTGATTACCATAGCTTTGTAGTATAGTTTGAAATCAGGGAGCATGATACCTCCTTTTGTTTTTCTTTCTTAAGATTGTTTTGGCTATTCAGGGTCTTTTGTGTTTCTTTACAGGTTTTAGAATTATTTGTTCTAGTTCTGTGAAAAATGCCATTGGTATTTTTATAGGGATTGCAGTGAATCTGTAGATTTCCTTGGGTAGTATGGTCATTTTAACAATATTAATTATTCCAAACCTTGAACATGGTATATCTTTTCATCTGTTTGTCTCATCTTCATTTGTTTTCATCAGTGTCTTATAGTTTTCCAAGTACAGGTCTTTTACTTCATTAGTTAGATTTATTCCTAGGTATCTTACTCTTTTTGATGAGATCATGAATGGGATTGTTTTCTTAATTTCTCTTTCTGATAGTTCATTGCTAGTGTATAGAAATGCAACAGATTTCTCTATATTAATTTTGTATCCTGCAACTTTACGATATTCACTGATGAGCTCTAGTAGTTTTTTTGGTGGTATCTTTAGGGTTTTCTATGTATAGCATCATGTCATCTGCACACAGTTGACAGTTTTACTTCTTCCTTTCCAATTTGGATGCCTTTTATTTCTATTTTTTATCTGATTGCTGTGGCTAGGACTTCCAATACTAAGTTGAATAGAAGTGGGCAGAGCGGGCATCCCTGTCTTGTTCCTGATCTTAGAGGAAACGCTTTCAGCTTTTTACTGTTGATTAAGATGTTGGCTGTGGGCTTGTCGTATATGACTTTTTTTTAATTATTAATTTTTATTGGAGTATAGTTGCTTTACAGTGTTATGTTAGTTTCTGCTGTACAGCAAAGTGAATCAGTTATACGTATACATATATCCCCTCTTTTTTAGAGTTCCTTCCCATTTAGGTCACGACAGAGCATTGAGTAGAGTTCCTTGTGCTATACAGTAGGTTCTCATTAGTTATCTATTTTATATATAGTAGTGTATGTAAGTCAATCCCAATCTCCCAGTTCATCCCACCCCCCCCTTCCCCGCTTGGTATCCATACGTTTATTCTCTACTTGTGTGTCTCTATTTCTGCTTGGCAAATAATTTCATCTGTATCATTTTTCTAGATTCCACATATAAGCAATATTACACGATATTTGTTTTTCTCTTTCTGACTTACTTCACTCTGTATGACAGTCTCTAGGTCCATCTATGTCTCTGCAAATGGCACAATTTCATTTCTTTTTATGGCTGAGTAATATTCCATTTTATATATGTGCCACATCTTTATCCGTTCCTCTGTTGATGGACATTTAGGTGGCTTCCACATCCTGGCTGCTGTAAATTGTGCTTCAGTGAACATTGGGGTGCAGGTGTATTTTTGAGTTACAGTTTTCTCTAGGTATATGCCCAGGAGTGGGGTTACTGGGTCATATGGTAGTTCTGTTTTTAGTATTTTGAGGGACCTCCGTACTGTTCTCCACAGTGGCTGTACCAGTTTACATTCCCACCAACAGTGTAGGAGGGTTCCCTTCTCTCCACACCCTTTCCAGCATTTATTGTTTGTAGATTTTTTGATGATGGCCATTCTGACTGGTGTGAGGTGATACCTCATTGCAGTTTTGATATGCATTTCTCTAATAATTAGTGATGTTGAGCATGTTTTCATGTATTTGTTGGCCATCTATATGTCTTCTTTGGAGAAATGTCTATTTAGGTCTTCCACCCATGTTTTGATTTTTTTTTTGATATTGAACTGCATGAACTGTTTGTATATTTTGGAGATTAATCTCTTGTCGGTTGTTTCATTTGCAAATATTTTCTCCCAGTCTGAGTGTTGTCTTTTCGTTTTGTTTATGGTTTCCTTTGCTTTGCAAAAGCTTTTAAGTTTAATTAGGTCCCATTTGTTTATTTTTGGTTTTATTTTCGTTACTGTAGGAGTTAGGTCAAAAAAGACTTTGCTGCAATTTATGTCGAAGAGTGTTCTGCCTGTGTTTTCCTCTAAGGGTGTCTGGCCTTACATTTAGGTCTTTAATCCATTTTGAGTTTATTTATTCTTTTACATGTAGATGTTCAGTTTCCCAGCACCATTTATTGAAAGACTGTCTTTTCTCCATTGTATATTTTTGCTTCCTCTCTCATAGATTAGGTGACCATAATTAGGTGCGTGGGTTTATCTCTGGGCTCTGTATCCTGTTCATTGATCTATATTTCTGTTTGACTTTTGTTATTGAGGTATGTTCCCTCTACACCTCCTTTGTGGAGAGGTTTTTGTTTGTTTGTTTTAATTTATTTATTTTATTCTTGGCTGCGTTGATTCTTCGTTACTGCGTGCAGGCTTTCTCCAGTTGCGGTGAGCGGGAGCCACTCTTTGCCATGGTGTGTGGGCTTCTCATTGCAGTGGCTTCTGTCATTGCGGAGCACGGGCTCTAGGCACGCGGGCTCAGTATTTGTGGCACATGGGCTCAGTAGTTGTGGCTCGCGGGCTCTAGAGCACAGGCTCGGTAGTTGTGGTGCACGGGCTTAGTTGCTCCGCGGCAGGTGGTATCTTCCCGGACCAGGGCTTGAACCCGTGTCCTCTGCATTGGCAGGTGGATTCCTAACCACTGTGCCACCAGGAAAGTCCCTGAGAGTTTTTATCATAAAGGGATGTTGAATTTTGTCAAAAGCTTTTTCTGCATCTACTGAAATGATCATATGATTTTTATTCTTCAATTTATTAATGTGGTGTATCACATTGATTAATTTGTGGATATTGAACCATTCTTGTTGCATCCTTGGGATAAATTGCACTTGATCGTAGTATATAATCCTTTTAATGTATTGTTGAATTCAGTTTGCTGATATTTTGCTGAGGATTTTTGCATCTATGTTATCAGTGATACTGTCCCGTAATTTCATTTTTTGTGACATCTTTGTCTTGTTTTGGTGTCAAAGCGATACTGGCTTTATAGAATGAGTTTGGAAGTGTTCCTTCCCTGCAACTTTTTGGAATAGTTTGAGGATAGGTATTGACTCTTTTCTAAATTGTTTGGTAGAATTCACTTGTGAAGTCACATGATCCTGGACTTCTGTTTATTAGAAGTTTCTTTTTATTAGTGATTCATTTCATGAATTTCATTACTGGTAATTGGACTGTTCATATTTTCTGTTTCTTCCTGTTTCAGTCTTGGGAGATGGTACATTTTTAGGAATCTGATTATTTCTTCTAGGTTGTCCACTTTACTGGCATATAATTGTTCATAGTAATCTCTTGGGATCCTTTCGTTTTTCTGTGGTGTCATTTGTAACTTTCCCTTTTTCATTTCTGATTTTAGTGATTTGGGCCCTCTCTTTTTTTCTTGATGAGTCTGGCTAAAGATTTGTCAATTTTATTTATCTTTTCAAAGAACCAGCTCTTAGTTTCTATATTTTCTGTTGTTTTTTTAGGCTCTATTTTGTTTATTTCTGCTCTGATCTTTATGATTTCTTTCCTTCTACTAACTTCAGGTTTTGTTTGTCCTTTTCTAGCTCCTTTAGGTGTAAGGTTAGATTGTTTATTTGAGATTTTTCTTGTTTCCTGAGCTAAGCTTGTATTGCTATAAACTTCTCTCTCAGAACAGCTTTTGCTGCATCTCATGGATTTTGCATTGTTGTGTTTCCATTTTCATTTGTCTCCAGGTATTTTTATTTCCTCTTTGACTTATTTAGTGACCCATTGGTTGTTTAGGAGCATTGTTTAGCTTCCACACATTTGTGATTTTTGCAGTTTTTTTCTTGTAGTTGATTTCTAGTCTCATATGTGTGGTCAGAAAAGATGCTTCATATGATTTCAGTCTTCTTAAATTTACTGAGACTTGTTATGTGGTCTAGCATGTTACCTGTCCTGGAGAATGTTGTATGTATCCTTGAAAAGAATGTGTATTCTGCTGCTTTTGGATGGAATGTTCTATATATATCTGTTAAGTCCATCTGGCCTTAATGTGTCATCTAAGGCCAGTGTTTCCTTATTGGTTTTCTGTTTGGATGATCTATTCCTTGATGTAAGTAGGGTGTTAGTATGTTGCAGTCAGTTTCTCCCTATATGTTAGCTAATATTTGCTTTATGTATTTTGGTGTTCCATATGTTGGGTGCATGTATATTTATAAATGTTATATCTTCTTGTTGGATTGACCTCTTGATCATTATGTAATGTCCTTCTTTGTCTCTTGTTACAGTCTTGTTTTAAAGTCTGTTTTGTCTGAGTATTGCTCAGTATTGCTATCCTGTATTGCCAGTATTGCTATCCTGGCTTTCTTTTCATTTCCATTTGCATGGAAATGCCTTTTTCCATCCCTTCACTTTCAGTCTGTCTATGTCTTTAGATCTGAAATGAGTCTCTTGTAGGCAGCATATATATGGGTCTTGTTTTTGTATCCATTCAACCACTCTATGTCCTTTTTTTTTTTTTTTTTTCCAGCCATGCCATGTGGCTTGCAGGATCTTACTTCCCTGACCAGGGATTGAACCTGGGTCCCGGCAGTGAAAGCAATGAGTCCTAACCACTGGACCACCAGGGAATTCCCCATATTTGGATTTTTCTCTCTTTTTTTGTATATGTATCTATTATAGACTTTTGGTTTCCATGAGGTTTATAAATAGCAATCTATATACATTTGTGGTTATTTTAAGTTACTGATCTCTTAAGTTTGAATGCATTTTAACAATCCTGTGTTTTTATTCCTTCCCCTCACCTTTACTGTTTTTGATATCATATTTTACACACCCTTTTCTTCTGTGCATCCCTAAACTCCTTATTATAGATAAGATATATATCTGTATCCTTCCTACTAGCTTTATAAGTGGTTGATCTATTGATACTACCTTTACTGTGTATTTACCTTTAGCAGTGTGGTTTTTCCTTTTGTAATTTTCATATTTCTAGTTGTGTGGCGAGAAGTCCTTTTAACGTTTCTCGTAAAACTGGTTTTGTGATGCTGAACTCTTAACTTTTGCTTGTCTGTAAAACTTTTGCTCTCTCCTTCAAATGAATGAAAGCGTTGTCAGGTAGAGTATTCTTGGTTGTAGGTTTTTCCCTTCCATCACTTTAAGGATTGATATATTGTGCTATTCCCTTCTGGCCTGCAGAGCTTCTGCTGAAAAGTCAGCTGATGGCCTTATGGGAACTCCTTTGTACGGAACTTGTTGCTTTCTTCTTTCTGCTTTTTATATTCTCTCTTCATCTTTTAAATTTTTAAAAAATTTATTTATTTTATTTATTTATTTTTGGCTGTGTTGGGTCTTTGTTGCTGTGCACGGGCTTTCTCTAGTTGTAGCGAGCGGGGGCTACTCTTCGTTGAGGTGCGCAGGCTTCTCATTGCGGTGGCTTCTCTTGTTGCAGAGCACTGGCTCTAGGCATGTGGGCTTCAGTAGTTGTGGTGCAAAGGCTCAGTAGTTGTGGCTCGCAGGCCCTAGAGCGCAGGCTCAGTAGTTGTGGCGCACGGGCTTAGTTGTTCTGCGGCATGTGGGATCTTCCCAGACCAGGGTTCGAACCCATGTCCCCTGCCTTGGCAGGTGGATTCTTAACCACTGCCACCAGGGAAGCCCCTCTCTCTTTATCTTTAATTTTTGCCATTTAAGGACGGCATGATCCTCTTTGGGTTGATCCTATTTGGGATTCTCTGTGTTTTCTGGACTAGATGTCTGTTTCCTTTCCCAGGTTAGGGATGTTTTCAGTTATTATGTCTTCAAATATGTTCTCTGCTCCTTTTTCTCTCTCTTCTCCTTCTGGGACCCTGATAATATGAATGTTAGTACTCTTGATGTTGTCCCAGAGGACTCTTAAACTGTCTTCATTTTTAAAAATTCATTTTTCTTTTTTCTCTTCAGCTTGAGTGATTTTCACTACTCTGTCTTCCAGTTTGCTGGTCCATTCGTCTGTATCGTCTAATCTACTATTGATTCCTTCTAGTGTATTTCTTATTTCAGTTATTGTATTCTTTAGCTCTCAATCTTTTTTATGTTTTCTAACTCTTTGTTAAAAACTTCTGACTCCTCATTCTGTTCATCCATTCTTCTGAGTTTTTTGAGCATCTTTATGATTGTTACCTTAAACATCTTATCAGATAGATTGCTTATCTCCTCTTCTCCTATATTTTAAATAGTCTTTTAATAATTTTTTATGTTTTGGCTGACTTGTATCTACTTAGGTTGTCATTGTTTCTAACTTAGATGTTGCTAAAAGTAGAATATTATCTCTGCCATTTTATAATTGGTTTTTGCTAATGCTATTGGGATTATCTTTAGTTTGTGGGAGTATTGCCCATTTTTGATTTAGTCAAATCTAAATCTGTAAATCCTCTTAACTGGGCACATACAAACTGCTTCTGTATCTTCATGCACTGAAATTAATAAATGAGGACCACAGTCAACCTTTCCGCATTGTGAATCTTCTGTCTTGCTCAGGATATGTTATACCTTTCAGACCAGGCAGTGGTGTCAGTGTCAGTTTGTATATTGAAAATTGGTAAATCTTGATTTCTTTCTTTTAGAGGCTATAGCCTACGGCAGTATTTCTTAAGCATGTGATTTTGGGACCACATGCATCAAAATTACTTGGGGGTGCTGGCTAAAATGGAGACTCCTGGCCTCTCCCACACCCTGTTTAGGGACTGAAGTTGAGACTCACTGACTAGGTGACCTCGTGTGCTTTGGTGCATATATATAATGTAAAGGAGAGAGGGTCCTAGGAACTCCCGTTATAGAAAAACATACTTTTTTAAGGTAAAAGATTTGAGAGAGTTTATATCCTGAAGGGGAGGTGCCTCCTCTTAAACCTCTTTCTGTTAGAGAACTATTGCTAGTTTGAAAATTAGATAGTGAATTTGAGTTTCTTAATTCAAAATTTGTTTTATAATTTTTTTATTAGGTAGAAATTAAAGGTGGAGCACATGATTATTACAATGTTCTTCCCAATAAGAGCCTGTGGAAAGCTTATATTGAAAATGGAAAAAAGCTGGGAATAGACTTCATTTCAGAAGATGCAATGTTGAATGGCCCTTCAGGTGATTAAGTTCTTTCAAACATATTATATGCTATTTGAGGAAGGGAAGTACCATCCATGGTTAAATGGTTTTGTTTAACAGCTTTCGGGGCTGGGGGAGGTATTGCTCGTGATTTTTAATGAGTTTTTTCACAAACTTAATGGGTAGGGGAAAGACACTAATGCACTCCTCAGTGAATGTAGAATGTCAAGTGAACAGATTTGTTTTTAGAAATAGCCAACATACTCTTTGCTTTATATTCTAAATATTTCTAGTGTTTAAATTTGCTTAGTTCTAATTTTTAAGTAAGCTACTTAAAGGGGAAATAGAACTTTAATTCATCTCCAGTCATCAGTAAGCAGGTTACTAAGGACTTAGTTATATGGGGGCATTTTCAGTTTCTGAGGAGTAACAAACAGTTATTAGAATTTAAATAATCATAAGCATATCAGGTTATTTTAGGTTTTTTTCCTTTTAAGAGCATTATTATGTTTGCATGTTAGAAAAGCCTCTCTTAAAATATAATAATAAATGTTGATGAAATAGACTCAGAGGGACTTGGAGATAAAAACAGGGTGTTGATGTCATTCAGTGAGATAAGAGTTCAAGAGAAAGAGCAGGCTGGAGTATGGTAGGTTGGTATTAATTATTAGTTTGTTAAATTTGAGGTGTTCACAGGACTTCTAAGGAAAGCTGTCCAGTAGCCTGTTCCAAAAGTTGTTTGGGAGGAGACTTAGGGGTTGTCAATACATGAGAGGTGATTGAAAACATAGGTTTCAATGTGGATGAGGTTGCCCAAGTACACAGGAGGAGGAGTAGCCCAGAGATGAAACCCTAGGGATCACCAGTACTCAGGTGACAGGTGAAGGAAAGTGACTAGAGAGGGAGACAGAGGAAGCCAGACAGTCAGGAGAGTGGAGTCATGGAAACCAAAAGAGTAGAGAGTTTCTAGAAAGGAAGGAGCAGTAAATCATGTCAGGTGCTATAGAGATTAAGATAAGTGTGCTTTAGCGCCCATTGGACTAGCAATTAGAAATTCATGGTTTGTCTTACCTTTCCAAGGATCTACTGATTTTGGAAATGTTACTTTTGTGGTTCCTGGGATTCATCCATATTTTTACATTGGCTCTAATGCCTTGAATCATACAGAACAATATACTGAAGCTGCAGGTAAGTGTTATTACAAGTGAATGTTTTCGCATATACTCTTTTCGTAGTAGTAGTTGCCTTTCTAACTGTTTAGGTTAGCCTGTTATTACTTCTTTACCTAACAACACCTCAGGAAATACTATATTGTGGTGGGCAGTTGGAGAGGCAATTTAGATATTGAGAGCTAACCAGAAAACTATTAGTAATTGTAGTAATTGTAGTACATATGAGGTTATCTTTATTCATTTTATCTACCTTTTAGGATCACAAGAAGCTCAGTTCTACACTTTGCGAACGGCCAAAGCTCTGGCAATGACTGCATTGGATGTTATTTTTAAACCAGAGCTGCTAGAAAGAATCAGAGAGGACTTTAAATTGAAACTTCAAGAAGAAGAGTTTTTAAATACAGTAGAATAAAAGGAAGATTTAGGAGCCACTCACGGATCATGAAGAAGTGATGATTTTCTTCTTTAATCTTTTTTAATGAGGGAGGAGGGCATGGCTTGTTTTTCAGTCTTAAGGGAGTCATATTCCCCTTACCTGAAAAGTGAGGACACGATGTGGAGAAAACACATTACCTCATATCTAGAGTGAAAATTTCACAAATCTGTATATGATGGAATTGTGACATTTCAGGGCTGGTATGTAATGGCATTTCATAAACAACCTGGATGACACATGGTTTATCAGTGATAACATTTTAGAAATCCATATGTTGTGTGAGTGTATTTTGAAAGATCCAAGAGATTTCAAGCCTTATATCCAGAATTGCCACATGAAAGATTTTTTTTGATATAGGGTGGTAACATTGTTCTATAAAGTTGCTTTAAAATTCAAGTTCTAAATTTAGGGAAGGTTCATTTGGAATATCTGACTGTATCTGTTTTGGTTTAGAGAATTTCTTCATTGACAATAAAAGTATGCTTTTTATCAGAAATGCTGTGGGGAAACAACTAGAAACTCAGGTACAAAGAATAAGCTTTAGTTTTACCATTTGAAGGAAAATGAAAATGTTCTTTTTTATATATAATTTACTCTGAGAGGTGGCATTAAAGTGCTATTCCTCATTCCATATTTCAGTAATAGAAAAAATGGTAAATGGATAGGATTAGACTCTTCCTGTAAGGTGTTTGCTTGGTAGCCCCATGTGTTCCAGAGGAATTTAATTAGAGGAGTGATGTCTGCTTATCTTGAATGTTAATGCCATATAACTGATCCCCTCCACCTAGCAGCCCTCTTCAGGTTTCTTCTCAGAAGCTAGCCTGTCCAGCTTGAGTAAACTCAGTAGTTTATTAAATTTAGGGGACAGAATTCTAAGCCTCCTTAAGCCCCATGCTAGCTCAATATAAACTAAAAAGTATTGTAAGTTTTTCCTGGTGTGACTTTCTTGAACATGATAAAAGAATGTGAAACAAGTATCTGGTAAAACAAATATTTTATGCTGTGAATATAGTAAAGGTCCAGTAGACTTTATTTTAAAGGGAGTCCTCAAGTTTGAGTGTAAGCATTCCAGAAATGGAAGGGGAAGGAGGGAAAAGTGAGCATTTGGCCTCTGCTGTAAGCAAGTCACTTGGGTGCTCTGTGCCTTCAGCTCCTCATTTGGAAAGTTAGATTAGATCCCTCATCCTTACAGTCCTTTAAACCTCTAGTTCCTATTCTATCTGAAATTATTTAAAGTTGAAACAAGGAGAAGGGAATTTGAGTGGAGAGTTAGTAGTTGAGAATTGCTTTTCTTCTGCATCAGAGGTCTGCAGACTGCGGCCTGATTTGGCAAGCAGCCTGATTCTGTATGGCTAGCATTCTGGAAATGGTCTGTACATTTTTAAAGGGTTGTAGAAAAAAATAAAGCATCAGAGACCAGATCGTTTGACCTGCGAAACCTAAAATATTTACAATCTGGCCCTTTGTAAGATAAAGTTTGCCAGCCCATCCTATGTAACAGTAAAATAAAAACTGTTTCTCTTTGACTACATCATATAATCAGATCTTCTCCTAGAAGAAAACTTGAAGCCTCTGAACTGAAAACATTAAGAAAGGGATTTAGACAGCAGTGCTCTGTGTTGACCATTATAATGCATCAGTGGTTTCTCCTCATTGAGGGTTCTGGCTCTTTCGAAGTTTGCTTTCTTTTAGCATTTACTTTGTTCTGGGATACAGCTACCCTGCTGCCTTAAGGCTGTCCTCTGTGCAAGCTGTTCTTCTAACCCTTCACATCAGCTTTTAGAACATGATCCTCCATGACACTCTGATTATTTATAACCTCAAACAGGCATGGTTGGTATGTACTTTACAAACAGAAGAGGGATCAACAAAGGCTTCACGCTGAGAATTGGATATGTCCAAGACCTCTGGTTTATAAAAACAGAATTAGTTTCCTAATTATCAATTTAATACATTTCTCAACTACAAGCTTCAAATTCCTTATATAAATCCTGCACTCTAAGGAATGTGGTTTTATTTTCTAAAGCCTCGCTAAAATTCTAGAACAGTGATTGTTAACCGGTGTCCTGACACACATATTCTCCTGTCTCTTGTGAACTGTCACAAGTTTATTGTTACTCATACAAAGTATTTGTGATGAATTTACTTTTTAAAACCGAATTAGAGAAAATGTCAGGTTAGCTTTCTGTTGTTGCCGATTCACTTGTGTTCTGATAAGCATCCTGCATGAGAGAGCAAGGTGTCGAGTTGCTGCTGATGTGCAGGGGAGAGGTACAGTCTGTACCAGTGCTATCCGCCACAACCCAGTCAGAGGAGGTAATGTTGACAATACCGCTAAGATTTCTGTCCCTTCGGAGTTTCTGTAAGATTTTGTTTTCCTTTCAACATTTAAAAAACTTGGTCAAAATATGGGATTACCCATTGAAATATGTCCTGGATTTATCATGTCAGAAAAGAGGTTGAGATGCTCCAGAGTCTATCTAGAAGTATGTATTTTTTTTCCCCAGATCTCACCTTGACATTTTACATTATTTTACTTTAAGTTATTTAATATAATTCAGACTTTTTAAATCCCTTTTTATATATCAATGAATTAACTGAGCCATATTACACTGAAAAGTGTAAATAAATAACATAAATAAATGCTGAGTCAAAAAATCTGTCCAGAGGAACAATTGTAGCTAATCTTCACTCTGCCATTTGAATTTGGGAGACTACTTCATTTGTAATGGTAGTTTTTCCTTTTGGAACTAAGTTCGTTCTTTATCCTCATACTTCAATGGCATGTTTGGAATGTGCTAAATTTTCATAAACATTTATACTTAAATTATCATTATTGATTAGTCCTCATATTTTGGATTAAGTCTCCAAAGATTTTGGAAGATAAATGGGGAAGCACTCGATTACAGGAGAACAGTGTCACTTCTAGATAAAAAGGGTTATATATAGCTCTTTATATTTAAAAGATGAATATTTATTTTTAGGAGGTTGACACATGAATAGGACTTTTTCAAAATTTTGTGTCTTGATTTTGAGGAAGGGGGCAACTAAGTTTTTCTCCCAGAATTAATTTGAATGATGACACTTTACTGTCACTTGGATTCAGTGATTGTGTGTTATTCCTCCACTAGATTGTATGTTCTTTGAAGCCATTGTCTTCTCAATATGCTTAATTTCCTTCAAGTACACTAAAACCTGACTCATCTGGAAAAAAACAGGCCAAGCTGAGTTCATGTAAAGTTTAAAATAATATAATTTTTTAAATATTGAATTAGTTTCTGACCTAAACTAGAGATATAGGTGGACCTGCTTGAGGTATCTTTGTTTTTATGGAAAATGCTTTTATTACATGCCTTTTTTTTTTTTTTTTTTTTTTTTAACTTTCACTGTTCACAGGCTGAACGAAAGGCCTTTTCCTCAAATAGCAACGTTTGGCTATCTTTGTTAAATTAATAGACTTTAAAGGTATTCAAATTAATGGTTTAAATTTAATTATAGATTGAAAATGTTTTCTCTTTTGTGACTTAATTTTAAAAGCAGGCCTGACTGAATATGGGGCCTGTATAAAACAATTATACTGAACAATTATATTAGACTGAGTATAGCTAATATTTAGCTTGCCTCTTAAAATTCTCAGACTGCTATTCAGTTTTAAAAACTACCCATAGTTTATGAACTACTCAGGAAGATTTTCACTTTTAATTGCTTCTTCGTGTAGTACTCATAAGGGCTGGGACATTTAGGATAAACTAGAACATTTTCATGTGTTTTATGAATACTTGTATAAACTGAAAGTGTTTTGATTTCCCACAATCCTCCAAAGGACTGTTTATTTATTGATGAGTTGTGTTGATATTTTTGCTGTTACAATTTCAGCAATGGAGTTCAGTGAACGTTTGTCAAGGAGAGCCTACTTCTAAGCACTGGGGGGAAGACAAAGAGTAAGATATGGTCCATGCCCCCAAAAAACTTGTGGTTGGTGGTAAGTTCTCATAAGATTTGCTTCATCTGAGCACACTGGGATTGAGGGAACATCTGAAGGCTGCTGTCTTGGAAATTTTTGAGGAAGTGTTTCTAAAACACTTAAAAATACCTGAGTCATGTCAGTCTGTTTGAATAGAAGAAATCGATATGAAAAGTCTTTTCTTAAAAAATGATTGTCTTATTTTATAGTATATTCTTTTTAAAAAAACATTTCTGATAGCTGTGTTTTATACATTTCTTTTTATCTGAAGCATCTCTGGTCTTCTGGAAAATGTCCTACATAGTGCTAGCCTTCAAACTATCGAAGTAAATTTTCATTGTAAAATAAATTAATTGTCTTTGTGCCAGCTAGCAACTCTTTATAAGTCTGTAAGGTATGAAAAATTACATCTTTATTTTTTTTACATACTTCAGGCATTTTACAAACCAATTAAATAGTTGAGGATAATGCATTTTGACATGTATAAAATAATTTTTTCAAGTAAGCAATCAGTCTCTACTACCATCAGATCATAGTCATTTTTAAAATATTTTAATACATACATATTAAAGTATGTATGAAAAAATCTAAAATGTTAATAAATGTTTATCAAATAGCAATGGTCTTGGGGTTTTTTTCAACATAATTAAGGAGTTTTAAAAATATATGAAGATAAAGCACAGTTACCCAAATACAGTGTGATATATTATATTCCCTCATGCATCAGTATTACAGATGTTGATTTGCTTTTAAACTTTAAACGTATTATTTATATGAGAATTTTAAAAGAACAGTTAAGTTCTTTTGTTTAAAAATAAATGTTTTACTAGTCTCGGATGCTGAAAAATGCCAATGCAAGTTTTACATGGTAAGAGGTAGGTACATAATTACAGTATTGAATTTTCTTTAAAAATTATTTTTCAACTTCAGTACAAAGTAATTTCATGTAATAACTCAAATGCAGTAGAGCAGGTTTTTAGATTCTTAACAATGGCTAAAGAATAAGTGCCTCACGTAAGAAAAATTAAAGGTGTCTGTGTTGTTTGGTTGAAACTTTCTTTCAAAATAGAGTCCAAGTCTGTTCTTTTTTTCCAGTGATTAAAATGTAAGATTAGCTTTGGTTGGTTCAGTGGATAAAAGCGTCCAATCACCTTAAAATATAAACCTCAGAAATACAAAACACAAAAGAATA
Organism: Delphinapterus leucas; assembly: GCF_059928025.1. Lineage (NCBI taxonomy): Eukaryota > Metazoa > Chordata > Mammalia > Artiodactyla > Monodontidae > Delphinapterus > Delphinapterus leucas. Next base: position 29,284,401 of record NC_143140.1, read on the forward strand.
TCAGGTCAAGGTCTTAAATAGACAAGAATCTCGTTTAGGTCAAAGACTAAGTAGACATTGCCCCAGTGGGTAAACAATAAATTGCATTTGAGAGAGTTTGAACTTTTATCTGTTTGTTGTGTCACTAATGCCTGACAATATTTTGTTTGGCTCAAGAGAATGGAAAGCAGTTCAAAAACTTCATGTTTTCCCACTTGAGCTTAATTTATTCAAGGAATACCAAGCCTTCTAGGTCCAAGCATTGTTGCTGCCTGTAAATGATACGGATTCAGGATTCACGACCACTTCATGCCTTGTCATCTGATCTGAGTCATTCCCTGCAGGAGGATCATGTGTTGTGTATGAGGACCTTAAAGAGTTTGATGTGAACCTAAGTACCCCTTGATTGTGAGTAAAGAGTTCAAGTTTGCTTATAGCTTGATAGAGGGGTAGGATGCCACCTTTGAAGAAGTAGACTTAGATGCAGTTGAAGCCTGAAGTTTTAAACTATTGTCCAAGCCCCATTAATCTCTGAAAGTGGTGATGGATACTAAGTTATCGTTCAGCCTAATGTTTCTTTAGAGATGGAGCGGTTACCCATAGCAACTGTTTGGTATACCTCCCATTGTCTTTAGTTTTATTTTTTTATAAATTTATTTATTTATTTATTTTGGCTGCGTTGGGTCTTTGTTGCTGCGCATGGGCTTTCTCTGGTTGTGGCGAGCGGGGGCTACTCTTCGTTGTGGTGCACCGGCTTCTTGTTGCAGTGGCTTCTCTTGTTGTGGAGCATGGGCTCTAGGCACACGGGCTTCAGTAGTTGCAGCATGTGGGCTCAGTAGTTGGGGCTCACGGGCTCTAGAGTGCAGGCTCAGTAGTTGTGGCACACGGGCTTAGTTGCTCCATGGCATGTGGGATCCTCCCGGACCGGGGCTTGAACCTGTGTACCCTGTGTTGGCAGGCGGATTCTTAACCACTGCGCCACCAGGGAAGTCCTCCCGTTGTCTTTAGAAAGCTTTTAGCTTCTGCCCATTTATCCCAAGTCACAAAACCCACTTAGGTGGGTTGTGTGTTTCTTAAGAGAAGCTTCCTTGTAAAAGAATACGTATATAAGAAGAGTTTGTGATAGAAAATCCCAGCCAGAAAGAGATTGCAACCACGGTTATTTTGGATTTTTATCTCTCCAGTAGATAAAGTAGGTGTCTCCAATCAGATTTTAGCCCATGTTCCCCAGCTTCTGATGTTGCTGTTACCCCACCCACTCTCTGCCACTTTTTAAGTTCTGGCCTAAATATTTATTCCATTGATCCAAGGTTGGACAAAAATGAATTTAGAAAATCAAGGGGAAGAAGCTACAAAGGCTTAGAAATTAACGCACAAAGCACAAATTTCTTATTCTAAGATGATAACAGATAATTTGACTAATAAAACTTGTTTTCTGTCCTCACTCCAATATGTCATAACCACACTTATTACCTATTAATATATGGCCTGATCTATCCATTCCCACTGCCAAAGAAATATATTTTCTGCATATTCAGAAGCATGTTCTTCATGTTGAACCAGTTGTTGATGTTTTGGTTATTTGGAGGGTTTGTTTATTTGTTTTTAACGGTGTGAAGGATCCTTATTCTGGCCTCATTTGCAGACAGCCATCATTGAGCTCAGGGTAGTTTGAGTAGAAAAAAATCTAATTCCAGCTCTGGTTACTAATTCCTTTCACATCTCCTGAAGGGCCAGCTCACCCTCTTTCAGCTCTCTAGAAGGCCTGTACAAACTGAAATGGAACTCTGATAAGGGTGGAGAGACTCTTGAATTAGCTCTCCTGGAAATTTAGAATTGAAGTGAGGCCATTTAGGTGATGATGAGCCCTGGAATTTTAAGGTCAACAAATCTGGAGCTGAATGTCATGTGTGGGCAGAGGACATTGTTCATAGCAAATAAAGCAATCAACCAGAAAACTGTAAAGGTAACTGCCTAGAAAGAGAAGCTGTCTAAAATCTTTGCAGTTCTCATCAGGCACAGCTCTTCCTCTATTTACTTCATGTCTGTGCAATTCCTGTGTTTTTCTTCTTAAGCTAGTTTGAGTGGGTTACTATTCCACAGAATCAGATACCACTAAGGTATAGTTTAATACCTTTTGTGATTTTTAAAGTCTTAAAAAGCTAAGGACCTGAAACTATACTACACAGTTTGTTCAACATAACAAAGAGTATTGGTCTCAAATCAGCATCCATTCTATACATTCATTGTTAATATGAGGAAGTATCTAGAGTGTGACAAGAATATATGCTTAAGAATATTCATCACAGTATTATTTTTTATCCCACGTTAAAGAAAAGATTGCCTTGTACATCCATAGTATGGAGTGATTTTATTGGCTGCAAAATACAGGGAGTTTTTAGTAGGAAAAATGGTCATACTATGTCATGGAAAAGAACCTATATCAATTTGTATCTAAAATATGATGGCAACTATATAAAACTATATAGAAAAAAAGATGAGAAGTAATACTTGCCCATGGCTGATAGGATTATGAATGGGTTTTTTTCTGCTTTTTATAACTTGAACTTTACAAATTACCCCTGCCCCACCAAAATAAAGGTGGAAAAGAAAGGAAATACACCTCCCAAATCTGTACTTAAATTTCTGGTAACTCAGATTCATACTCCCTTCGAATTAAAAAAAATTTTTAACTCAATTGAGCTTTGTGGTAGAGGAATATTTTTAAAATATTCCTGGAAAAACATTTCTTCCTATTTTGTAGAGGCATTTGTGTTTCTTTAATATGGGTTTGGTGCTTGAGGGCTGTAGACTTTAGGAGGGTTCTTTACCAACCTGAATGAGATCAACAACTCAACTACAGCTCTGAACACAGTGCTTATCACATATAGTAAGTCCACAATATTGAGTTGATTAATGTATAAATGCAGCTCTCATATCACTTTTTGTGAATGATACTCAAAGGCATATGGTTAGGCGAACCTAGTTCAGTGCTTTGCTCACTTGAATGCACATAAGACTCACCTAGGGAACTTGTTAAAATAAAAGTTCTAACTGGGTGTGGGGTGGAGCTTGAGATTCTGCTTTCCTAACATGTTCCTAGGTAATGCCAGCACTGTTCTGGGAATTGCATTTGTCCCAATTAAAAAGAGGTGCAGTGATTACCCCAAAATGGAACTCCAACTTGAGGAATTCCATGGTAATTAAATCTTATTATGGAACAGTATTACAAAATGGGAAAATAGTTGTAATACTGTAGCTTAAATCCTTGGATTTTAGCTCCCAGATATATTGGAGTACAGTCATGCCGTATTTCATAACTAAATAACATTGTGCAAAGATTGTTAACTATTTGTAACGGCAAAGCCAGTAACTATGTTAACTAAGTTCATATTAAGTTGTAGTCATGGTATATTTGGGAAAAGCCAGAACATTGAAATTGATTTTTAAATAAGGATAGTTATATTCAGATGCACAACATGAGAAAACGGTGCCAATTTGGGGTGAAGACTGAGAAATTTTCAGATTATCATTTTCAGATAATTTTTTAAGTTATCATTTTTTCATACTTGAACTGTTTTTCTGGGTGTATCATTAAGTTGGGCAATACTAAAGTTGGTTGCTCTCCAATAGCTCTAAGAAAGAAACCTACTGGAAAATTACAAGTGGAATCCTGTTAAAACATGCCTGAGTGAGATTTAAAACTTGGCCTTTGCTCAAAGGAAATCTTGCTGTAGTAGCCAGGAAATATTCCTAAAGCAACTTCCGTGACTCTTTATTTAATCCTTATCAAACAATTACGTTGACCTCTGCAAAAATTTCTTTTTCCTTGGAATCCATCATTTTTAGGGACAACGTTCTGGACTTATATTTATCTAGGTTCTACATTGCAACAACAACAAAAAATTCACATTTTATTTGTTGCCAACACCAGTTTTCTTGCTCCAATGGCTTTTCCCCAGCCACCGGGGAATCACAACGTTTATAAATTGGAGAATCAAAATTTAGATAAGTAAGGAGGGTTCAGTCTACAAAATGCCAAAGCTACTGTTCAATTGATCAGACTAGTCAAACTGTCAGACATTGATCGTATAGACCCAAAAGGCATTGAATTTTATCTCATAGTCACTAGGGTTGTGTTTAACCCTCACTTGGAGACTTCCCCTGGTGGCACAGTGGTTAAGAATCCACCTGCCAATGCAGGGGACACGGGTTCAGGCCCTGGTCCGGGAAGATCCCACATGCCGTGGAGCAACTAAGCCCATGCACCGCAACTACTGAGCCTGCACTCTAGAGCCTGTGCGCTGCAACTACTGAGTCCATGCATCGCAACTACTGAAACCCACGCACCCTGGGGCCTGCATGCTGCAACTACTGAGCCCACTTGCTGCAGCTACTGAAGCCCATGCTCTGCCACAAGAGAAGCCACCATAATGAGAAGCCCGCGCACCGCAATGAAGAGTTAGCCCCTGCTCCCCGCAACTAGAGAAAGCCCTCGTGCAGCAGCAAAGACCCAATGCAACCAAAAATAAATGAGTAAGTAAATTATTTTTTTAAAAAAGAGCTACTTGAAACCCACTAAACTCACCAATAGGTAAATTGTTTTTGAAATAAACAGAGTTTATAAAATACTCTGATGTCAAGAAAAATCAAAGATGTCTCCTTCCACACAAAGGAACTAATACTAAAAAATGATTGAAAGAAAATAGATTAAAATTAAATTCAGAATATGAAATTGAAAAGTTAAAGCGTCCCATTATTTTGAGAATTGTGATAATACTGAACCTAACTAAATGGTGTTATTCTAACGTTATTGGTGTGCTCACTGGATAATGTGCTTCCTTATTACTGCAGATATGGGAATTTCCCATACACAGAAACTCAGTTGTAACAGTTGTTCTTAATAACATCAAAATGAAATTGTTCTTTCTCCACATACTTTATTGTGATCGTTGTGACTCACATCCACACACGGTTTTGAGCACCATGGTCAAACCCACAAGCCCGTGTTCCTAAAGGGTGGAATGCAGGCTCAGACCTGGGATTGTGAGGAATTCTCCACTGGATTGGAAATATAAAATAATTAAACAAACTGGTCCTTCACCACAGATGGTTTAAGAAGCACTGGTCTTGAACATTGCATGCTACATAGTAGGTGCTCAGAATTACTTGCTGAATGAAGGAATAGATAAAAAGGTGCCACTGGTAAAACAAAATTTCCTCATACTAATGTTTTGTTTTTGTTGTTGTTTTAAAAAGGGCTTCAAATGCTTGGCTATTTATTTATTTATTTTTATTTATTTATATTTATTATTAATTTATTATTTTTATTTAGTTATTTATTATTTATTTATTTAATGGCTGACTGTGTTGGGTCTTCATTTCTGTGCGAGGGCTTTCTCTAGTTGTGGTGAGTGGGGGCCACTCTTCATCGCAGTGTGTGGGCCTCTCACTATCGCTGCCTCTCTTGTTGCAGAGCACAGGCTCCAGACACATAGGCTCGGTAGTTGTGGCTCACGGGCCTAGTTGCTCCACGGCATGTGGGATCCTCCCAGACCAGGGCTCGAACCCGTGTCCCCTGCATTAGCAGGCAGATTCTCAACCACTGCACCACCAGGGAAGCCCCCTTATACTAATGTTTATGTATTGTGTGTGACAGTTTGTTTACTTGTTCAGTATTCATTATCTGTAATAAGGTGAATGAGAACTGGGTTAGGAGTCTTCTACCTGTTAGCCATGTTATCAATACATGCCAGTCAGTCTTTCTCTGCCTTTAAAATTTCCTCATTCAGCTTCAAATGAAACAGCGAACGTGAAAGCACTTTTTCCTTTTTTTAATAAAACTGGGTTTTACAAATGTGAGGTTTCATTGTTATTAACCTTTTTTTTCTTTAAGTGTAAGTTTCAGGTGTACAGTATTATAATTCAACATCAGTATACACTGTAAAGTGATCACCGCCACAAGTCTAGTTACCATCCATCACCGTATGGTTGAGCCCCTTCACCCATTTCTCCCACCCTCCCAACCCCTTCCCCTCTGGTAACCACTAATCTGATCTCTGTATCTATCCGTTTGGTTCTGTTTTATTTTGCTTGTTCATTTTTTGTGTGTTTTTGTCTTGTTTTTAGATTCCACATATATGTGAGATCATACGGTATTTGTCTTTCCCTGTCTGACTTATTTTGCTTAGCGTAATTCCCTCTAGGCCCACCCATGTTGTTGCAAATGGCAAGACTTTGTTATTTTTTATGGCTGAGTAGTATTCCACTGTGTAATACATATACCACATCTTTATCCATTCATCTGTCAATGGACACTTAGGTAGTTTCCATTTTTTATTCTCTCTAAAACCTAGGATCACTACACTTCTCTATGAAATATGAATTATGAAAAAACTAAAGAATATTGGTTAGGAACATAAAACACAGGAAGAGAATATTGCCGTGAAATAAAAGCTGGTCTGACGAGCCCCAGTGCTCTCTTGGCTAACACTCTGCACGTCTTTGTGATGTCCACATTGTATCACAACAATAATAAGAAACCCTCAGACTCCTGCAGTGCCTTTTGAACTATCCAACAGAGAATAAATTATTTTTGATATAGTTTTAGTCAAGTGTATTTTACAGTATTTTAACTCTTTAAAAATTAATTATTCAATATGGCCATATGGTACCTGCATATTAACCAGACAGTATTATTAACCAAATCTTCCTACTCTCGAGTCATGCCAGCAAAAGTTGATTAAGTACTATAGATGCCCACATATAAGGCGAGGTTTTCTCCAAAATTATCAGAAAAGGGAGTTGCTTTGTATTTGGGTCTTTACAAAGTCAAATTACAGAGTTCTCTCTCAGTTACATAGCTTTGAGAGCAAAGTACTGTCTTGGGGAAACATTACCATGGAAATCACCTCAGTCGATGCTACTTTTAAATGCTTGTAGAGGTCACCTGAGAGAATTGCTAGAAAAGATAGCAAAGAAACAACATGAATTTAATAACTTATTCTTCATAATCACTAGTATAGATATCAATGTAAACCAGCCTTTTAAAGATAAGTTTAAAAAACAATACTGTATATGATTATGTTGCAAAGATCAAGAGTAAATACCTATAAGATGCACTGGATATCACTATTATGCAGCTGAATAATTCCCATGGGCATCTGTTATGGGCTGAATTGTGTCCTCCCCAAATTCGTATGTTGAAGCCCTCACCCCCCAGTGCAACTTATTAAAAGATAGGGCCTTTAAAGAGGTAATTTAGGTTAAATGAGATCATAAGGGCTGGGCTCTAATCCAGCATGACTACTGTCCCTAAAAGAAAAGGAAGCGACACCAGGGATGCATGTATTCAGAGAAAAAAGCCATGTGAAGACACAGCAAGAAGGCGGCCGTCTGCCAGCCAAGGTAAGAGGCCTCAGGAGAAACCAAACCTGCTGACACCTTGATCTCGGACTTCCAGCCTCCAGAATTGAAAGAAAATAAATTTCTGTTGTTTAAGCTGCCCAGTCAACGGTACTTTGCTCTGGCGGCCTGAGCAGACTAATACAGCATCCTATATGTTGATTCGAATGGTGGAGTTTCCCAAATGGCGTAGATGGAAGTTCAGATTACGTGCCCCAGAAACCTGCCAGATGGTTTAAAGTGGCCTTGCTCATGAGGACAAAGCAAGTGGCAAAGATGTTTGTGAAGTTTGATTGAAATTGTTTCATAAAATAAGCATGAAAAAGGTAATGTTCTAAAAATATTTTTTAATATTAAAAGTTGACGTTCAGCTATTTCATCTATATTCCTTTACGTTTTTCTACTAGAGTTTGCTAAAAAATCTTTTTTTTTTTTTGATGAGCTTTTATTGGAAGAAATGGGAGATTGCCTTGTAATTAGGCTTTCTGCAAATTTGGGTCTTTTTAAAGATTAAAGTATAGCCCTCATTAAGAAATAACATGATATTATTTAGTATAGGGATCAGTCAAATTAACTTTGGAGTAAAAATGGCATTACTGTGTACAGAATTTAGTTGAGTTTCAAACAAATGCTGTTGGGATAAGTTTGGTAGGGGTTGATCCTGTAGATATATGGTATGAATAGCTATTTGTTTTTTAAATAATAGAACACTCTCCTTTATCCCATGCTCTTACATCAGTGGCCATTGTTTTCTGGTTCACAGAAAATGCTGGTATTCACTGAGTATAAATGGAGATGACCAGTGATGTGCTCCTGTTTCTTTTTTCAAAATTCAGAAACCGTGTATTTCTCATCCTAAAGAGTTACAGGTAGTCCCAAATTATGCATTTCCTTGAAAAGTTTATGCAGGAAAAAATCAGTCTATTCCCAAGTTCCTCAGTGAAGATATCACATTACTGACTTCACTTTGAACTTGGACATGCTCCAAGGTGGAGATCCATGAAGCAGTAACTATTAAACAGGGAACACTTACACACAAGTTTTCTAGGCTAGTTACCTCTATGACAAAACTGACAAAATGCATGCATATACCCTCTTCTTCAAAGTTGCCCTGCCAGGGAAATTTCCTACCCAAGTCAGAAGCCATTGCACCCAATCAAAAGAGCTTTTCTGGTGAAGAGGTAAAACCTCAGGAACCACAAGAGGTAAATGAAAGGAGGAATATTAGTATTGCCTTGTATTGAAATCAACATGAGGAGATGCATATAAAATAGGTAAGAGGCTATAAACAAGTATGAATTTTGATCAAAGTGGGGTTTAGGTGCATGTATGTTCCATGTAAATGAACTTTAGGTGCTTCCCAGTTCCACTTGGTCCAGAGAATAGAATGACACTCACGTAAGGGACATGGTTCATATGAATAAGCATTTAGGGTCTAAAAGAGGTTGAACCACAGTGTGCCCACCTCACTGGCAGCGTGCTTTTCTAGGGGATCTCAGTAACACCTGTCGTCATTTGCTATGGGTGTTTATACCTGCAGCACTGAGTATAATGCTGTGTACACAATAGGTGGTCAGTAAGTGCAAGTTAAACCGTAGGTATCTTGTCAGTAGTTTTGGAAAGGTGGAGAAGGGTGGGTACTGTGAACTTTCTTTTCATCATAACCTTAAGTTATTTTTCATCATTCAGGTATTTCTGTAGTACATATAGAAGAATGTGAAATTTATAGAATTACAGGCATTTATGAGAAAATTGACCAGTATATTAAATTGAATAAGATGTATGCAGCTGGAAAAATGATTCTGGAGTATTTATCAATGGCATGAGTGTCAATCTTCATGCTCACGTAGCTGCTCCTCTGGCTTTTCCTCTGTGGGGAGCTCCTCTCCGAGGCCAGCGTCAGCTGCACCATCATCCTGTCTGGCTTGTCTCCGTTCTCGGGCGTGTAGTTGCCCAGGTCATTCACCTCCCCATCACTGTAGCTGCCGTCCAGCAGGACCGCGTGTGGCTGAGGCAACCCGCAGGTGCAGGGAAGCTGCGGACACAGCAAACGCACGTTGGGATGTGAGCTCAGCATCCTCTCTCAGAAGCCCTTCCAAAGAAGCTGCCTAGTGGAGAGCATTGCCTTTTTCTAGTTTTTATTATGGGTTTGGGGGAATAATGGTGGTGGCACAGTAAACATTCTAAAACAGCAGGTAACCCATCAACTGTTAGGAAACATCACGTCATATCAGAGATGCACAAGAAGGTTCATGATCAGATAATCGGCATGTTCTCCATGAGATCATAAACCGATATGAGCCCTGATAAAAATGTTTACAATTATTGCATATGTGTGTGTGTGTGTGTGTGTGTGTGAGAGAGAGAGAGAGAGAGAGAGAGAGAGCGCGGCGGGGTGGGGGGGGAGGGATGGGGGGGAATTTGAAAGGTGTGGCATTGTGGGGATAGTTCCTCCTATGTAGCTAGAGTTTTCTGGAGGAGATAACCATTGAATTGCAGACAGGAGGATGAAAGGGAAACCAGGTAGGAGGGAAGATGATCTGGGAAGTGATGGGAGATGTATGAGGTCATATGTGGAGGAAAATTTCCTAGAATGGAGGATATGTTTCCCTGGAAGCTTTTATATATATATAAATATATATGTATAATATATATTATATATGTTTATATATATAATGTTTATTGAAGCATTTATTATAGTGGCAAAAAATGGAAACTATACTGCCCATTAATAGGGGAATAAATCATGTTACATCCAAGCCATTTATTATACCACTATTAAAAAGAATGTCTTGGAAAAAGAAATTCCTGGAAGTTTCTTTTATGATACCTCTACGTTCATAAGTCATTTGTTCCACTGTGTTGAACTGCCATTTATTTTTATCACTAAACTACCAACACCACCAAGATTAAAGGGACCACGTCTTAGTTAACTTGGCTTAACAGCTCCTGGTATATGGTAGGTGCCAAATAAATATTTGAATGAATGAAAGAAGCCCAGAGTAAATTTCACACCGTTTTTGTTTGCTCTTCACACCAACCCATGAAGTAGGTGGAGGAGGGGGTGTCATTGTCCCATGACACCCCCTCCTCTTACAGAGGAGGTTGGACCTGGCCAGGGTCCAGAGCTAGTCCAGGTGCCCATTCCAGGGCAGACACTCCAGCTCATGGTAAAGTCACCTTCTCCTGCGGCTTCCGCTCTTTCCTCTCCTGCACGGTGGTCAGGTAGTTGACGGCCGCATACTCCAGCACCGAGAGGAACACGAACACGAAGCTGACCCAGAGGTAGATGTCCACGGCCTTGATGTAGGATACGCGGGGCATGGAGGCGTTCACACCCGTGATGATGGTGGACATGGTCAGCACCGTGGTGATCCCTGCAGACACAGTGAGAAAGAAGCATGGGTTTGTCTTTCACCAAACCCACTGGATGGCTTCGTGCCTCTGTTCTTTCTCCCACCTGCTCCTCTAGCCTAGAATGTCTCCATCCCTGCCCCCTCTGTCTAGCAAACACCTGCTCACCTTTCCAGTTTTAGCTTTTATGAAGCTTCTCCTGTTTCTCCATCCCCCGTGCTCACCCTCTCCCGGCTCTGTGTCCCTGCATCTTCATCACAGCCTTTGCATCACTCTGTTCTTCTGCAGAGAGCCCCTGACAGGTTGGCAGGGTCTTCCCATTCAATTGCTCAAAACAAAGATTGCAGGGGACTTCCCTGGTGGCCTAACGGTAAGGATTCCGGGCTATCACTGCCCTGACCCGGATTCAATCCCTGGTCGGGGAACTGAGATCCCGCAAGTAAATAAATAAAAAGTAAATAAAATAAAAAGTAAATAAAATAAATGAATAAAAAAACAAAGATTGCATATATGAGCAGGTATGTATATTTCTTGTAACTCCTTCTCCAAAAAAGGGGAAAAAGGTACACAAGTTTTATTTTAATCTTTGTGCCCTCGTTGCTGGTGTAGAATCTTGCAGTCCTGGGCCTCTATTACCAGCTGTCAGGGCACCTCTGGCAGAGCCCCATCCCACTATGCTGCACCTGGCTGCGCATTCTGCCATGTTGACTTGAGGACTCAGTCAATTTTACCAAGAATGATGTTAACCTCATTTATGGGAAACAGATTTTTCAAACTAGAATGTTTATTTATTGAGCACAGTAACTGTTCAAGCTACAGAACAACCGTTAAAGGCCAGGGCATCTGTCAGTGGAAATTTCCCCAAGATTTCAAATTAAGCTCAGAACATTTGCTTGGCAAACACCAAATCACAGCGGATTGGGGTCATCTTAAGGGCCAGCGCCAATCCTATTTCACTAAAACCTGGTGGGTCATCTCTCCCTTGAAGCTCCTGGACGTATTAGCAATGGTGCCGTGTGCGGAGTGGGCGCGATATTTAAAGCGGGGAAGAGAGTTGATAGCAAATAGCTGTTGATGGAAGGCTTGTAGAGTAGGGATTCTCAGACTTGAGTATGTATAGGAATTACGGGGGCGGGATAGGGGGGTGGTCACTGAAACAATGATAATAATAGCTAGTTCGTGAGCTTTTTTTATGCGAATTAAGTGGGATAATGTATGTAAAACAGCCCAACACTTCACAATTAGTATTAGCTGTTACTATGTTACCTTATGGATTGAAAGCAGTGACAGACACCAATGATAAGGTGTTTTTATCTTTGTGAACCAAGGCAAAAGATCATGAAGACTTGATCAACAGATCAATGAGTAAGAAGAAGAAACCAGTCAAGACAGGAAAAGGTAATAGATGCGCAAGAAAGTGGAAAAATAACAATAAAAAAAGAAATTTGGACAAGCAATTAAAAAAGCGAGACTTCCTAAAATCTGGTTAGTTTTCTGACTTTAACTTGAAGAATGTGGGACTTCCCTGGTGGCACAGTGGTTAAGAAACCGCCTGCCAATCCAGGGGACATGGGTTCGAGCCCTGGTCCGGGAAGATCCCACATGTCGCAGAGCAACTAAGCCCATGCGCCACAACTACTGAGCCTGCGCTCTGGAGCCTGCGAGCCACAACTACTGAGCCCACGTGCCACAACTACTGAAGCCCGCGCGCCTAGAGTCCAAGCTCCACAAGAGAAGCCACCGCGATGGGAAGCCCGCGCACCATAACGAAGAGCAGCCCCCGCTCGCCGCAACTAGAGAAAGCCGCGCGCAGCAATGAAGACTCAATGCAGCCAAAAGAAAATAAATTTTTAAAAACGGAGAGATAAATTGAAGAATAATTTGCTTACAATAGAGTGCATAAATCCTAAATATTGAGCTCAATGAATATATATTTCTATAACTACCATACAAATCAAAATATAAAACATTTACAGAAAAAAAAATTACTGGGGGAGCTTGTTCAAAATGCAAATTCCTGGTCCTCTCTCAGAGCTTCTGATCCTATACATGTAGATGGGACCCCGGATTCTTCATTTTAAACAATTTCCCCCAAAGACTGTCACAAAGATCCCTTGGGCCACCTTTGGAGAAACCCCATTACAGAATGTGACTTTCTTAGGCAGGTGGGCAGAGAAAGCACCACAGACCAGGACCACCCACCCCAGAACTCAGCTCTAACAAGATTAAAGATGAGTTGTTTACATGGGAACCTATGGGGACCTAGAAACAGCTTTGCTGCATAGTTTTGTTTTGTTTTTTTTTCTTTTTTGGCCTCAATGCTTTTGGGATCTTAGTTCCCAGACCAGAGATGGAAGCTGGGCCCTCAGCCATGAAAGCACAGAGTCCTAGCCATTGGACCACCAGGGAATTCCTGCTACATAGATTCTTAATAGTGGCATTTTACCTGTGAATGAATAACAAAGTTTTTCCAAGTTATAATACCAACAGGGGTTCAGGGCCAATTTGGAAAGAATGGTTTTATCTGGAAGGAATTACTTGTATTTTCAGATATCTGGAATGTGCACTTGAGAGGTTTCTTACCTAAAGGGACTCTGGCGGGCACAGCTCTGCGGTCGATCCAGAAGGACACCCAGGACAGCATGACCATCAGGGTGGCGGGAAAGTAGGTTTGCAGCAAGAAGAAGAAGATGTGGCGACGCAACGTGAAGTTAATGTAGAGACGGTTGTACCAGCCTGGGGGACACAGGAAGAAAAGAGAACACACAGCAGAGCCACTCAGCTCCTTCATAGGACAAACTTTATTCAGAGAATCATAAATGCCTTAGATGCTTCCCTGGAAACTTACCCTACCTTCACAAAGGGGAAGTGAGAAAAACCATGGAACAGAGTGATTATACAATAACTCATACCGCATGGGTGAGTCCATCTCAAGGAATTTTGGCCCTCATTCTGTACGTAAAGGGAACCAGGCCATTGAAGACTCTTGTTACTCAAACTACAGCACAGGGCTCAGCAGTACCGCCATCACTTGGTTGCTTGTTGGAAATGCAGACTCTCGGGCCCCGCCCCAGATCCTACTGACTCAGAACCTCCTTTTAACACTCCTCCCCACATGATTCCTGTACACGTTAAAGCTTGAGATGTATGGATTTAACAACGCCCGTTGGATTTCTTATGGGGGAAAATATGTTTGAAGTTAAAATACCAAGCTAACTACAACAATGCATTTAGGCTATGCTTTAGCTCCACCCTGTTGTTCTTTACAAGGAAAACTTACAGGGAGGAGTTGAAAGGAACAGGAGAATGGTGGAAGGAGAGGAAAAGGCAGGATAAATTGGACATGATGAGGGCTGAAAATAAAATGGGGACTTGGCAACATTAACTAGAAAACTTCGCATCCAGGACAATTTTAGTGCAACGGTTATAATTATAACAGCTCCAAAAAGTGACTGTGGAGGTGCTTACGGACTGCCTGTGTCCTTCTCAAACTCGTGTGTTGAAACCTAATCCTCTATGTGATGGTGTTTGGAGGTGGGGCCTTTGGGAGGTGATTACATCATGAACGGGATTGCTGCCCTTATAACATGTGTCTCAGAGAGCTCCGTCGCCTCTTCCCCCATGTGAGGACACAGTGAGTCTCTGAACTAGGGAGCGGGCTCTCATAGACACTGAATCTGCTGGGACCTTGATTTTGGACTTCCCAGTCTCCAGAACTGTGCGAAATAAATTTCTGTTGTTTGGAAGCTACCCAGTCTATAGTACTTTGTTATAGCAGCCTGAAATGGACTCACGCAAGGAGGGAGGTCAAAATGCTAAGAGTCAAAGGAATGGGGGATCCCCCAAAGGACCAAGACTGGTGGGTTATGTATGCAAAAGATAAGAGACGCAGGATCGCCACATGTTGGAAGGGAGCAGTGCCCTCTGTTACAGATCAGAGAGACTCAAACGGTGGCACTTCTCTGGGTAGTCAACCATGCGATGTTTTAGCAACAGAAACTGCATAAAGATTAGAGCAAAATCAGCCTGAAAGGTAATTGGTCAAGAAAGAGGCAAGGGTTGGAGAGAGTGAAGCTCAGCTGTAACCTCAGCTGCCAAGAGGAATACCACAGCGCCTGCCCTCAGGCAACGTCGGCGCGGGGGGAGGATTGGCAAGGGCCCAAGCAGGACCCTTGGTTCAGAAAGCAACAATACTGCCCACAGAGAATGACCAATGACCAGTAGTTCCTGCACCGTGGCTCACCAAGAGGGTCGTGCAAGCAGTATGGTAGGAGGGGATTGGTTAAGAGAGAAGCACTCAAAGGGGCTGAAGCCAAGAGAACATGAATGGAAAACAATAAACCTGAAATTGGACTATTTCTTGCCCATAGGAGAGGGCACTCTGGGAGTTATATCAGGGTGAGATTCCTGCTGCTAAACTGGCGATGCTGTCGTCTCAAACAGACCTCCCCATGGGGTTTATGTTGGAGCCCTTACCAGCATTTTCTAGGTTATCACTTCTGATGCTTTGGAAGTATCAAAAAATCACCCCCACCCAATGCTCACCACCCTCTAGACCTGATCTAGAAGTCCAGATCCTTGGTTTCAAATCCAAGTGGCACAGGCTCTGCTCACTTGACCACAAATTCACAGGCTTTCTGAGATGGAGGATGCCCCGCCCCTCTCTTAGCCCCGCCCCCACCTGTGCTGCTGTAGAAGGCCAGTTTGGTGGTGGTGTGGAACTCCTGGATGAGGAACTGGGAGAGTGAGATCCGCTCATCTGTCTTTAAAGAGTCATTGCCTTTCTTCCAGTATAGCATGAGGTCGTCTTCCGTGTAGGCATCTGGAAGGACAGAGACAGCGTCAGACGCCAGGAAAGACGACGAGCCTGTCTGTGAGGCTCTGTGGGGATTGGGATAAGATGAAGCAAAAGTAAATCCAAAAAGACAAATCTAATTCTCCTCGGCCTTCCAAAAGTCATCAGGGCAAAGCCCTCAGGCCTAAATGATCATCATTGCTGCAAAAGTGCTCACCCCTCAATTCAGCCTTAAACCAGATGAAATTGCTATACTTGTAGACCAGAAACTACAATTTGCTCTTTTAAAAAATTTGTTTGCAGGTTAAATAGCGGCAACATTTCATATGGTTCAGCTTTCTAAACCATGGGTGATTTACACCTTTCTTCTTTCAAAGGGTGACGATGCATTATTGATGGCAAATACCTTTGTTGTTCTTTTCTTGTTTTTAGCAGCATGTGGGATCTTCCCGGACCAGGGCACGAACCCGCGTCCCCTGCATCGGCAGGCGGACTCTCAGCCGCTGCGCCACCAGGGAAGCCCGGCAAATACCTTTAAACACTCTCTCAGGTAATGAGGGCTGCATTCCAGCAAGAAAGGACCCATAAAGAGATGCAGCAGAACAAGTCCCTTCTCTGCAGGCTTCCAGTTGCTCCTGCCCAGGGTAGACTCAAAGCGATTCCCCTGAGGACTGCTTCCCCTCTGGCGCTACACTTCCCCACCCTGCCCACCTGGCTGAGCACACCGTCTACCCCAGCCAAGCAGACCTACCTGCTGCGTGGGCAGAACTGGGGTAAAACCCGCAGGGGTTGCCGGTCCAGTCTGCTCGTGTGTAAACAGTTCTTTCTGGGGGCTCCCTGAGGCTCTATTTTATTCCTCTTTTATTCTGCCTCTAACCCTTGACCTGTGTGATGGCTGCTTTCACGTGTCCCCTTGGCCAGGCTATAGTAAGAACCCAGTGATTCAATCCGACACCAATCCAGGTGCTGCTGGGAAGATGCTTTGTAGTTGTGACATCCACAACCAGTTCATGTGAAGTAAAGGCCATGACCCAGATTAATCTGGGTGGGCCTGATCCAATCAGTTGAAAGGCCTAAAGAGTGGACCTGAGGTTTCCCAGAGGAAGAAGACATTCCACCTGTGGGCAACAGGGTGGGCTCCTGCCCGAGAGTCCCCGGGCTGCCCTTCCCCACGGCCTGCCTTGCAGGTGATCACCGAGCCCTGCGCTCCGGTCCCCTGTACTAGCTCTCTCCCTGTGTATCTCCTATGGTTCTGCTTCTCTGGTGGAACCCTGACAGATGCTGCTGCCTGGGTATTGTGGGGAAAGCAAGGTCTGGAGCCAACAATTAGTCCTTCGCTCTGTTACGCCCCTCCTCTGTGTAATGGAGATCACAGGGAGCTTGGAAGGATTAAAGGACAGAGCAGGTGGAAAGCCGCGGTGCAGGAAGCAGTCACCCCCTTGGTCCTGGGGTTTATTCCCCCTGATCCCACACTAAGCGCCCTGCAGAGCTGTCCATGTGGCCCCTGCTACCTGCGGGTCCACGTCCCTGCACTCCTCGGCCCTGGATGACTGGAGCCAGGGGACCCCTGCTGCACCACCACCTCCCGGGGAGACTTACCAAGGTGCCCTGGGCCAACATGACTCCTTACGGGACTTTGACACAGGCTGAGACGTGGCAGTGGGTGTGTGTTGGTTCGGGAGAAGTATAGGAATGGGAGTCATGGGAGGGTCCATACTGTGCCCATCAGAGGAAACGTTCTGGCAGAGATTGGGGCACGGGGGCAGGTTCGCAGAGAGCTAGAGATGCCAGCGGCTAGTCCTGGATGCTGCCGCAGCCTTGCTCTTCCTGGGGCTGGTGTTTAACTTTCCAGGGCGTGTGTGTGTGTGTGTGTGTGTGTGTGTGTGTGTGTGTGTGTGTGTGTGTGTGTGTGTGTGTGTGTGTGAAGTTTCCCGAGGTCCCTTAGTTGTACCTGAGCATCTCAACCACCACCTGCACTCACAATGGCTGTCCCCTGGGGCAATTGTTGCCAAACTTGTTTTTGCCAGGAAAGTCTTTCCTCAGTGGAAATCTTATTCAGAAGAGCAATAAAACAGATCCAAAAGGAACTTTCTGGTGGGCTGCGTGTGTGAGTGCTGGGCTGGGGGGCTTGAAAGGAGACCAACGTTTGCTGAGCCCTCTGCTCCCCCTCCCCGAGCTCTTGCCCTGGCGAACTGGGAAACATCTAGGTTCCACAGCACCAAAGTTCAAAGCCATTGCCATGGGCATTAAAAGGGTCAGTTATGGGAATAGAAGGTTTGAGTCCCAAATTTGTTTCCGATTTTCAAACTTACCCCAGACTTCGCTTCTATCTAAAAAGTCATTTTAAAAGCACACGCACAGATTAGGAACACGTCCTGCTCCTGTTGAGGGTCAGAGGTGTTTAGAGTAACTTCAGATGTGTGTGTGGCTATCTGGGCACAAGCCTACTCACAGCTCTCAATTTCGAGCGAGCACGTTTGTGTGTCCAGGGGAAACCGGCTGAAGTCCATGTTGCACATGGCAGTCACTGTAACCCTAGAAACAAAAACACAAAATCCAAGTGTGCAGAGGCTGCAAAGTACAAGTGCAAAATGATAAAACAAGCAGAAAGCCCTCTGCTTCCTCCCAATACAACTGCCTCCTTCTTGTAATTCATAAGCAGTGTGCCAGGATTTAGAGAACCAAGCATCTTATGTGTGATACCCAGATTGGAGTACTCTTGGGTGTTTATGTTTAACCCCAGGGTCAGTGTGGGGAAAACAATGACTGCACTAAACTCCCATCACATGCAAGCATTGTAGTGAAGCAATGGTCTCATTCGATAAAACAATGTGAAATCACAACTCATCTGATATTGTTCCTTAAACCATAGGAGCATTTACGGCTCTCCTGTTTCAGATCATTAAAATTCTTCTTTTACTGATTTTATTGACATTCAATATTTGTGTCCAGTGTCTTAGAGATAATATTCATGAAGTATTTATGCCAGTTGCCAAATCGGCACTTTTTTTTTTACAATGTTGATATTTCTATATTGATAATAACATCTACTAGTGGACGCAGGTGTTTTTAATGGGTAATTCCATGGAGATCACAGTAATGGAAAAACACTGGAAGATCTTACGGTATCAACATGCAAGCACTTGTTGGCATCTAACGGTTTTGCTTCAGAGTTTACACAGGAAAGTAAGATTCTGCATCAGAGAAGAAGCAAATACAGATTGTCAGTCATGGAGGAAAGACCTCCCGCCCCGTGTGGAATCCCATGGCAGGTTACGATTAACAGTCATTGGCTAGTGAACATACTATTTTTCCTTCAACCACAGAAAATTGGTTATGTATAAGTTGTAAAACTTATCTGGATAATTCACGGCCAAAAAGGAAAAAAATTCACTTGTAAATGGAAATTTCAAGGAAAAGAGCTTTCTTGAAGAAATTAATTATCCATATATTCACCTTATTTTCCTCGTTCCATTTGAGTGTTGGAATGGTTGTGTTCTGGGAGGGTTTCTGTATTGTTAACAGCTGGGTCATCTTATCTCCCCTAGAAATACTGATATACAGGATGTTTTTGGGGGGTTGTCAGGCTGGCCCCTGACTTGGACACCTAGTGGGTAGCCAGCCTCCCATTTCTCTGGGCACATCACCAGATAACCACACCTGATAGCATCACCAGCAAGAAAGAAACTAGGAACTAAGCTTGGAGACGCTTGTGGCACACTTTGGGGACATGAAATGTCAAATGCAGGCAGTTTTTGCTGTGAACAAAAGGATCAAAAAGCTCTACTCTCTGTATCAGTAGGTACAGGAACAGATGTTTTTAGAACCACAGACATCATCAGACTGGTTCTTGGCACCCTGACTTGATGATTTCCACTTGTAGCCCACACACTGAACAAGCACAGTGTGTGGTGTGATCTCACCCGTGTTTATTATTATGCTTCCCACAAGTCCCTTTAAACTGTTCCAGTGGGAGGATCGTCCCCTGTCCTGGATGAAAACTTGCCAGGTCCTGGGATTTTCCTGCTTACTCTCATGTGACAGGCAGTCAAAACCCTCAGAAGTAACAAAACACATCTCGCTTCCGAAATTAAAAGAACTCTGGGCCGAGATATTAATCAACACTTCAAATTTCATTCACATTGAGACTTCTTCTCCCCGTCCCCAGCTAAGGCAGAGCCGGCATTTGAGTGGTCAGTGTCTGCCCATCTCTGGTCGCCTCCTACCTACGTGGGTGGAAGTGGGGGCAGGGGGAGGGCAGGACAGTTCTCTGGTGAGGGTGGCTTCAAGCTCTCTGGGCCTGCTATGTAGTTGAAGCGGAGACTTTCTTTCCTGTGTCCTTCATTCCCACCGCTGGACACCTGCATCCTTCAGCCGCATCTCCCATGCCAGCTCTTGGCTCACCCACTGTCCATCCCACACACACTGAACTACTCCCAACAACCCTGGTAGTGCAGACTGAGCCCACCTGGCTCTGCCCCTAGGTGGTTAGGTAGCTCTTCTCTCGCCCACTAACTGCAGTGTCCCCCAACTGTAGGCACACATGCTCCAAGCTCTCCAAGTGGTCCCCGTGGTCCCACTGCAGGCCCGCTCATGCAGTGCCCCCAGCTCTCCCCCAAAACATCTCTTCCTCCCACAATCACTGACTCTCATATCTTGAAGCTGACTGGGAATTCAAGAGCCATGGAATTGGTTTTTCAAGCTACCTAGTGTTTTGGTCTAGTCCTCTGAATCCCTGGTGTTATTCGATCGTGTTATTTTGTTGGTGGTTGTTGAGCTGAAGATGTCTTGGCAGCTGCCTCAAATGTGAGGACTCCTGGGAGAATCAACCCCACATGGCTTGGGGAAGGGGTTGCACACCCTTGAGCCACCTGGGTACTCCTGTGAGAGGAGGTATTTCAGGCCCTGCAGAGGAATACTCCATGACCCTGCTCTGAGTCTGGTATCTAACTGCTTAGATTCCAAGCCAGCATGAGTAATGAAGGATTATTATAAATATTCCTTTGGGAGATGGGGGCGGAAATTCAGCTTCGACACTGCCAGCTCTGACTCTAAAGATACACTGCATCCACGCAGACACCCCCTACGTAGACACTGGTGTGTGGATTCAGCTTTACCAAAACCAAGTCTGTAAAACTGAAATGTACCATCAGCACAGCGCAGAAGGAGTAAATCTCAGCCAGCAGCTGAGTCGCTTCTCTGTGAAGGCCTGAGCTCATCTCCACACGCCCTCCCAGGGGGAGGCGGGCACCACAAGTTTCTAAATTGGGCGTACAGGGAAAGCCCCACTGCATGCCTGTGCTTAAGGAAAGCTTCCCCACGTCAGTGCTTGATGAGCAATTAAACATTTCTAAGGCTACTGCACAGCACAGGGAATAGAGCCAATATTTTCTAATAACTGTAAATGGAGCATAGACTATAAAAATATTGAACCACTATGTTGTACACCTGAAACTAATGTAATATTGTAAATCAGCTATACTTTAATAAATAAATAAATGAATGAAAGAAACATTTCTAAGGTATCTAAGCTTGTGAGAAGATTTTATTCTTTATGTTTTCAAAGTGATGCTCAAAATACCAATATCAAGCGGCCCAGGGTCCCCATAGTTTCTCAAGGAGAACACCAGGGAGAAGGGACAAAAAACAAGCCTGAGCTGCCCAGGTGAGGTAAACAAATTTTTTTCTAAACCAAAATTTCAAATCGGAAATTGGGAATCGGAGGAGTTGAAGGAGGCAGGTCTTTGAGAAGAATACGTCAGCTACTTCTCTGACCCCTACTAGAGAAATAAAACTTTCATTAAACGTTTGAAATTGAACTTGAATAGGGCATAAATCATAAGCACCAGCCTGAGAAATTTCCCCAAGTGTATTTGCAAGACGAAATAATTCTTTAAAATGTTTACTCTGGGGCTTCCCTGGTGGCACAGTGGTTAAGAATCCGCCTGCCAATGCAGGGGACACGGGTTGCGCCCTGGTCCAGGAAGATCCCACATGCCGCAGAGCAACTAAGCCCGTGCGCCACGATTACTGAGCCTGCGTGCTACAACTACTGAGCCCAATGAAGAGTAGCCCCCCTTCGCCACAGCTAGAGAGAGCTCACATGCAGCAACGAAGACCCAACGCAGCCAAAGATAGATAGATAGATAAATAAATAAATAAATGTTTACTCATGTGTAGAGTTAGGTTTTCTTGATGTTGAAAAGTCGGCAGCTCCTGGAAAGTTAGAAGCTAAGCTGTTCAAAGCCAAAAAGCAGAATTCCCTGGCGGTCCATGGTTAGGACTCCGCTTCGACTGCAGGGGGCACCAGTTCCATCCCTGCTCGGGAACTAAAATCCCACAAGCCACAAAAAAAGGTAAAAGCAAAACTGCTGTGGTGGGACCAGTGATGTTCTTGGTTGACAAAAGTTTTCCCTTCCTCCCAGCTTCGGGAGTAAGAGGACTCAGAGGGAAAGAGGGAGGCCAGGAAGGGCTCACCTGAGGCTGTAGAGCACTTTGCCGTCGGGCTGGACCCGCAGCATCACATTGTCCGTGGTGGTGTCGTGGATGAAGGAGCGCTTGGAGTGCACGAAAAACATGTCGGGGACCCAGATCTTCTTCACCAGCCGGCCATCAAACGTCATGCTGAGGTTTTTGGTGCTCGGGAAGGACAGCCTCTCGTCCTTCCAGTAGTGCCGCAGGTAGAGGGTCATCGTGAAGTCCTGGGGGGCGAGGGCAGAGAGGGAGACCCCACCCACTGAACAGCTGGGTGATGGCAGGACCCTCTGTACCCCAGGCTGGGGAGGGAACTGAGCCCGGGAAGTCCTTGCTTCTAGTCCCTGGGGTTTGCTGCCGCAGGAGGCTCTCGAACCCTGCTTGGGGCGGGGGGACTCAGCAAGAGGCTCTACAGAGGGGGGACCTGAGCCCCACTCCATCCTCTGACACTCGCCTCCGCTGGGCAAAGGCTGCTACCGCTGGCAATGAGACCCCCAGCCTGAGAGCTCCCAGCCCACGCACAGGGCCAGCCCCAAATGCCAGACAGTTCAAGCCTCTGGAAGCAGCCCTCAGCCAGGCAGTGGAGCTGGGGGAAGGGCTGGGAGATGGACAAGTAACCCAGCTCCTGGCCCCTCAGCTGCGACAACGCTGAGGTGAGTTCTTTGCTGACTCGGAGTACCCCCGAGGGACCGAGTCTCCCTTAGATCTGGTTGGATGGCATGGCCCTTTCTGCTTCCTTCCCTTCCCCTGTCCCCAGCCTCTTCTCGTGTTTCCCGGGATCACCGGCAATAAACTGCTTGTGCTGGAATGCTTGTCTCAGGTCTGCTTCTTGGGGAACCCAAACTAAGATAAGGCCCTACAAAGTCCTGTAAGTCAAGGAGCTGTGGAATGTTCTATCTTTTATCTAAGTCCACTAAAAAGGAAAAACAGAGGAAACTTTTGCTTTTTCTGCATTTTCACAGCCAGACACAGAATCCACAGCAGTAGCATATATCTGGATCCTTGGACCCTGCTGTTTGTGTTGGAGAGCCTTTGCCCAGAGAACAATCCCAGTGGCAAGACCCTGGACACTGGGGCAGGGAAGATCATGTTTGTCATCTGGCTCTGTTTCATATCAATTGGGTAGCTTTGAGCAAGTGTCTCAACCTCCCTGAACTGTAAAACGAGTGTGGGAATTCCCACCACCTGGGGAGTTATGAGCCTGGTGAATTCTGGTGTGTGGAGCTCCTGGCCCAGCATAGGCCCTGTGGGAATCTCCCTGTCTGCAGCTCTGGTTAGAGAAGCACTTACCATGTCGACCTCTGAGATGCTGTCCAAGCTCTCCACCTGCACATCCACGCCAACAGGAATGGCCGGGCCTGGGGACAGGGCACGGCAAGAGCATTTATTCTTTTCACTTGAACTCTGACTGTGAATGAGACAGGCGTAAGGAGCATTTCCCCTGGAACCTCCGTGTCTTGTCAGATTTGAAGGTTTGGTGTCCCACATGCCAGGATAACCAGAGATAAAAGGGTGGAGTCATGGGCTGGCTCCCTGGAATATTCCAACTAAGGTGAAAAGAAATGTTTTTGGTCTGAATCATCCAGGTGATTCTGAAACAATTAGATTAATATAAAGCATCTGTCTTTGGTTACACATGCTCATCTAAGGGGACGATGAAGACCTAGATCAAAGTCAGGTCCCATCTAAGGAGTTACTCCTCAGCATGAGGTCACACATTTTATATTTTTATATTTACCTCCTGGTTTTGTACCCTCTTTCATCTTGGAAGCCAATGTCTCTGGCCGTAAGAAAGGCATTGCTTGGTAAATCAGTGCCCAAAGTCATATTCAAAACATTAGCCAAGTCCACAGATCTGCGTCTTTGCTACATGATGGAGTAGCTTCCATGGGGGATGTGATACACTGGGATAGATATGAAAACATTAGATTGGGGGGGCGTGTTTCTAGGCCATAAACACCATATTCATAAAGAGAAAGAATTATAAGGGCAGTAGATTGTTGCCTCTTTCCCTCCCTGCCTTCAGGCGTGGAGGGCAGGCACGGAACACGCTTAGGCCATCACAGAGTGGAAAGGCGGCTTTGGAGCCAACAGCAGCTGAATATGGGCCGGACGGAGACCCCCTTCCAGAACCTGTTTATTCTTTAGGCAAAGGCGACTGGAAGAAATAAAAGGCGTGAGAATGATTTCTGAAATAAATATTTTTTTTTTCCCAGGGAAAAAACCCGTAAGGATGAAAACCCTATTTGACACTAAGAAAGCTGAAACCTGGCAGCTGCAGGCTAAGCTTCAGAGGGCTTTGGCATCCCTCAGCACTAAATCATTATTTTCTCTAACTATTTTCATTTAATTAAACCCAGTAGACCACACTCTGCCCTTGGATGTGGACCCAGAGTTCTGTCTGCCAGCTCCCAGACGAGAACAAATTTAGTCCAAGATCGTTCTTTCCGAGCATTTTCAGGAGGCAGCTTTGGGATGCAGCTGCCCTGTCTTCCCATTGCCGTCCTCACAGCCAGCGGCTGGGCTCCCCGATGCTGAGCCATCCCTGTCAGCAGTGGCCCGAGGACAGCTCGGCTGGGCTGGCCTGGCCACCAACCAGCAGCCACCTCCCAAGAATGCGTCCAGCAGAGCCCAGGGCAGGCCGGCCAGGGGAGGTACTCAGATGACGCTGGGGGCTCAGTGGCCTTGTTCCCCAAGCACAACCAAGGCAGACTTGAATGCAGGGAGCAACGTTGAGTGGACCCTTGGCTTGATTTCTGCCCACAGACAGACAGAAGGACCTGTAGAAAGAAGACAAGCCCCCACAGTGCGTGTTTCATACCTCCAAAGCCAGGCCTCATGCTGAAATCGTGGTCATCTATCCTCAGGAGCTGTTCTGACTTTGTCAGTGGCGATTTGGTAATATCAGGGCTGCGTTTAAGAACTGGGCTGCAGAGGGGGAGAAAACAGGTTGATCACATCACCTAATTAAGCCAGATAAAACCCATTTGCATTCAGACTTGATCTTGACAAGTTTGATGGGATGTGTTATTTCTTCTTTAAAGCTGATGGAAATCCTCTCTTCCTCCAGCTTTCTGGATAAAAGAACTGACCCAGAAGGTCCAAGACAGGGGTTTAGGAGTGTGAATGAGGGACTTTAAAAATACCAACATCCAGGCCCCATCTTAGAGGTGCTGATTTGGGTGGTCTGGGAATGGGGCCTGGACATTGGTGTTTTTAAAAGCTTCCCAGATGATTTTAATGTGTAACCAAGGCTGAGAACTGCTGGTCCTGGGCTTACTAATAAGTCTAGCTCACCCAAAGTTCCTCGGCCATTTTGGGCAGGTTGGAGCTAGAGGAGAGAGGCGGCGGGTGTGGGCTGAGCCCAGCTCCCTTGGCCTCTGCTGGCCCATCCTGTGGAGGGAGCATGGACTTGCCCTTGGGTCAAATGCCAATCATCCTGGCTCCCTGGGAGGAAGTTTCTTATGCTTCTGCTTCTGAATCGCATCTAGGGCCATTTTAATTTATTTTCACTTTTTCTAAATAGGCATTATATTTGCAGGGTTTGACAATTTTTTAAAACGGAAATACAGTCAAAAGTTGGCCTCTTACCTGTGCCTCCACCCATCCCATTCCCCCATCCTCTGGTACCTCTCTTATTGGTCTCTGGTCTATCTGTCCAGAGTATCTTGGAGGTACAAGTAAATACAAATATATATTCTTAGATCTCCTACTTTTTTCCAGTTTCACTGAAATATAATTAACACATAACATTGTCTTAGTTTTAGGTGTACAACATGATGATTTGATATATGCATATTTTGCGGTAAAATTATCACTGCGATAAATCTAGTTAACATCATCACCTTACATAGCCACAGGTTTGTTTTTTCCTTGTGATGAGAAACTTTGAGCTACTCTCTTAGCAGCTTTCAAATATACAATACAGTATTGCTGACTATGTCACCATGCTGTACATTACCTCCTCAGGACTTATCTATCTTATAACTGGAAGCTCGTACCTTTTGATCCCCTTCACCCATTTCACCCACACCCTATCCCCACCTGTGGCAACCACCTGTCTGTTCTCTTGTGTCTACAAGTTTGTTTTTTCAGATCCCACACAGAAGTGAGATCACACAGTATTTGTCATCCACGTTGTCACAAAGGGTCTCCTATTTTTATACACAAAGTTTACATATTATATAAACTCTTATACTTTTTCTTTCTTTCTATATGACTTGGATTTGTTTCCCATAGCAAAATGTCCTAAGCCTCATATTCTGTTTCGCACTGCACAGTGTCCCATTGCACGGATGCACCATCGCTCACACACTCAGTCCTCTATTGGTGGACATGTGAGTTGCTGCCAGTCTTTTGCTGTTTCAATCAGTGCACGGCCTTCATTTACCCATCATCACCATCTCTAAAACCCACAGAAACAATGAACTGCTCTCCTAGTTCCTCCTTGTTCCAACACCAGTGTGTGTGCTCTCCCGGGTAACACACACACACACTTCTTCCTTTCAGTGCACATTTCCCACACTTTGGCCTGCATCAGCATCTCCTAGAGGGCTGGTTCAAACCTAGGTTCCTGAACCTCTCTTTGCCCCATAGCTTCTGATTTAGTAGGTCTGTGCTGAGGTCTAAGAATCTGCCTCTCTAAAGAGTTCCCAGTTGCTGCTTCTACCGGTGGTCAGCAGACAGTACTTTGAGAACCACGGCCCTGATGCCTTCATCCTCAACACACAGTTTCCTTCCTTATAACTGGCTCCATCCACCTTTAAAGTCCTTTGCTATCTGCTTTCCTGAAGAAATTCCTTATCCTTTGGGGTGGGGGGGGGTATATGTCTGGGAGACAGAAAAACAGAGCTCTGCCCTCCACTGACCTGCCTACTCTGTGCCTATGGGCATCTTATGTCCCTGAGACTCGGTTTTCTCGCCTGATTAAAGGTGAAGCTCTGTGACCTGACCAGGGGTGTGAGGGGCCAATGAGATCGTGCGTGTGCTTTTCAAACTCTAAGGTGGAAACGCAAATGGGAGGAGCCATTGTTGTTTCTGAGCCAATAAGGAAGATTCCTCCTAAGGGAAGGAAATCATTGTGCTGGCAGCAAAGGCAGCGGCCCAGGGGAAGAACTGGGACTAGTGAAGCAGGCAGAGCTACACTGCTGGTGGATGGAATGGAGGAAGCTGGGGTCCCCATGGCCGCCCACCTCCTCTCTCTCTCCCACTGGAGCCGGGAGCCACCTCCCTTCTCCTCCTTTCCAGCTCCCCCTTCCTCTTGTCCCACCCTCTGCTTCCCGCCCCTTGGCCAGGGGTTGGGGTGCTGCTGAAAATCACTGCAGCCGAGGTGTGGGGAAGAGACCCCCTTAGGATGGTGTGTGTGTACCTCTGGCCAGTGTCTGCCTTACTTGAGGGCATCTTTGTGTGCTCCTGGTCTCTGTCTTTGAGGCTTACCATGAAAATTAAAAATAAAGGTGTTCTAGAGAGTCTAGGTACTCAAATCAACAAAGCATCCCTCACCCTCCAGATTTGCTTCAAATCTAACCAGAATAAAATGTGAAAGAAAAAAAAAACAACAACTATGAAGCTGCAATGCATTAATTCAGCTTTTTTTTTTTTTTTTTTTGTGGTACGCAGGCCTCTCACTGTTGTGGCCTCTCCCGTTGCGGAGCACGGGCTCCGGACGCGCAGGCTCAGCGGCCATGGCTCATGGGCCTAGCCGCTCCGCGGCATGTGGGATCCTCCCGGACCGGGGCACAAACCCGTGTCCCCTGCATCGGCAGGCGGACTCTCAACCACTGCGCCACCAGGGAAGCCCTAATTTAGCTTTTTGATGAGCATTTTCGCAGGACCCACAGGAAGAGGAATTGGAGGATTAATTACTCAGTAGGCCTGATTTGAAAAGGTCTGACCTAAACTATCTCCCCCACTGAAATTGATGGCATTCTTAACCTGGATCTACCATGAAGCTGTCAGTACGGAGAGGAACACATTGCCAGGTGGACTGTATCACTTGGGCGTCCTTGCCCCCGGGCTTAGGGATTCAGCCAAATGGGCACTGGCAGGAGATGAAACACAGAGTGTTTATTCCTCCTTCTCTCTCTGCTTTGATGCCAGGGACTAGCAATGTCTGTGTTGCTCTGTGATTACAGGTAATCACAGTATCATCGATAAGCTCCAATAACACAATTTACCCTTCAGGCCTGTGGGTCATCATGGCTTCCTTCTGTTCCTAGTGCTTGGGGGGCATCCACCTGCCTGGGTGCTTCCCTGAGCCCTTTGCACAGCTCTGCGAGCAGTCCCTTTGTTCAATTATTGGTTAAGCCCTTCTGAGTGCGGCGCTGTTTTCGGTCAGGACCAGACTGATGCCCAGGGACACGTCAGGGCTGATGCATGGGGATTATGTCATCCTCGGCAAAGTGGAGCAGGGACAGGTGTGCGGGGGCAGGTCCCAGGGGGTGGGAAGGGCTAAGATTACAGGGAGGGCGGCCTGTTGGGCAACAGGCAGGTGGTCAGGAGGGGCAGGATGAGATCACAGGCCACCGAGGGCAGAGTCCTCTCCATCGTCAGCACTTTGCACAGTGCTGGGCCCCCGTGGACTCCCAGCACATGTTCGTGAATGAAGGAAGGGATCAGCGCCTTGGACAGGCACCAGGAAAGAGAGCCAGGAGGGACCAAAAAAGGGGGCAGGAATGAAAATCAGGTTTGGCCCTGGTCTTACTGTGGCTTTGGGCCAGGCTGAAACAGAACTGGGCACTGACTAAAGGGAGGTTTGTCAAATTCTGAGATGTCACTGCCTTTGCCGTCATGAAGCTTAGATTCTAGCTTAGAAAAAACTGATAAATAGGATGCTTAAAGTCTTTTTTTTTTTTGGCCTCACCACACGGCTTGCAGGATCTTAGTTCCCGGACCAGGGATTGAACACCGGGCCACGGCAGTGAAAGTCCCAAGTCCTAACCACTTGACCTCCAGGGAACTCCCTTAAAGTCTTTTTTTTTATTGTTGTTGTTTAATATTTTATTTTATTTTATTTTATTTTATTTATTTATTTATTTTTAGTGGTACACGGGCCTCTCACTGTTGTGGCCTCTCCCGTTGTGGAGCACAGGCTCCAGACGCGCAGGCTCAGCGGCCATGGCTCACGGGCCCAGCCGCTCCGCGGCATGTGGGATCTTCCCGGACCGGGGCACAAACCCGTGTCCCCTGCATCGGCAGGCGGACTCTCAACCACTGCGCCACCAGGGAAGCCCAGTTTAATATTTTAAAATAACTTTTTTTCTGTTTACATGCCCATGTTAAAACTTTTTGAAAAACAGATTTAAGCATAAAGGAGAGGCTGAAAACCACTAAGAAATAACCTGTACCATCCTGAGTATATCCTTACACTCCTGAGAGAGAGATACTGTAACTTGCTTTTAACTCAAGTTACAGTACATCTTCAAATATTTTTCCTGTCATCAGCATCTTTTTACCAGCCGAGGTATGATTATTAACCTTGAAATGAAGTGTGACACACATCAGATAATAGGAATAACTAACACTGCCTGAGCGCTCTGCCAGTTATCATGCTAACTATATTACATGTATTAGCTTGGGTTAGTGTTCAGAACAACCCTGTGAGGTATGCTTTGCCACTGTCCCCATTTTATACACGAGGAAACTAAGACACAGAGGGTTTGAATAACTTGTAAAAGTGAAGGAGCCAGGAGTCAAATCCAGAGGCTCTGGTTCCGAGGGTGAGAGGCTAGGTTGGCCACAGTGTCTGGATGGAAGACCTGGCTCCCATTGCCTGGAACGTGGGTTACATGCGGAACATCCAAGCTTACCTTTCCCCTCACAGAGAAGCCAGCATGGACCTTGCAGAAAACTGGTGGCCACTCACTGATTAAACGAGTGCATTTATTGAATGAGTCCCTGGAAAGTTATGAAGAAGGAATTGACATGTCCCAAGTTATAATGATACAGGATGACATTTGAGACAGCTTTTTAGAATGAACAGCGGGTGCACGTTTTTTGAACATCTATTGATATCTTTTTTCTATCCTCTTGGAGGGAAGGAGAAGTTCTGACCTATGGTTCTTCTTGATGTTTCCTTGCTGTAGCTCCTCATCAGTTTGTGTGTGGATGATGTTTTCTCAGAACATCTCCCAGAGGTTAGATAAAACAGGGATGGGGGAGTGTGAGAAACAAGTGATCTGCCGGAAGTCTCCTTCAGCCAATAGCAGAGCACTTGATAAGTTATACTTCACTTTGCTCATTATTTCACCTCTGAGAAGGTAGAGAACTTAATTTTGACAAGAAAGCAAGAACTAGCTAATGAACCATATGACCCAGCAATTCCACCCCTGGCCATATATCCAAAAAAACAAAAAAAAATTAATTCAAAAAGATACATGCACCCCATTGTTCATAGCAGCATTATTTACAATTGCCAAGATATGGAAGCAATCTAAATGTCTATCAACAGATGAATGGATAAAGAAGATGTGGTCTATATACACAACAGAATATTACTCAGCCATAAAAAAGAATGAAATAAGGTCATTTGCAGTGACATGGATGGACTTGGAGGGCATTATACTTAGTAAAATAAGTCAGACAGAGAAAGAAAAATACTGTATATCACTTATATGTGGAATCTAAAAAATAAAACAAACTACTAAATATAACAAAAAAGAAACAGACTCACAGATATAGAGAACAAACTAGTGGTTACCAGAGGGGAGAGGGAAGGGAGGAGGGGCAAGATAGGGCTAGGGGATTAAGAGGTACAAACTACTATGTATAAAATAAATAAGCTACAAGGATATATTGTATAACACAGGGACTATAGCCAATATTTTATAATAACTATAAATTGGGTATAACCTTTAAAAATTGTGAACCACTATACTGTACACCTGTAACTTATTTAATATTGTACCTCAACTACACTTCATTTTTTTAAAAAATCCAAACAAAAAAAAAAGAAGAAAGAAAGAACTTGCTAATGAAATGTTCTTGCTTTCTTGGCATATGAATAGCCAAGGAGAGAAACCCTGAATGTGGGGTCCAAATCACCTGGATGTCATCCTCCTTCACACCCCCATCCAGGGCCATGGAGAGCAGTGGGGCATGTGCAGCCCTAGCCGCACTGCTTGGAGGTGTATCTGTTCATAGGGCTGCCCTCCTGGCTCGGCCAGCCTCGCCCACCCCAGGCGCTCAGCCAGTCCTGGATGAGCCTCCCCCCCCATGGCCTCTCTCCATATCCTGGCCTCTCCATTCCCACCCCCTCTGCCCATCATCTCTCCCATGGGAGGCAGAAGACTTCCTCGCCTCTGGTCTCACCCTACTCTAATCCAACCATCACACCAACAGCATGGTATGGGAATCACAATCATGCCACTTCCCCTCTTAAAACCCTTCACCCTCAAAGTGAAATCTATACAACTTAGGCATACAAGGCCTATAATAAGCCTCCTGCCCACCTCCCCAGCCGCAGCTCCCTCTCTGCCCCCCTCTTCTTGCAGCTGCCAGTTATACCCCCCATGCCTTTGCTCCTGCTGTCCCATCTATCTGGAAGGTCCTTTCCACTAGTCTTCGTACACTTTCTTACCCAGACGATGCCTTGCACACCCAGATCAATATCACCTCCTCCGGGAAGAATTCCTGGGCTTCCCTCCTTCCCACTGAAGTCAATACCTTCATTAGAATGTGCTCCATCCTGCACAGCGGGGGCTTTCTGATCAGCCCACCCACTTCCCTATGCACTCTATGTCGGAGGGACTCTATCTCATACATCTCTGCGGCCCCAGCTCCTAACAGTTTGCACAGCTCAGATTTTACAAAGATATATACAAAATATGGAAGGAGAAACACAAACCCACAGAGATGAATGGGTCCATAAGCAATGTGGCAAGAAGACCAAGGTGTAAACGAGGCAAGGCTCAAAAAAGCAGAATTCTTTAAAGTTGGATTCTGAACCAGGACAGTCAGTAGAAGGAAGTACTGCTTGGAAAAGATGGAGCAATGTGAACAATTACAGTAAGACAGTAATTCTGCTAACAGAATCCAATTTTACTTTGATACTCTCCATCAAAGAGAATGGTCTTCAAATTGGGAAGGGAAGAGTGAAAAGAATTAGCGGCTGACCAGCGTGGTGAAAATGATAACCTGAGATAATCTCACTCAGTGTTTCTCAGCCTTGATCACACATTGGGTTCACTTGAGAGACTTAAAAACTCCCAGGCCACACCCCAGACCAAGGGTGGGGCCCAGCCATCAACAGCTTTCAGACCTCCTCAGCCAACATAGAGAACAACTGCTCTACCTTTTTAAATGGAACTCAAGCCTACAGACCCAGATGAATTACAGCTCAAGAAACTTAAGGATCCTGCAGCAGAGAAAACCTGGAGACTAGGCGAGAAGCCAGAAAACTGGAGGTGGAAAGACGCTTTCTTGAGGTTCACAAAGAAGAAAAAAAGAGTATCGTGGAAACTGCTGAGGTTAAGCTCCAGGTTGATTCCTGGCCATGTTCTAGAACTTTGATTACAAAGACGACTTAGGAACATTATTGGGTCCCATCATGTCAATAGCATGTGAGTTCAGTGTGAGTTCAGACAGGGCAAGACACCCTGAAGTGGTCTCCTTCCCCTGGGCAGGACCCCCATGTTGGCAAATCAGGGAGTATCACTGGGTGATGTGTAGAGTACAACTGTCCTCAAAGCAAAGGCAGCTCTACGGGGCTCCTGGTGGATGAGGGTCTGCGCTGGCCTTTCTGATCTGTGTCCGCCATAGGACGGCATAAATGAGGACCAGCATCTTTATGGGTTTTCGAGCTTTACAGTCAAAGTTCTTTGACATGCATTGGCCCACACGATCCTTACAATAACCCTGAGGTGATAGACATAATTGACTCCGCTCTATGGAAGGGGCAGACTTGAAGATATCCAGTGACTTGTCCAAAGTCACGGTGTGAGAATGTGGCAGTGGCAGGTCCCAAAGCCAGGCACTCTTACAGTTTGAGCCTGACTTCCCACCATGGTCCCTCTGGCTTGGGAGCTTTGGTGATGGATTCTTGGGGTTGCCCGTAACTGTTCGTGCCCAAGCCAAAACTTCAAAGGAAATCCTCACGGACACACATCCAGGGCTCCATCTTACCTTATGGGAACAAAATTCGGGGCTGTGATGGTAAGCAGGGTTAGGGGTTAGGGAATGGGCCGCTGGGGGGGTTGTTTTATATCAGTGGCCAGGGAACACATCCCTGAGAGAGTGACTACCTAGCAGAGGCCTGAGGGAGGTGAGAGAATGACTTGCTGATTCTGGAAAAGAGTGGTCCAGGCAGAGGCACAGCAGGCACAAAGGCCATGAGATGGGACTTGCTCGGTGTGGCCAAGCTGGTTGGACAGCAGAAGGGAGAGGAGACCCATGCCAGACCAGCTGCGCTCCCTCTGCCGCTGAGCTAGGGTTGAACATGGGCTAGTGTCTTGGTTTTCCACCCAAGTGATGCTGCTGTGATGTTTGCACACCCTGCTCTTCTGCACAGGTCTTTGAGGCAATGACCTGTCGTGGCACGGAGGGCACTGGGCAGTTAGGGGGCTGGCACACTGCTGGGAGCCCCGGCTTTTCTGACTGATGAGAGAACACGGCACGTTCCTCCTCTCTCTAAGTCTGTTTCCTCTGCCATGAAATAAGGGATTGGGCCACAGGGCAGCTTTGAGACCTTTCAAGTCTGTTCCAGAAGCATCATCCCTCAGACTTTAGAGGTACTTTACAGCTCTAGTCCTATTGGCAGACAGTGATGTGAAAAGGGTCAGTCCACTGTCAGGGCCCCACAAAGACGGTTTTGTGTTCCCCTGGACCTGCCAGCATGGGGTGTGTGTGTGTGCATTTAATCTGTATTTATTGTATTTATTTATGTTATCATAATGTTATTTACATTGCACTTCTTGAATTGCTATAGAGGCTGTGCATTCGTCCACATCATGAGTCAGTATTGTGTATTTTCCCTCAAGTATAAATAGTTTATTTCCTTTGATTCCTCACTAAGTGGATTTTGGGGTAACCAACAATCTCTTTTTCAAACCACTGCGTCTAAGAAGGTGTGATAGGTAATTTTTGGTGTCAACTTGGTTAGGCTATGGTACCAGTTTTCAGTTAAATGCCAGCCTAGATGTTGCTGTGACGCTATTCTTAAGATGTAATTAACATTTAAATCAGTAGCCTTTAAATAAAGCAGACTACCCTTCATAATGTGGGTAGGTCTCACCTAATCAACTCAGTCTTTTCTCCTAAGGTCCTCAGAGGAAGAGGGAATTCTCCCTGCAGACTACCTTAATTTTTTTTTTTTTTTTTTTTGCGGTACGCGGGCCTCTCACTGCTGTGGCCTCTCCCGTTGCGGAGCACAGGCTCCGGACGCGCAGGCTCAGCGGCCATGGCTCACAGGCCCAGCCGCTCCGCGGCATGTGGGATCTTCCCAGACCGGGGCACGAACCCATGTCCCCTGCAGTGGCAGGCGGACTCTCAACCACTGCGCCACCAGGGAAGCCCAGACTACCTTCAGATTAGAGCTGTAACATCAATTCCCTCTGGAATTTCCAGCCTGCCTGCCCCATAAATTTCAGACTTGGTGGCCCACACAATCATGTGAACCAATTCTTTAAATAAATCCTCCTCCCCGTCTCTCCATGTACACCCACGCCCACAAACACACACACACACACATATTACACTATATATATGTTACACAATACACATATGTGTGGGTAAGATAGAGAGAGAGAGAGAGAGATAAATAGGTATTATATATATATCCTATTGGTTCTACTTCTCTGGAGAACCCTGACTAATCCAGAGTGTGAATATTCCTTGACACCTGAAGTCTGCATACCCGTGGCAGACCTGAGTCACCTGGACCCAGAAGGCTGTGTCTGGTGTGGGTGGGACCAGCCCAGCTTGGATGTGGCTTCTGTGTTATCTTGGGTTCCTCTGATCAAGCCTTCTTCTCGCCACCATGACAGACCCAGGTTCCCACCAAGCTGATGGGTCCTCAACTCGCAGACCCGGCCTGCTATGGCCCTCCCAGGGAGACAAGAGGGCACAGTAGGAGCATGTTTGTCCACCTGCTTTTCAGGTAAAATCTCGACCTAGATCATCCCTTTTTCCTTGTTCGTATGTCTGAACATAAATTCTCTATGCCTTCCCATTCGAAGACACTGCATTACTTTTTTTTTTTTTTAGTTTAAAGCTCTGAATTTTCCCCACCTATTCTCTTTATCAGAATTCTCAGGTTGTATTTTTCCCATATGTTATAGAACATTCTACTTTCTAACTTGTAGATCAATATCTGTCCCTAATACCAACACCACCTGCTTTATGAGCAACCTTTGTTTAGTGATCATATCCTATTCACAATGTACCTATATGGCTTTGAACATTTTAGACTTGCAATAAATGTCTTATGAGTGGAATTCCCGTCACTAATTAAATACACCAGCTGTTAAACAAAACAAAACAAAGCGTATGTACATCAAGGAGCCTGTGATGCGTTTGGGAATGAGAAGTTGCTGGGTGACTTCTCAGCCTAGTGACCTCCCGCCCTCTCACCCAAGGAATGGGGAGGAGACCAGGCCTAGAACCGGGGGTCACAGATCCCAATGTCACAGAAATCACAAGTTACAATCACTTGTTGGAAGTTAGATTTCTTTAACGAGGCTGCTCGTGGTATTGGAAGGGTCACTGATTTGGCACCATTCAGACTTCAGTTTGAATCCTAGGGTGGCCACCAACTAGCTGTTAACCTTGGGTGGGTTACTTGATCTTTCTGTTTCCCAGTTTCCCATAAAATGGGGGAATAATACTAACCTTAGGGGGTCACTGTAAGGATTAAACAAGAAAATGTTAGCTAGAACCACGGGAAATGGCTGATATTCCACTGTTTTTGAAGTATCAAAACATTCTCATATGGTTCAACCCGACTTTCACATCCATGAATAGAACTTCCTGGTCTCATTTTATGGTGGTCAGAGGAGGGCACAGGAAGTAGAGAAACAGGGGACGCGGAACTCTGAGGGTACGCGGGGTGGCCGGAGTTCCATACCTTTCTGGGCCTTTCTCTCCTCATCTTTAAAAGGAGGGGATTTCTAAAGTCTTTGATATTCTGACATTCTGTAAAAATTATTGGATTAAGGTCTGTCACCCCCACTAAACTGTCAGCACGTCACGGGAAGGAGTGAGGTCCACGTTCCTCTCCATTGCCTCCAGTGCCTGGGGCAGTGTGGTCAACACATATTTGTTGAACGAATGAATGACCGAAGGAATGAGTGAGTGAAGTACAGGAATAGCAAGGGTTAGGAGTCACTCATTTATTCATGCCCAACATTTCTTGAGCATCTACTATCTACCAGATATTGTACTTGAACCTGGGGAGACAAGAATAAATGTGCTGGTTGAGCCCTTGTTCTGAACTGAATTGTGCCCCTCCCCAATTCATATAGTCCCCTAACTCTTTGTGTGACTGTATTTGGAGATAGGCCCTTTAGGGAGGTACTTAAGGTTAAATGAGATCATGAGGGTAGGCCCCAGACCCAGTAGGACTAGTGTCCTCATAAGGAGAGGAAAAGACACCTGGATCCTCCCCCACTACCCAACTCCGCATTGACGAGCACAGAGGAAAGGCCATGTGAGAAGGTGGCATCTACAAGGCAGGAAGAGAATCCCTACCAGAAATCGAATTTGCCAGCACCTTGGTCATGGCCTTCTAGCCTCCAGGACTATGAGAAAGTGAATGTCTGTTGTTTAAGCCACCCAGGCTGTGGTGTTTTGTTATGGCTACCTGAGCAGACAGCCCGCAAGGGGCTCACAGTCTAGAAGCTGAGACAGATGAAGAAAAATGATAATGCTGAATGATTAGTCCTCTGAGATAGGACCGATCAGGGGCTGTGGAATTTCGGAAGAAAGTTACCTGAGACTTGAGGCAGGGGTAGGGGAGGGCCAAGGAAGGCTCCTCAGAGAAGGTGACATCTGTGCTAAATATTAGAGGAGGAAAAGACTTGAGCCAGAGGAAGCGGGAAGAGACGGGTGTCATAAGCATGGGAGCGGCCCAGCAGAGGCTCAGGAAGCCATCAGTATGAGGGGCAGCTCATACCAGATGAGAGAGAAGCACAAAGTGGAGACTCAAAGTTCCAGCAAACTCTCTGGAGAATGAAGGGATGAGATGAAGAAAGAACACTAGTAACTTAAGAGGAAATCACATTCCACGGTGTTTAGGGCAATCAGAGAGATGCTGTCCATAAGCCAGAGGCTTGCGCTTTGTCAGGACAGGATGGGACAGCAGTGCCTCGTGCGTGATCACTGCCTCCCTCCCGGCCTCTGCCCTTCATCACCTGAACCCGCTCGTCTCCCCTTGCCTGGAAGCTCTTGCCTGTCTCTCCCTCTCACCTTCTCTAGTCTCAGTCTCCCAGTTCACAGCCAGGTTTCTTGTTAAGAGTGAACCACATTCACTGTTTTCTCTTCTCCACACACCACCACCCGTCTCTTCTCGCTGAGGTTTTTCATGGCTCTTCGTACCGTATCTCTTGGCCCGCTCACATCTTGGCCCTCTACCTAACTGATTTCGACTCTGGTGGGATCTGACCCTGTTGATCGCTCCCTCTTTCTGGAAACCCTTGACACAGCACTGGAACACCTCTCTGGTCTGTAAGCCTCTTGCAGGCAGAGCCTGTATCTGATTCAGTCACTGGCAAGGCACCCGTTGCCCAGGGCAGTGTCTTCCCTGTAACGAGCAACTGATAACTGTCCCAAAGATGCTCCTTTCGCCTCCTTGATACCTCTCGTTTCCAGTGCTACGTCTATTTCTCTGGTCCCTCGTTCTCAGCTTCCTTCACCGAGTCCTTTTCCTCCAACCTCTCCTTAAATGTCGTTCATCCCCAAGGCTCCGTCCTTTGTCCTGCTCTTATTTTATGCTACACACTGTCTTTGGGTCACCTCACCCACCACCACCTAGGAGGACTCTCTTTACATCTCCAGGCCCAAATTCCCTCCCGAGCTGCGGATCTGTAGGCCTTCCTGTCAACTGGACAACCATTTCCTGGTATCTTGCAGGCACATCCAGGTCCACATGCTCATACTAAAATCATCATCTTTTCCCCCAAACGTGGTTCTCTTCCTGCTCTCCCTTCCCTGGTACCACCCTCTACCCAGTTATACCATCCAAATACCTGCTAGACTTTCACCCAGTCTAATTCTGACAATTCTACCTCCTTAAAGCTCTCATCCATCTTCCCCATCCCTGTTCATTTCATCCTACTCATATCCTGGTTCTGGCTCTCACCATCTCTCATCTGGTCCAAAGCAGACACACTGGATGACTTTCTCTGTCCCCCCTGTAGCACTTTTCCCATCCTCCTGCCATCCTGCCACCAGTGTCATCTCTCCAAAATGGAAATCAGCTGAAACTATTAGATCCTCTCTACCTTCAGAGTAAATTTGAATTCTTTAGCAAGACAAAGCAATATGATAATGGTACTTTGTTTCTGATGGGATCAGTTTACCCTCCTAGAGCTTAAGCCAGCATTTGTCCAGGGGCCTGTGGTATAGACAGGCTAGATCTTTATTCTTTTTCTTTTTCTGGCCACACAGTGTGGCCTGCAGGATCTTAGTTCCCCAACCAGGGATCAAACCCATTTCCCCCTACATTGGGAGCACGGAGTCTTAACCACTAGACCGCCAGGGAAGTCCCTAGATCTTCACTCTTCCAGGGAGGAAGGAAAGACCATAAGTATTGATTCATTCTAGAAACATTGCCCTGGCATTCTGATCTTTACCGAGAGTCAAGTAAGGCACAAAATGTAAGGAGGCACTTCCTCTCAGGTCGTGCAAGGGCCTCCTTAAATTTTGCATCGTAGCAACCTTATTTGCCTCACCCCCATTGTGTGCATGAGTTCACCTTGCTTCCTATGTTATTATTATGACCCATGAAACGAAGCCTGGATACAAATTACCAGCAGCTTATGAGTTTAGAGTCTGGCTGAAATTAAGTGAGCCTTTAAAAGTTGAGGCTACATAAAAACAAAAACCTGGCTGGGTTCACCATTCTGGAAAGCAATTCTGCCAGTTATATTGGAGCTTTAAATGTTCTTCTGCTGTTTGACCCAGTACACTTCCAGGAGTCGATCCTAATTAAATAATCGTGCATGTAGACAACTACCCTTATGTACAAAGATATTCATACAGAATGTTTATAATAACAAAGAGGAAGCAATTAAATGTCCACAAATAGAGGAAGATGCTTAAATGGTGGTAATTATACACTATTATGCATTATAGTGTGTGCATTCAAAAGATAATTCTATAGACTTCAAATAAGTAAACAAAATCATTGTATTAAATACAATGAGATTACAAAATTATATGCATAGAATAATCCCAGGCTAGTAAATACTCAATATATGCTTAGAGAAAAAAAAGACTGGAAGAAAATACACAAAAATGTTAACAAGGTTACTTCTAGGTTTGGGGATTATGGGTGATTTCTGTGTGTTGAAAAAATTTTTGTTCCTATGGTTTTTAAAATAATGGTCATATATGGCTTTCATAATTTAAAAAAAGTGAAAGTTCTTTTAAGTAATTTTTAAAAGAAAATCTATTTCACTCTCTAGACTTCTCTTCCTCAGTGGTATTTACTAATAGGTCGCCCCTCCAGCTCTGGCTTGGGAGAGAGGCTGAGAAGTTTTTGGCGACAACCCATAGGATTTGTTGCTGTCGTTGTTTTTAATCCTCGAGAGCACATTTGGTTCAGATCATCTCTATGGCAGCACCGCTCCACTGATTCCACCGTTTGCCCAGCAGCTTCTGACTCTTGACTGTAACAGGACATATGGCTTGTGCACAGCGGTCTCTGTCTGTGTCCCGGGCTCACCATGACCACTGGATATTTCAGCTCCTAGCTTTGTGATGTTGCTAAAACAGCTTGAAACAAGCGCTGTGAGCCAGAGCTGGCTGTTCCGGATCCCATGTGTGGAGGGCTCTCTCAAACACAGAGCTGGGCACTGAGGAACAAGACACCCAGCCCAACCACTAGCCCCAAACTCCAGAAAGCGGGACCTCCTTCCATGCTAATTGCTTTTTTATGACCTCTATTCATGTTACGTTCAGAGATGAAGAAAGCTGAAGCTCAATTTGGACTCAGGCTGATAAAGAACCAAGAATCAGTGCCCTTCCTGCCTCCATCTCTTCCTCAGTGAAAGAGAGTTGGATTGGGGGATCTCCAAATGTACTATTTTATTGATGCATATCGGACAAGCAGGTATGCAGGTATTCCATTACCAGCTCTGTCACAGAGCTGCCCAGGTGAGACCGATGCTGAAGGATAGGTCTGGCTCTGTCTAAGCTCCCTCCGCAGGCTGGTATGGCCAGGGTGACATGTACCATGCTGGTAACCAGCAGCGGCTGGTCCTCAGGCAGGTCCATCCCTGCATCCTCCCGATTTACTACTGGTGGGGACAACCTAATGATCCTCCTAGCCACACAGCTTGAAGACAGCTGCTTTCTTCTCTTTTAAAAGGGACTAGCAGAAATAATTAGGACTCACAGAATCATTCTCACTAATTAGAGGTCCCATGGGTTATTTGAGAATTCCCAGATTTGCTCCAACCTAGGATGCACACATCAAATAATTGCCCTTATTTTGTTTTAATGTGCATATATTCTTTTATCCAGTATCTACTTTTACCCAGGACAATTCCTAAGAGATTGAAGAATATGCAATGATAGCACTGTATCAAATCTAGCATCATTTAAAAAGAAAACATAATTCTAACTTCCTAAAAGGGGGGAGTAGGCGGAAGCAGGAAAACAAAGGGAAAAGGAGTAAAAAGGCAAAAGGCATCCACGGGAAACACCATATATTGTAAACGATTCCACAACAAAACCAGAAGCTTGCTTTACATACCCTCTTCCCCTAAATTCTCTATCAGGAGAAGTCCACTCACCTGCCTTTCTTCGACATCTCCTGTACATCTCTTTTTCGCCAGTGCACTCTGCTTTCAGTAGCCAAAGCCCATGGCCACCACAAAAGGAAAAGGCCAACTTTCATGTTCTGGACAGCCAGCATGCGTTTCCAAATCCAAACAGTTCTCTCAAGAAACAGCAAAAAAGGAAAAGGATGTCCTTTTTCTCTCTTAACACATTATTGTTCTGTTCATTATTAGAAAGATGTTTACTCATGCAAAAAAAAAAAAAAAAATCAACCCACAGTCTGTAATCTGGAGGGCAGGAGAAAAAGCAATTTCCACTAAACCTATAAATCCTCCTACGTCAGATGTCAGGGATTTTCTGAACTGAGGTTGAAGTCCTGTGTCCCTGTCGGACAATTATTTTGGCTGGTCTAAATGAGTTCATCGTCAGACGTGGTGAATACGTTCGTAAAAGGTCTGTATTTTCTGTTCCAACAGAATAGAAGGAAGTAAAAACAAACCAAAGCAATTTCTGAAACAAGACATACCTGAGGTGCTGCACTGCTTCTTATGCCCCGAAAATGAGCTCCTCCCTGGATCTATTTAAAGCTTTTTGCCATTATTATATGCTTTAGCTGAGGGCTGGATTTGGATGGTTCCCCACCCTCACTCCTTCCTGTGGTTGAATCTGTGGAAACTCAGGGCTCTATACCTATGCCCTTATCTATCTGGCTGTGGTTGGGAGGGCTAGGGGGAAGGAGGCTTTTTTTTTTTGGTCTTTGTTTTTTGCACAGTAAGAGTGAAATTCTCTTATCAGTAGTACTATTCATACTGTGAACCTCATCAGACTTTTCACACTTGGAAAATATCAGTAATAAATTAACAATAGCAATTAAGTCTGAGTTATCTATTGTTAAAAACAAGACAGAGGACCAAAATGGAGTTGCTTATGCTAAGCTCCACATCACCAAAAGGAGACAACTTCATTTGTTTTAGCTCTCCCAGAAATGGAATCTTTTTATTTTTAACATCTTTATTGGAGTATAATTGCTTTACAATGGTGTGTTAGTTTCCGCTTTACAACAAAATGAATCCGTTATACACATACATATGTTCCCATATCTCTTCCGTGTTGCGTCTCCCTCCCTCCCACCCTCCCTATCCCACCCCTCTAGGCGGTCACAAAGCACCAAGCTGATCTCCCTGTGCTATGCGGCTGCTTCCCACTAGCTATCTACCTTATGTTTGGTAGTGTATATATGTCCATGCCTCTCTCTTGCTTTGTCACAGCTTACCCTTCCTCCTCCCCGTGTCCTCAAGTCCATTCTCCAGTAGGTCTGTGTCTTTATTCCTGTTTTACCCCAGGTTCTTCATGACTTTTTTTTTTTTTAATTCCATATATATGTGTTAGCATACAGCATTTGTCTCTCTCTTTCTGACTTACTTCACTCTGTATGACAGACTCTAGGTCTATCCACCTCATTACAAATAGCTCAATTTCGTTTCTTTTTATGGCTGAGTAATATTCCGTTGTATATATGTGCCACATCTTCTTTATCCATTCATCCGATGATGGACACTTAGGTTGTTTCCATCTCCGGGCTATTGTAAATACAGCTGCAATGAACATTTTGGTACATGACTCTTTTTGAATTATGGTTTTCTCAGGGTATATGCCCAGTAGTGGGATTGCTGGTTCATATGGTAGTTCTATTTTTAATTTTTAAAGGAACCTCCATACTGTTCTCCATAGTGGCTGTACCAATTCACATTCCCACCAGCAGTGCAAGAGTGTTCCCTTTTCTCCACACCCACTCCAGCATTTATTGTTTCTAGATTTTTTGATGATGGCCATTCTGACTGGTGTGAGATGATATCTCATTGTAGTTTTGATTTGCATTTCTCTAATGATTAATGATGTTGAGCATTCTTTCATGTGTTTGTTGGCAGTCTGTATACCTTCTTTGGAGAAATGTCTATTTAGGTCTTCTGCCCATTTTTGGATTGGGTTGTTTGTTTTTTTGTTATTAAGCTGCACGAGCTGCTCGTAAATTTTGGAGATTAATCCTTTGTCAGTTGCTTCATTTGCAAATATTTTCTCCCATTCTGAGGGTTGTCTTTCCGTCTTGTTTATGGTTTCCTTTGCTGTGCAAAAGCTTTGAAGTTTCATTAGGTCCCATTTGTTTATTTTTGTTTTTATTTCCATTTCTCTAGGAGGTGGGTCAAAAAGGATCTTGCTGTGATTTATGTCATAGAGTGTTCTGCCTATGTTTTCCTCTAAGAGTTTGATAGTTTCTGGCCTTACATTTAGGTCTTTAATCCATTTTGAGTTTATTTTTGTGTATGGTGTTACGGAGTGATCTAATCTCATACTTTTATGTGTACTTGTCCAGTTTTCCCAGCACCACTTATTGAAGAGGCTGTCCTTTCTCCACTGTACATTTCTGCCTCTTTTATCAAAGATAAGGTGACCATAGGTGCGTGGGTTTATCTCTGGGCTTTCTATCCTGTTCCATTGATCTATCTTTCTGTTTTTGTGCCAGTACCGTACTGTCTTGATTACTGTAGCTTTGTAGTATAGTCTGAAGTCAGGGAGCCTGATTCCTCCAGCTCCGTTTTTCGTTCTCAAGATTGCTTTGGCGATTCAGGGTCTTTTGTGTTTCCATACAAATTGTGAAATTTTTTGTTCTAGTTCTGTGAAAAATGCCAGTGGTAGTTTGATAGGGATTGCATGGAATCTGTAGATTGCTTTGGGTAGTAGAGTCATTTTCACAATGTTGATTCTTCCGATCCAAAAACATGGTATATCTCTCCATCTATTTGTATCATCTTTAATTTCTTTCATCAGTGTCTTATAATTTTCTGCATACAGGTCTTTTGTCTCCTTAGGTAGGTTTGTTCCTAGATATTTTATTCTTTTTGTTGCAATGGTAAATGGGAGTATTTTCTTGATTTCGCTTTCAGATTTTTCATCATCAGTGTATAGGAATGCCAGAGATTTCTGTGCATTAATTTTGTATCCTGCTACTTTACCAAATTCATTGATTAGCTCTAGTAGTTTTCTGGTAGTATCTTTAGGATTCTCTATGCATGGTATCATGTCATCTGCAAACAGTGACAGCTTTACTTCTTCTTTTCCGATTTGGATTCCTTTTATTTCCTTTTCTTCTCTGATTGCTGAGGCTAAAACTTCCCAAACTATGTTAAATAAGAGTGGTGAGAGTGGGCAACCTTGTCTTGTTCCTGATCTTAGTGGAAATGCTTTCAGTTTTTCACCATTGAGGACGATGTTGGCTGTGGGTTTGTCATATATGGCCTTTATTATGTTGAGGAAAGTTCCCTCTATGCCTACTTTCTGCAGGGTTTTTATCATAAATGGGTGTTGAATTTTGTCGAAAGCTTTCTCTGCATCTATTGACATGATCATATGGTTTTTCTCCTTCAATTTGTTAATATGGTGTATCACGTTGATTTGCATATATTGAAGAATCCTTGCATTCCTGGAATGAACCCCACTTGATCATGGTGTATGATCCTTTTAATGTGCTGTTGGATTCT
Organism: Delphinapterus leucas; assembly: GCF_059928025.1. NCBI lineage: Eukaryota > Metazoa > Chordata > Mammalia > Artiodactyla > Monodontidae > Delphinapterus > Delphinapterus leucas. Next base: position 29,328,879 of record NC_143140.1, read on the forward strand.
GTTTGCTACTATTTTGTTGAGGATTTTTGCATCTATGTTCATCAGTGATACTGGCCTGTAGTTTTCTTTCTTTGTGACATATTTGTCTGGTTTTGGTATCAGGGTTATGGTGGCCTCGTAGAATGAGTTTGGGAGTGTTCTTCCCTCTGCTATATTTTGGAAAAGTTTGAGAAGGATAGGTGTTAGCTCTTCTCTAAATGTTTGATAGAATTCGCCTGTGAAGCCATCTGGTCCTGGGCTTTTGTTTGTTGTAAGATTTTTAATCACAGTTTCAATTTCAGTGCTTGTGATTGGCCTGTTCATACTTTCTATTTCTTCCTGATTCAGTCTTGGCAGGTTGTGCATTTCTAAGAATTGGTCCATTTCTTCCAGGTTGTCCATTTTATTGGCATAGAGTTGCTTGTAGTAATCTCTCATGATCTTTTGTATTTCTGCAGTGTCAGTTGTTACTTCTCCTTTTTCATTTCTAATTCTATTGATTTGAGTCTTCTTTTTTTTCTTGATGAGTCTGGCTAATGGTTTATCAACTTTGTTTATCTTCTCAAAGAACCAGCTTTTAGTTTTATTGATCTTTGCTATCATTTCCTTCATTTCTTTTTCATTTATTTCTGATCTGATTTTTATGATTTCTTTCCTTCTGCTAACTTTGGGGTTTTTTTGTTCTTCTTTCTCTAATTGCTTTAGGTGCAAGGTTAGGTTATTTATTCGAGATGTTTCCTGTTTCATAAGGTAGGATTGTATTGCTATAAACTTCCCTCTTAGAACTGCTTTTGCTGCATCCCATAGATTTTGGGTCGTCGTGTCTCCATTGTCATTTGTTTCTAGGTATTTTTAATTTCCTCTTTGATTTCTTCAGTGATCACTTTGTTATTAAGTAGTGTATTGTTTAGCCTCCATGCATTTGTATTTTTTACAGATCTTTTCCTGTAATTGATATCTAGTCTCATAGCGTTGTGGTCGGAAAAGATACTTGATACAATTTCAATTTTCTTAAATTTACCAAGGCTTGATTTGTGTGACCCAAGATATGATCTATCCTGGAAAATGTTCCATGAGCACTAGAGAAAAATGTGTATTCTGTTGTTTTTGGATGGAATGTCCTATAAATATCAATTAAGTCCATCTTGTTTAATGTATCATTTAAAGCTTGTGTTTCCTTATTTATTTTCTTTTTGGATGATCTGTCCATTGGTGAAAGTGGGGTGTTAAAGTCCCCTACTATGAATGTGTTACTGTCGATTTCCCCTTTTATGGCTGTTAGTATTTGCCTTATGTATTGAGGTGCTCCTGTGTTGGGTGCATAAATATTTACAATTGTTATATCTTCTTCTTGGATCGATCCCTTGATCATTATGTAGTGTCCTTCTTTGTCTCTTCTAATAGTCTTTATTTTAAAGTCCATTTTGTCTGATATGAGAATTGCTACTCCAGCATTCTTTTGTTTTCCATTTGCATGAAATATCTTTTTCCATCCCCTTACTTTCAGTCTGTATGTGTCTCTAGGTCTGAAGTGGGTCCCTTGTAGACAGCAAATATATGGGTCTTGTTTTTGTATCCATTCAGCCAATCTGTGTCTTTTGGTGGGAGCATTTAGTCCATTCACATTTAAGGTAATTATTGATATGTACGTTCCTATTCCCATTTCCTTAATTGTTTTGGGTTCATTATTGTAGGTCTTTTCCTTCTCTTGTGTTTCTTGCCTAGAGAAATTCCTTTAGTAGTTGTTGTAGAGCTGATTTGGTGGTGCTGAACTCTCTCAGCTTTTGCTTGTCTGTAAAGGTTTTAATTTCTCCATCAAATCTGAATGAGATCGTTGCTGGGTAGAGTAATCTTGGTTGCAGGTTTTTCTCCTTCATCACTTTAAATATGTCCTGCCAGTCCCTTCTGGCTTGCAGAGTTTCTGCTGAAAGATTAGCTGTTAACCTTATGGGGATTCCCTTGTGTGTTATTTGTTGTTTTTCCCTTGCTGCTTTTAATATGTTTTCTTTGTATTTAATTTTTGACAGTTTGATTAATATGTGTCTTGGTGTATTTCTCCTTGGATTTATCCTTTATAGGACTCTCTGTGCTTCCTGGACTTGATTAACTATTTCCTTTCCCATATTGGGGAAGTTTTCAACTATAATCTCTTCAAATATTTTCTCAGTTTCTTTCTTTTACTCTTCTTCTTCTGGAACCCCTATAATTCGAATGTTGGTGCGTCTAATATTGTCCCAGAGGTCTCTGAGACTGTCCTCAGTTCTTTTCATTCTTTTTTCTTTATTCTGCTCTGCAGTAGTTATTTCCACTATTTTATCTTCCAGGTCACTTATCTGTTCTTCTGCCTCAGTTATTCTGCTATTGATCCCATCTAGAGTATTTTTAATTTCATTGATTGTGTTGTTCATCATTGTTTGTTTCATCTTTAGTTCTTCTAGGTCCTTGTTAAATGTTTCTTGCATTTTGTCTATTCTATTTCCAAGATTTTGGATCATCTTTACTATCATTATTCTGAATTCTTTTTCAGGTAGACTGCCTATTTCCTCTTTATTTGTTAGGTCCGGTGGGTTTTTATCTTGCTCCTTCATCTGCTGTGTGCTTTTCTGTCTTCTCATTTTGCTTATCTTACTGTTTGGGGTCTCCTTTTTGCAGGCTGCAGGTTCGTAGTTCCCGTTGTTTTTGGTGTCTGTCCCCAGTGGCTAAGGTTGGTTCAGTGGGTTGTGTAGGCTTCCTGGTGGAGGGGACTAGTGCCTGTGTTCTGGTGGATGAGGTTGGATCTTGTCTTCCTGGTGGGCAGGTCCACGCCTGGTGGTGTGTTTTGGGGTGTCTGTGGACTTATTATGATTTTAGGCAGCCTCTCTGCTAATGGGTGGGGTTGTGTTCCTGTCTTGCTAGTTGTTTGGCATAGGATGTCCAGCACTGTAGCTTGCTGGTCGTTGAGTGAAGCTGGGTGCTGGTGTTGAGATGGAGATCTCTGGGAGACTTTTGCCATTTGATGTTATGTGGAGCTGGGAGGTCTCTTGTGGACCAGTGTCCTGAAGTTGGCTCTCACACCTCAGAGGCAAAGCACTGACTCCTGGCTGCAGCACCAAGAGCCTTTCATCCACACGGCTCAGAATAAAAGGGAGAAAAAGTAGAAAGAAAGAATTAGTAGAAGTAGAAAGAAAGGAGGGAGGGAGGGAGGGAGGAAGGAATGAAGGAAGGAGGGAAGGAAGGAAAAAAAGAAAGAAAGAAGATAAAGTAAAATAAAATAAAGTAAGATAAAATATAATAAAGTTATTAAAATAAAAAAATAATTATTAAGAGAAAAAAACGGACGGATAGAACCCTAGGACAAATGGTGGAAGCAAAGCTATACAGACAAAATCTCACACAGAAGCATACAGATACACACTCACAAAAAGAGGAAAAGGGGAAAAAATCATAACTCTTGCTCTCAAATTCCGCCTCCTTAATTTGGGATGATTCGTTGTCTATTCAGGTATTCCACAGATGCAGGGTACATCAAGTTGATTGTGGAGCTTTAATCCGTTGCTCCTGAGGCTGCTGGGAGAGATTTCCCTTTCTCTTCTTTGTTCTCACAGCTCCCAGGGGCTCAGCTTTGGATTTGGCCCTGCCTCTGCGTGTAGGTCGCGGGAGGGCGTCTGTTCTTCGCTCAGACAAGACGGGGTTAAAGGAGCCGCTGCTTCCGGGGCTCTGACTCACTCAGGCCGGGGGGATGGAGGGGCACGGAGTGCGGGGCGGGCCTGCTGCGGCAGAGGCCACCGTGATGTTGCACCAGCCTGAGGCCGCCGTGCGTTCTTCCGGGGAAGTTGTCCCTGGATCACGGGACCCTGGCAGTGGCGGGCTGCACAGGCTCCCGGGAGGGGTGTGGATAGTGACCTGTGCTTGCACACAGGCTTCTTGGTGGCGGCAGCAGCCTTAGCGTCTCATGCCTGTTTCTGGGGTCCGCGCTGATAGCCGCGGCTCGCGCCCGTCTCTGGAGCTCTTTTAAGCGGTGCCCTTAATCTCCTCTCCTCGTGCACCAGAAAACAAAGAGGGAAGAGAAAGTCTCTTGCCTCTTCGGCAGGTCCAGACTTTTCCCTGGACTCCCTCCCGTCTAGCCGTGGCGCACTAACCCCCTGCAGGCTGTGTTCACGCCGCCAACCCCAGTCCTCTCCCTGCGCTCCGACCGAAGCCCGAGCCTCAGCTCCCAGTCCCGCCCGCCCCAGCGGGGGAGCAGACAAGCCTCTCGGGCTGGTGAGTGCCGGTCGGCCCTGATCTTCTGTGCGGGAATCTCTCCGCTTTGCCCTCCGCACCCCTCTGGCTGAGCTCTCCGCCGCAGCTCCAAAGCTTTCCGCCTCTGCCACCCGCAGTCTCTGCCCGCGAAGGGGCTTCCTAGTGTGTGAAAACCTTTCCTCCTTCACAGCTCCCTCCCACTCGTGTAGGTCCCGTCCCTATCCTTTTGTCTCTGTTTATTCTTTTTTCTTTTTCCCTACCCAGGTACGTGGGGGGGTTTCTTGCCTTTTGGGAGGTCTGAGGTCTTCTGCCAGCGTTCAGTAGGTGTTCTGTAGGAGTTGTTCCACATGTAGATGTATTTCTGGTGTATCTGTTGGGAGGAAGGTGATCTCTGCGTCTTACTCTTCCGCCATCTTCCCGGAAGTTGAAATGGAATCTTAAACCAGTCAATGATGTGTCATTTGATAAGCGCTAGCTAGCTAATCTGCCTGCTTGGCCCCTGCTGTCCCCTAAAGGAAAGTAATCTTGCAATAACCAACCTGCTTTTTTACCTAGTGTTCCCACTCCCTTCTGCCTGTAACAGTCTTTTATTTTGTACCACTCCTCGGAGCTCCTTTCTAGCTCCTTGCTAGACTGAACGCTGCCTGATTCATGAATTGAATAAAGTCAATAAGAGCTTCAAAATTTACTTATTTGAATTTTGTTTTTTTAACACTGTAGATAGTTTTTCTTTTCCTTTGATGCTTGATCAAAGACTCTGCTATGGGGGCTTCCCTGGTGGCACAGTGGTTGAGCGTCTGCCTGCAGATGCAGGGGACACGGGTTCGTAACCCAGTCCGGGAAGATCCCACATGCTGCGGCTAGGCCCGTGAGCCATGGCCGCTGAGCCTGCGCGTCCGGAGCCTGTGCTCCGCAACGGGAGAGGCCACGGCAGTGAGACGCCCGCGTACCGCAAAAAAAAAAAAAAAAAAAGAATAATCTTGTTGATCAAGAATAATCTTTCTTTGAAATTATGTATGATCACAGGGGAAGGAAGACTGTCAGGAAAAGCTGTCAAACTTTGAAATGGGCAAAAGAGATTACTGGGGGTCCTTTCAACAGAAGGCTAAGTCTTGTCCAGTGAACCCTCCAGGGATTTTCTGATCCTCTAGGGATGTGGTTTGGATTATCTTTGTTTTTGTTTTGTTTTGTTTTGATGTGGAGAGTGGTAAATATGTTCTTTTATTGTATTTTTTCATTTTTTCTTTATTTTTTATATTGGAGTATATTTGATTTACAATGTTGTGTTAGTTTCAGGGGTACAGCAAAGTGACTTAGCTATACATATACATATATCTATTCTTTTTCATATTCTTTTCCCATATAAGTTATTACAGAGTATTGAGTAAGAGTTCCCTGTGCTATACAGTAGGTCCTTGTTGATTATCTATTTTATGTGTAGTAGTGTGTATATGTTAATCCCAAACTCCTAATTTATCCCTCCCCACCTTGCCTTTCCACTTTGATAACCATAAATTTGTTTTCTAAGTCTGTTAGTCTAATTTCTGTTTTGCAAATAAGTTCATTTACTATTTTTTTAGGTTCCACATATAAGTGATATCATATGATATTTGTCCTTCTCTGTCTGGCTTCACATAGAATTCTCTAGGTCCATCCATGTTGCTGCAAATGGCATTATTTCATTCTTTTTTTTATGGCTGAGTGATATTCCATTGTATATAGGTACCACATCTTCTTTATCCATTCGTCTGTCAATAGGCATTTAGGTTGCTTCCATGTCTTGGCTATTGTAAATAGTGCTGCAATGAACATTGGGGTGCATGTATATTTTAGAAGTATGGTTTTCTCCAGATATATCCCCAGGAGTGGGATTACTAGATCATATAGTAGCCCTATTTTTAGTTTTTTAAGGAACCTCCATACTGTTCTCCATAGTGGCTATACCAATTTACATTCCCACCAACAGTGTAGGAGGGTTGATTGTCTTTGACCAGGCTATTTTACAACTCTGTGAAAGGTAGATATTAACATGTAGGAAACTGATAGTAATGCATATCTTTCCTGTCCATAGCTATGCAAATTATTCCTTTCGTCAGCTGGGAAATATAAATCTCTGTAAATCAAATCTTCATTTGAACCAGTTATAACATCCTACTGGTCCCCTCACTAATTAATGAGTTAAACAAAATCTTTGACACATGTTCATTTTATAGTTATATGAGTCATGATTCAATCCTCTTATATAAATCAGCCTAAAGCACTTTAAATAAACACATGTTGGAAACAGTTCAACATACAGAAATAAAGGCAGAATACGTGATGTCTCCAGAGGTCAATATAAGCTAAGCACGATTAGATACTTAACTGATAGTGACTTGCTGATCTGAAGAGCCCAAGTAGCAAATAGGGAACATTCTGGAGTTGAGTACATTAAAAACCTCAGGCCACGAAGGCACTGAGGGAGACTTTAGATGGCTTTTTTTTTTTTTTTTGGCCGCACTGTGTGGCCTGCGGGATCTTAATTCCCCAACCAGGGATCAAACCCGTGCCCCCTGCAGTGGAAGCTCAGGGTCTTAACCACTGGACCGCCAGGCAAGTCCCTAAATGGCTTTTTGATGCTCAGATTAGAAAATGTCTTTCTTTCTTATTTGGAGGACCCTGGACTAGCTCCAGGGGCCAGGAGCCTGGACATCCAAAGAGCAAATCCGGATGGCCTCACACATGCATTTCTTAACCTTTTCTCTGTAGCTTAGCAGAGAGCTGGCTCAGTAGGTCTGGGTTAGCTCTGTGGGAGAACAGGCTGATACCAGCTGCTGAGCCTTCCCAACAAGGCCACTTCTTCCTCTACCAGGATGTTCCCATGGCAGAACCAGAGGGCAAGGGCCCTGTCTTGGGAGGGCCCTGGCCAACCATGCCCAACCCAACTCAGGGGGATCATGACGGCTAAGAAAGCCATGTGCATTTTGCTACTTCCCTGCTTGTAAGTGCTCTTAATAAAAAAATGTTTTTCCCATTAACACCACATGGCTCTGCTGCAGAGTATCTGTGCCCTCTCTGCAGGACACAGACACGGGAGGAGTTGTCAAGAGGACATGGGCCTGAGAGAACCAGCTGGGGCCAGCCCCCAGATTCAGGAAGGCAGAGGAGTTAGGAAGCAGAATCAAGCCTTACTGGGGATCCAGACTGACTTACCCAAGTATTGGATTTCCAGACCAATTTTAAAAACCACTGTGTTTTTTGGTTTCTTTCTTTCTTTCTTTGGTTTTGTTTTGTTTTACCAAACCCTCCTTTCCCTTTACTCAGTATACCAGTCTCCTCTTTTTCCCACTCCCCTTTTTATTCCTCAATCATCATGCCCTTCCCTACATCAACGTAAGGCAGCCAAGGTAGTAACTCCTTCCACGGAGAAAGGACCAGGCAGTTGGGGCTCGCTTACTTTCTCATTGCCTCTTCTAGGCTCTGCAAGTGTCCCCTTGGCTGCCGCCCTCAGAACCAGCCAACACTCCACACCATAGGCACTCACTGACTGAGAGGGTCAGCTTCAGACACCATGCTCCCAACTGCTCCCGGACGATGACCCCAGGCCCACATTAACTGTTTTCGAGTTGCTCCCTCTAGAACATTCTCTAGCTACATGCCCACCAATAATTCTCTGGCTCTGAGTTCAGTGCCTAAATGTGGTTTCCCAGCATGGATTGGACTGGACCTTGCCAGGTAAGGAATTAGGCATAAGTGAAAGAACAAAGGAAAGGAATCTGTTGAAACAATGACAAGAAGCATCCCTGATACAACAGTGTATTACGCACTGTATTGCCTAGCCTACAAATTCAGCTGCTGCTGTAATCAAGACATTTAAAGATCAACAAATAAGATAGAAAAGTAAAAGTTCAGAGGCAAATAGTCCAGGCTGATGGGGGTATGTGCTCCATATGATGGCCTTTCTGTCTTGTTGCTTCTTCTTAGCGTGTGGTCCTTAGACGCATGGTTAAAATTGGGTTGCCTCTAAGATTGTGGCCCAGGCCACCGGGAGAGGCAAAGAGAAGAAATGAAAGGCAAGCAATTTCACTAGTGACACAAGAGCTGTACTCATCTCTTTTATTCACATTCCATTGGCAAGAACTTGGCCACGTAGCCACTCCTAGCTGTGAGGAGTCTGAGAAATGCAGCCTCTAGCTGAGTCACCTTCTGTCTAGCTAAAACTCCATCGCTATGGGAAAAAAGGAGAATAAACTGGGGGGAACACTCAACAGTCTGCCAAACTCCCCAGTTTTGCTTTCCATCTTAGGAATCAGGTAGCAGTGACCTGAATCGCAACTTCTATTCCTATAAACCCCTTTTGCTGGGGTTTACTGGGCCCCTTTCCTCCTTGGCCCACTTTATATGTAGAGCTAAACATTCCAGATCGGTCAGAGCATCCAGACTAAAGAGAGAGGGGACAAAATGTCAGTCAGACCATTAATCTGAGGCATGTTGAGAAGGCTGTGGTATTTATGGCGAGCATCCACCCCCTTCTGCATCGCTATTTCAATTCAGGTCAGAGTCCTTGATCCCTAGGTCTTTTAAAGCCCATCTGTAATGTGCACTCTCTTTGTCATTTCCCTGTGGCCCCTTCCCTGTTGAACCACCAATCCCACTAAAAGCACTTAGATTATTTAATTCAAGTTATTTAATATAGCAATGACAATAGGCTATCTGGAGACTACCCACCATCTATACTGAAATTTGCATGATTGGTGGGAAGTCTAAATTAACAAGAAGCTTCTAGTTACCTAGAGTTGACTTTTTTTAACAGTGTAAATCTTGTGATCTGAACAGACCTTGTTGATAGCCCTGACTAAGATTTTAATCATCAGTGAGGCATATCTGTTTTGCTCATCACTTAGAACATTAGCTGGTAAACAGTAGGTGCTCAATAAATATTTAGTAAATGAATAAATGAACCTATTAAATGCCCAATGCTTTTATTTCCTAAGGAAGATAATGTATAAATTTGTTTACATTTTTGTCTAAGTTTAATTTCAAAATATTCTAAAATATTATAAACAATTTCAGATCCTCATGTATTAATACATCTTGGGAACATCTTTAACAACAATGTTTGAAACAAAAATTATTTATGACTAGTATTGATTTAATTTTTTAAACACCATACCATAATTGCCCCAATTTTCTCACCTTGAAAGTTCATCCACATCCAAACCATCCTGTTTAGCTCTTTTCCTCCATAAAAAAACTCTCCTGATCACAATAGCTCATTCTAAGCCCTTTTCGCTGTGTACTGATAACACTTATTCTATACCTCTTAATTTGAGCATTTCATTTTCTGCTGCCTAAAATATTTGGCTACTTATTTCCCATATATACTGTATGGGTCTTCAGGCTAGCACTACAAATGAGAAGAGCACTTATGAAGTACACAGTATTTTCAGCACAGTCATGGACATATTGGGTGACTTTGTACATGTTTTGACTTACTGTACTGCAATCTCTCACTTAGAGGTAACCCCTCTAAGTTATAGATCCATCTAGGACTAGGAATAAATAACAAGTATCTCTAAAGCACTGGGTTAATGAAAAGGATAATATCACAGAAATAATACGCAACAACATCCTCAGCAAGTGACCCACGGAAAACCAATAGATACTTTAAGATAAAAAATAGTCCAAAGTAGTTGCTCTCAACCACTATTTCAGCCCACCCAGTGGGTGGCCTTGGGAAAAGTGAAGGGAGCTCATTAATCCATATACGTATGGTATCTGCAAAAAATAAAGGCGTGACCAAAGCAGGTTTAAACAGAAATGTATTATCTCACAAGACAAGAAGTCTAGGTGACAGGGTTGTTGGATTTAGTGGCGTCACCAAAAACCTGGGTTATTTCCTTCCCTCCTTATTTTTCCTCTGGCCATCTTACCCACCCTTACAATATGGCTGCCAATAGCAACAAGTTTCCTCATTCATATCCAGTGGGAGAGAAAGAGGGAAAACTTTTTCCCAGATCATAGAAGATAAGTCCTACACTTCAGTCTGACTGGGCCAAGTAAAGCCCTAAGTCCAACCCTGGACCAGTTACGTTTACCAGGTTAAAACATGCTCTGATTGGCTTAGACTAATCAGGACCTTCTTCTGGACTGGAAATGGGACAGATGCTTGAACAACCCCCAGGTTCTGATTCAGGAAGAAAGAAAACAGGGTGAATGCTGGCTCTGCCACCAATGGTGCCCACAGGTGTGAAGCATCCGGAGACTGAACACATTATATGCCTTTGTTGCTGTTTCCAAATGCCCTAGTGGCTCCTGTGATTTAAAAAATGCAGACCCATTCTGGAAGTGTTTGGGAAGTGCAGCTGAATGCATAATGGCCTTCAGCCATGTCTTTTCTCTACAAAGAGGTATTAAAATTATGACTATAACCATCTGATTAGAAAGGAAAGAAGGAAGGCAGGCTCTGTGTGTTGTTAACCTTTGAATTACATTGCAGTTCCTGTGGGAGAGTCACTGCGGCACTGTCGCCCTCTACTGGAATCATAGCAAAATTGTTGAACTTTTTATTTGTTTCCAAGTCTGTTTTTAACCGAAATGCATAGGCTTCTAGGTTCAAGTCTAACTTCGCAAAAAGTTGCCTAGTTTCTTGTTGATAGACTGTGATATGCTTGTCATGGCTCCAGGGGAATCGTTGTGGAGAAAAGAGGAAATTCTATGAGATCAATCCAGGCCTAAAGCCACAGAAACCATGAGGAACCCCTTAGGGGGTCTGCTGGGTTAGAAGAGGGCATGCAAATGTGGGGTTCCCTCAGCAGCATTACGTGGTCTGAGGGCTGAATGTAAAACACAAGGACTTTTTCTGCTGTCTCCAAAGCAACCCAACTACTGAATAATTGTAGTTTGCAATTGAATGGTCCTTTGGCATTTACGAAACATTTTTACATGATTCATTTGGTCCCAAGAATGAGCTCTGGAAGCAGGCATAACAGGTTACTACCTCCACTTCATCAATGAGGAACCTGAGGCCCCAAGACATTAAGTTATTTTCCCCAGGACACGTGGTTAATAAATAGGAAAATTTGTGCTTTCAATCCCAGGGCCTGTGCTTTTCCATTGACTCTATACCCTCTTCTCCCTTCCTGGCTGTTCTGTAAAGTGATTTTATTATCTTACTTAACATGTTTCCCAAGGCATTTTGATGACAACTCAGATCTTTTAAAATTTCATTTATTTATTTATTTTTTATACAGCAGGTTCTTATTAGTTACCTATTTTATACATATTAGTGTATAGATGTCAGTCCCAATCTCCCAATTTATCTCACCACCATCACCACCACACCCCTCACCCTGCTTTCCCCCTTTGGTGTCCATACGTTTGTTCTCTACATCTGTGTCTCTATTTCTGCCTTGCAAGCTGTTTGTAACATCTGTAACATTTTTCTAGATTCCACATATATGTGTTAATATACGATATTTGTTTTCCTCTTTCTGACTTACTTCACTCAGTATGACAGTCTCTAGGTCCATCCACGTCTCTACAAATGACCCAATTTCATTCCTTTTTATGGCTGAGCAATATTCCACTGTATATATGTACCACATCTTCTTTATCCGTTCGTCTGTCGATGGGCATTTAGGTTGCTTCCATGACCTGGCTATTGTAAATAGAGCTGCAATGAACATTGGAGTGCATGTGTCTTTTTGAATTATGGTTTTCTCTGGGTATATGCCCAGTAGGGGGATTGCTGGGTCATATGGTAATTCTATTTTTAGTTTTTTAAGGACCCTCCATAGTGTTCTCCATAGTGGCTGTATCAATTTACTTTCCCACCAACAGTGCAAGAGGGTTCCCACAACTCAGATCTTTTAGTTAATTAGTTCCAGATTATTTCCTGCTAATTAGAGGAGCTGATTCATTTGAATGAAATAGAGGGTTTTTGGCGATGGTAAGAATGAATTCTTTGAATGAAAAGTCACATTTGGAACTATTCAACTGTTGAAGAAAAGAATGTAATTTAATTGTATGACAAAATAAACAAGAGGCTTAAACTGAACTCATGGGTAAATGTACAACAGGAAAGGACAGTTGGGCAATTTAATATATGACTATTCTAGGGGTGGCAAAAATTTCCATTCTAGGTTCTTTGGCTGGTCTAATAAGTAAATTGACATAAGACAGATTAACAAGAGAAAACCAAATTTAATTTTGACAAGAGTCCCACAAAAATTTGAGACCTAAAGGTAAGTTGGGCAACTGAGGCTTATTATATGCTGTCCTGAGTCAAGGATTGGGATAGGGGCCCGGGGTCTTCAAAGGGGAGGAGGATAATTCACAAGAAGATAAGAAGAGCAGGTGTTTGACGTATTAGATGTTCACCCTGCCATGAAGATAGGTCATTCAGATAAAACGTTATCTCTGGTAGTATCTCTCTTTCAGGACCAGGCCTGTTATCTAAATTCTTTTAGGCAGTTAAGGGAAAGGTAAAAGTTTTCCCTTAGTCTGCTGGGTCTTGATTACCTTCAGCTCAAAATAATCCACGTGTCAAATTGGACTATTTGGGGGTGACCTATTCTGCTCCCCCTCACCATTTAACTTTTTTCAGCATGTCACTATCTCCTTTTTTTCCATTTTTTTTTTTCGGTCATGCATCATGTGGGATCTTAGTTCCCTGACCAGGGGTCAAACCCGTGCCCCCTGCAGGGGAAGCAAGAAGTCTTAAGCACTGGACCACCAGGGAAGTCCCAGCATGTCACTATCTTGGCTCACAGATTAACTTTGGTTGCATATAATTTCTTAAAGTAATTTAACATAAATTCCATTTTTTCTTTGAATCCGTTGAAAAAATTTTTTAAATAGCAAGCTTCAGAGTGTATTCATTTGTTGCCATGTTTCCAAATGATTTGGTTCTTTGCTTTAAGGAGAGAGAAACCACTGGAGATCTTTAAGAGTCAGTGACACAAAGGATTTTTGTAGATTTGTGTCCACCTTCTGCCCTCTGAGGGTTAGGGTTAGGATTTCTCTGGGGGCTTCTGCAATCACCCTGCCACCCCACCGGGAGACCACCCAGGACAGCTCAGAGGTGAACATCGCAGGTGTGTGGAGGATTGCAGCCCTTGACCGTTGGTGGCCCAAGTGTACAGAATCATGAGTCTTCCAGCTGGCATAGGTGTTGGGACTCCCCCAGGTTAACCTACCTCACTTACCACCAGAAGATGGATCCAGATGGGTTATTGGGTTTTAGTTGCTTTTTCCAAGTGGCTATAAAGTCAAAGGAGGTTCTTGTTTTATTGGTTCCATTTAGTTACAACTAGTATTTCCTGGTTTTAGTCAGTGCTGGAGATAGAGCCGGCCAATCCCTGGTGACTGTGGGATTGGAGCCGTGACTCCTGCTTCTAATTGTTCTGTAGAAAATGCAAAAGAGAGCAATGCCGGTGGTTTTCTCGGTTGATTCTTGAAGCGTATAGTCAGTCGTTTCAGGAGTTGCTGAATGAAGTTTCATCTAACTTTAGAATTTTCACAGTTCATGCTCTGAAACCTCATTGTTAGGGGCATATAATTTTTAGACATGGTTCGTTTGCTTAAAAACCACATTTTACTTTCAGGTCCATTTACAGGCGTTAATTGGTTGTCCCTAGTAATTGTTTTTTTAATTGAAGTATAGTTGATTTACAATGTTTCAGGTGTACGGCAAAGTGATTCAGTTATACATATACATATGTGTGTATATATATATGTATAACTTTTTCAGATTCGTTTCCATTATAGGTTATTACAAGATACTGAATATAGTTCCCTGTGCTATACAGTAGGTCCTTGTTGTTTACCTATTTTATATATAGTAGTGTGTATCTGTTAATCCCAAATTCTGAATTTATCCCTCCCCCCTGCCACCTAGTAATTTTTAAATGGAAAGGAAAAAGGAAAGCTGGGCTGCCCATTCCCGCCTGTCCGCACCCAGTCTTGCAAACGGCTTCCCCAACTCGGTTATTCACGACCTCTCAGACAGAAGGAGGTGGGCCCTGAAGTACCTTAGGATTCTATAAGAAGCAAGTCCAGACCGTCCAGGCACTGAGGACAGAGACATTGAGTAAATGACCAAATGCCTTGGGTGTGGAGAGGCTCTCTTCTTAGCAGTCAATGCCATGGGGCATTTCCCACCTCCGTGGGACACCACGCTGTGTGTCCTTAGAAAGGCAGCCACATGTAGGAGCTCACTGGATTTTGTTCCAGCTGGTTAGAGGTTTTGATTGTTTTGCAAATACAAAGTTTACCCCAAGGATACGGCTGACTCAACCGTCTCACTGCAAACCTCCAGGAAGACCAAAAAGGGAAATCATTAAGATTTTAGGCAAACTTTCAGCTTCCTTCTGTTACATCTAGTAGATAACATGCCAAAGAATTTGAATATAGCAACCCTCCCACGAGGAAAGAAAGGCTGTGGATGAAGACATTTACTGTACAGTGGGCGGCTAGGAGGAGGTAGGATGACAAGTGCTTAGAAAGGCAGAAGGCACAATAGTAACAGCTCGGATTTGAGCTAGTTTGACCTGGGTTCAAATCCCAGTGCTGCCATGTATACCTGGGTGGCTTCTGGGTGTAAACCTACCCAGGCTTCAAGTTCTTCATCTGCAAAATGGAAAGACATCAACTGCACTTACTTCTTAGGGAGGTAAATGAGTTAATAAACAAAACGTGTGCGACATGTAAAATGTTCCACTGTAGTCTCTCAAGGGAAAACTGTGAAGCTGTGATAGATCCCACCACCACCTTGCCCTTAGAGCTTTAAGCTAACATTCTCTCATTTGCTTCTCACACCAACCCTAGGAGGTCGGCTAGGTAGGAATTAGTGCCTCCGCTTTACAGCTAAGGAAACTAAGAGCCCAGGGATGTTCTCCACCGTAAAATGGAACAATTAAGAGCCCATCAGGATTGCCTCATCTCTAAATTGTAGACATGCCTTTTCAAACCAAGCCTACTTTCTTCATTTGATTGCAACTGATAGATAACAACTTTTTTAAACTGCATGAATTTTGCTTCATCCTACCAACTTCTACAAATTCTTTATTCCTGTCCCGCCCCTAGGTTCTTCAGAACCATTTTTTTTTTTGATTCTGTATATATACGTGTTAGCATACAGTATTTGTTTTTCTCTTTCTGACTTACTTCACTCTGTATGACAGGCTCTAGGTCCATCCACCTCCATACAAATAACTCAGTTTCGTTTCTTTTTATGGCTGAGTAATATTCCACTGTATATATGTGCCACATCTTCTTTATCCATCCATCTGTCGATGTAGTCCAGGGACTTCTTGATGAGCATGTTTCTGTGCTGCTAAGTCAGGCACACACACCTGCACACCTGCCAGTTTCTTTGTTTATGAGTTATAAAGTCATTATTTGTTTATTTAACTTATTTATTTTAATTATTATAAGAGGCTTTACTTCTCCAAACTGGAAACAATCCAAATATCTATCACAGGAGAATGGATAAAGAAATCACAATTTATTCCAACAATGGGCTACTTCTGAGCAGCAAACAGGAATGAACTACAGATACATGTAACTACATGAATTCATCTCAAAAATGTTACGTAGAGTGAAAAAACATGAAAGGGTGCCTACCTTATACTACCATTTATATGCAGTTTTAGAAATGACAGAGCAAATCTAACGGTGATACAGAACATTAGCTGTCGGGTCATGGGGAGGTGAACATGAGGACTGACTGGAAATGGGATGCGAGGAGGCTTTATGAGGTGTCAGAAATGGTCTATCTTTAGACGGGAAGGTGGGTTAAAGGTTATATACATTAAAATTCATTGCACGGTACACTTAAGGGCTGCGCATGTAAATCATGTCCAATAAAAACTGTCAGCTGTAGGTTATGTAATAATTGTTTATTAAAAGGTAGCTTTTCCAGAAATACAGATATGACTAGACATGCCAACTATTTAGATGCCCACATTCATGCGGACTATTGACTAGCATTCAATAGACAAGAGCAGGATAATTTGGTAGAAGACAACAGATACCTTTGTTCTTGGACACTACGACCTTAAGGTAAGCAGTAACTTGAATCAAATTGTCCAGACTAGTAACTTGTTTAGTGACACATTGTTATTCACAATGTTGTTTTTAAATGTAGTCTTTTTTCTTTTATTAAGAAAGAACCTCCAGAGCAATAAACTCCAGCTACTTATCTCACTCCGGTATTCTTCTTATTTTCAATACATGTCTATCATATTTGCTTACTGACTCGATTTCTTAAAAATATTCAAACTCAGAAGAACCTCTCCTCTCCTTTGTGATCACATTTACATCCCTTCAGCCAGCAGGACATCTCAAAACAATGTACTATTGTTGACGATGAGGATGGGGGTAACTCTGGGCAAACCCCCCACCACTCCTGGGAAGACGACTAAGGCAGTGAATCACCCTGGAGGCCGTGTGCTGCCCTCTTGAATCTGGTGATCAATCTCCCCTTAGAGTGTGGGGAGGACAGGGGGCAGTGGCGGAATTGGGGGCTTTGGGACTCTGCAGACTACCCCAAGGAGAATTGATCAGATTTACCGACCCCATTGCTTGCCCCTCAAATCGGCAGAGCTGGAGGGAAAGGGAGAAACCCTACCCTCTCCCAAAATAAACAGCGGTGGGGACCCACTGCCCAGGCCCTATTTCTAGGCACAGAAACATTCCAAGTCTCTCTGAGCTCAGCTGTAACAGAAGCTCCTGGCATTACCACAATGCTTTAGAAAGCCCCATTTCTCTCCGCCTCACACTTGAGGTAGAACAGAAAGGGAGGGACAGGCAGGGAGGGAGAAGGCAAAGGCTAAATATTTTGTTCTCAGATATGAGCTTCCTCACAATTCCCAGCTGGTGCTTAATGGAAACCGGTGGGTGTGCTCTTGCCTAGTATGGCAGGAACTGCTCTTTCCTACGCTCTATGCTTTCCCTTTCTTCCAGACTTCCCTGTTTGGGGCTAGGTATATGTCTATTCAGAATAAGTACATTTCCCAGCATTCTCTGCAGGTGGATGTGACCAAGGACCAAGTTCTGGCCAATGGAAAGTGTGTGGCAGCCTCCTGGAACTTTCCTTGAAAGCTAGCCAGCATGCCCTTTTTCTCCTTTAACCCCTTAAGGTTCCTGCTTCTCCAGTGGCAGAAATGATGGCTAAAGCTCTTGCCACCATCTTAGATCATGAGGTCAAGGGTCACACTCTAGGGCCACACGCCGTGAGCTGGGAGGAGCCTGAGTTTTCAGTCCCTGAGGACTGCATAGAGCAGAGCTGCTATACCACGCTGGACTGCCACTTCCAGACTTCTTTCTTCTTAAGCCCATGTTCTGTCGCTCGTAGCTGAGTCTAATTGAAACTGAGGCAGGTGACATTCAGCAAGTCACTGAAAGCAAATGCATCAACCTGGATGGTATTCAGTGATGTCAAGCAAATTTTTTCAAAGGACTTCTCCTGAGGCCAGAAATATATGATGCTCAGTGAAAAGCATGATTCAGTGAAGAATCCTGAGAGGTGGGCCATCATATTCCAACTTCAGAGAGAACCTGTGCAGTCTGGGTGTTCACAGGTGTCCCAGTGGGTCAGAGGACTGAGAGGATGAAATCTGTAGCCAAAGTGACAAGTCTCAACCCAGGTCACGTGCTGTCACCAACTTCATGTAATTCGATGCATATTAACTAATTTTAATTCTATAACCAGCAGAAGAGGATATCTGGGCAGGCACTTTTCCTTTAAAAACTAGCTGTCTCACATGATGCCTGTTACTCAACCTCTCTGGGTCTTTTTATCTGCAAAATGAAGGGCGAGACATCCCCCTAGAAAGGTGGTCCCCAAAAGCTCCATGTGGCCTCTCCTGTTGCAGAGCACAGGCTCCGGACGCGCAGGCTCAGCGGCCATGTCTCACGGGCCCAGCCACTCCGCGGCATGTGGGATCTTCCCGGACCGGGGTACGAACCAGTGTCCCCTGCATCAGCAGGCGGACTCTCAAACACTGCGCCACCAGGGAAGCCCTGTGGGGTGGTTTTAAATGTTTTCATCTAGCAAAGTTAAAAGTTGGCAACGCTCTTCCTCCCCTTCTTCCCTCTCCTTTCCTTCTCTTCCTTCTTCCTTCTCCTCTCCTTTGTCTACTTCTTATTTTTCTGGGCCCAGCACTGGGCTGAGTACTTCAGACACTTTAACTCAGTCCTCACATCCATCCTAAGAGGCCAAAATTATCACCTTCTATTTTTTCAGATGGAGAAACTAAAACTCAGAGAGAGTAGTAGATTACTCAAGGGCACACAGCTGGCAAAATGCATTCACTTAATCTCTAGTTTCCTGCCTGCATATTGAACAGGAATAAGATTTGCAACAGGTAAGAGTAAATGACATGACGTAAGTAAAGCATCTTTTTTTTCTAATTGCAAAGCTATAAGGCAATATCTTTGAAACAATTTCTCTACAAACAGGAGAGTTAAAAAAAATGTTCTGTAAAAAACATACCTGTGTCCTTATGTGTAAACAGTGTAACTATGAAGAATATCTTAGTCTGAGGAAGTTTATTGTTACATTTTTGCAATAGGTGAGGCACAGCTGTCTCCTGCTTCTCCAACATCTCAATTAAAAAAAGAAAATAATCAAGGAAAACAGTGAAATTAAAATTAAACAAATGCAAACGCCTAAGGTTTTTGGAGAGAAAAATGACCATAATCTGTGTGTAGCACAGCATCTAGAGCATAGTGGGTACTTACAAACGGTAGCTTTCGTGTCGCTTCAGCAGCACATATACTAAAATCAGAACAATACAGAGAAGATTAGCATGGCCCCTGCTCAAGGATGACAAGCAAATCTGTGAACCGTTCATATTTTTTATGTATAACAAAATCACTTTGCTATGTAGCAGAAACTAACACAACATTGTAAATCAACTATACTTCAATTAAAGAAAAAAAAGAACGACAACAAAAAAAACCAGTAGCTTTCATTAATTCCTTCTGTCAGTACTTACTGAGCATCTAACATGTGCCAAACACCGTTATGTACCCTGAGATACAGCAGCTAAGAAAAGAGACAAAAACCCTTCTCCTTGGAGCTGATGTTCTAGGGCTTGTTACCTCTGTGATTACATCCTCTGCTACAGCTTTCACCCAGGTGTACTCTCTCTGCTCACAGGAGGAAGGAGAGAGGTTCGTGGCCATGCTCCACTCTGCAGCCCTTCCGATGCCACGGCAGCGCGGACATGGGGGAGAAGAGGTGCTCTCTGGGGGAAAAGGAAAGGTGACGGGAGGAGGACCTGGATAAAGGCTGGAGGCTAGAAGAGTCTGGCAACCGGAGGACCGGGACCTGGGGTTGGAATCTTCCTCCCAGCAGTTTGGGCAAATCTGGTGTCAGAGCAGAAAACCAAAGCTCTGCGGGTGGTGGTGCCTGCCTGTCCCTCCCACCTCCGGCCTCCATTCCACCCATGCCAGGAGGCTAGGTACCTTCTGGACTGATGGGAGGAATGTTGATAGGAGAAGATGGAAACTTCCCTTGGGCCCTTTGTGTCTCGGACCCCAGAGCTTTATAGGAGGAAAACGTAAAAAGTGAAAAGGTTTTAGGGCCAGAAGTTCCATTTCTGGCCTGTAACTTGCCATCTTTACCTCTTACCGCCTTTAAACCCTACTTCACTGGATTCTTGGAAGGATTAAAGGACTGGGTTCCTGTAAAAGCACCTGCTCATAGTAGGTTATGTATCCCTGTTGGGCTGGTTTGTTTGCCCAAGATTGGGATGAACAGATCGCTGGGAAGAGAAAGGGTGGGCTTCTTTTCCTCAGTGCCCTCCCTCACTTTCTGGCTGGGTCCACAGCCCAGTCCCCACACACTCTGCTCATTCCTGCTCTCCTATCTCCCAGAGTCCTCCCCCAGAGCAGACCCTGAAGCACCCCCAGAGAGCCCCTTGTATCCCAGGGAACCCAGTTTGCAAACTATGCAAAACTCTCCCAGAGAAATTTATTTCAGACTTTAGTACCAGCCTTTAAAAACGAGTTAATGTCATTAACCACAAAAACCCAAAAAAGAGTTGTGAGTACAAGAAAACCAGGAACTCTGGGGATGGGCTCAGGCACTGAGATTTTTTTCAGCAGCTCCCCAGGTGACTAAACCAGGGCTGGGAAGCATGGATTAAGGAGAATAATCACAACATAGAGGAAGTGCGTCAGTGCACAAATGCATAAGATGCTTTGGAAACACAGGTGAGTTAAAAATAAATTAAGCCTGGGCAAGGGAGAGGATGTCAGGAAAAGTCACAAAGGGGAGGTGACATCTGAGCTCAACTTTAAATGAGGGAAGTTGGTCTCTAGGGCCTCCCTACTTGAGATATGGTCTGCAGACCAGCAGCACTAATGTCTCCAGGGCTCTTGTTAGAAACGCATAATCCTAGGTCCCCTCCCAAACCTACTGAATGATAATCTGCATTTTAACAAGCTCTACAGGGACTTCTCTGGTGGTCCAGGGGGTAAGATTCCGCGCTCCTAATGCAGGGGGCCCGGGTTCGATCCCTGGTTGGAGAACTAGATCCTGCATGCATGCCACAACTAAGAGTCCGCATGCCGTAAGTAAGGTTCCCATGGGCCACAACTGAGACCCGGCACAGCCAAAATAAATAATTTAAAAAGTTTAAAAAATAAATAAAGTTTATTAACAAGGTCTCCAGGTTACTAATAGGCACGTTAAAGTGTGAGATGCCTTGGGCTAAATGCACAAGGTGAAGTGCATTTGCCATCATAAACCTGGCCAGTTTAGATTCATCAATGGTTTCCTACACCTGAGGTTGGTTTTTCTATTTATCTTTTAAAACCCAAACGTAATGTTCTCAAGGGTTGACCCGAATGCCATTCCATGATGACATCTGCAGGTCTGAAGGTGAGGACTGAGTGTTTTAGTCAATCCGCTAGTGGGGAATGTATTTATACTACAGGTGTGGACACTCTTCGATGGCTCTGGAGGTTGGACAGGCTGGGATGTAGGGCCTTTCTCGCACCAGATTTAGCTCTCAGTGCAGATAGACCAGTGTACTCGCCCTCAGACACATGTTGGGCACACAGCCTTCCTTGTGGGTACCATTTTAACTTGTGTCACATTTCTTAGGGATTGGTGGGGAGGTGGGGGTGGGGAGGCCCCTCTGAATGGCTGCACGTCCCACAGGCCAGCTTCCAGCCTCAAGGAGCCAACCCCGTGTTCTAGTTTAATTCCAGGTTCCAACTGGGTGTAGGGATAACTCCAGGCTGACATGTTTCAGCACAACCCAGGCCAATTTGGGTTTTATTCAGCCCCTTCTCTGCCCATCTAAGTAAGGAAATAAATCACTTTTCCCTGAAAATACCGTGAGAAATGAATTGTTTCATGCAAAGTCCACATACCTGATGTGTTCACACACTTATGGAAGGCAGCACTCTTCTGTGGGTGTGTACTAGGGGAAATCCTTCCAACCTTGGCAGGGTTTATGTGAGAACTGAATTAGGAACCCTACATCCCGCTCTCACCCAGGCACTCGATATGCCATCCTTTACACAACGCAGCTGCCCACACTGTGCGGCATGCGAGATCCTAGTTCCCCAGCCACAGATCGAACCCTCGCCCCCTGCAGTAGCAGCTCAGAGCGTTAACCACTGGACCGCCAGGGAAGTCCCGGTGCAGTTGCTTTAATGTCTGTCCTCCCGTCTTCTGTGGTGGCTGAGGCAGGTGCCGCGCTCCCGCCCGGCAGCGCCCATCCCACGTGTATGGAGACGGAGGACAGCACGAGTCCTCGAGACTGCTGCTCCCCAAGCTCTGTCCACAGACCTGGTAGCTGGGTTATAGGCTCTGTTCTTGGACCACGCCCCCCAGTTCCAACTGAAGAGTTTGGGGAACGCACCATTGAGACCACAACCTTCACCCACACAAGGTATGCCACAGTGTTATTTTTAAGTCCTCCAAGTAAACAAGAGTCTAAAATAGTCTTCCATGGTATTATTATTTTTTTGGCTTCTCCACGCAGCTTATGGGATCTTAGCTCCCTGACCAGGGATGGAACCCACACCCCCTGCACTGGAAGCGCGGAGTCTTAACCACCGGACCACCAGGGAAGTCCAGTGTTCCATTGTAAATAGCAGTTCTCTGAACGCTTTTCCTTCTACCGACATAAAACTCTTATACTGGAGAGAACGGTCTCTCCTCTTTGCCACGGAAGGCCATCTACCTGCATGATTTATCCCACCTAGCCTCTGGACTCCATCTTGCCACGTCTGTTCATAGCCCTTACCCTTCTCAAGTTTTGTGGTTATTATTTGCCCCAAGCCCTACCCTCCTCCACTTGAGAGTATGCCTTCTTCCTGCATCTGTGACACACTCTTCTGGTTCTCCTTCCATTTCTCTGATCAACCCTTCTCTTCCCACCTAAATAAATACTCCCAAGCTCTCGTTTGCAGGCCTTCTCTCTTCCGCTTCTCTCCTTAGGAGTTTTGTCCACCTTGATAGCTTCATTCATTGAGCACATTAGGGAGGGTAGTCCCAAATCTTTACCTGCCTCCAGCCGCAGACCAGTGTTTATAACTTTTTACTTGACATCTCCACTTGCTTGCCAGACCAAACTCCTCACCTTCCACTGGAATAGCGCCTTCGCCTGGCTTCCTGGTCTCCGTCAATGTCAGCACACAGGCGGAGGTTCTCAAACATCACTGAGCTTAACATTATTATCATTATTTTCCTGCCTCATTGGTTCCCTGAAACTCAGCAGCTCTCCATTTTCCAAATTCATGCTCTCCCTTCTGCTGAGGTTTACAAAAAGATTGAACCAAATCAAAGTGGTTTCAAAGAGTTCTGTCTCAACTTACTCACAGCCCAGAACACTGATTATCCTTGACATACATGGCCCAGACCAGACCCGTCCAGTTTCTTCCCCAGGTTTATTCTAAGCGGAATGAACCTGGAAGGACCCTTGACACCAGGGTCATGGAACTAGAAGGATGAGAACCCAAGACTTTTGTGCATTTGGTGGAGTGTCTGCTCGCTGTTCCCTAGACACACCCAAGCTTTCCTTCTCCATGTTAATATTCCCTCCCCAGTTGAAATTATACCTATCCATTGCTCAGAATTTACCATAAATAACACTACTCTTCGAATGCTGTAATCTCCCCCTCCTTTGAACCATGCCCGCTGCCACTGTAAGCTTCTTAATGACTGAAAGCTGTTTCCCATGCATTTCTTTATCTGTCACCGCCCCCTCCCCTCACCCAGGCACAAGGCCTTGAAGACAAGTGCACAATACATGTTGGTTCCTCATTGTCAAAGAGGTATGTCTGATCATCAGTTTTTGTATAACACCTATTTCTTTTATTCTTACATGCACATTTTTCACAATTTAATATGGGTGAAGTCAGGCTTCATCTTATAATCACTGGCTGCAATAATTTAATTAGCAGCATTTTTTCTTTCTTGGTGGTACATAAACTATGGGTGCATCTTACACTTGATAGGGTCTTAGATTCAGTGAAATAAAGTATCATTCAAGCATCCCTGATAACAATTCTGTTTACTCTTCTATCTTCCTGTCTCTAAGGTGAATCGCTCCGTTCTCAAAATTTCCTTAGTTCCTGTTCTCTACTCCTACTGTTGTGTCCTTTTTACCTCACTTAATTTTCTACTTTTCTCAAGTAGAGTCAGATTATCACACTGCAATAAAGCTGTGCTAAATCTGATGGTGTCATTGGTTCATGGTCCCACATGATAAAATGCTATTTACAATTCTACATGTTTGCTACAGAACGAACTCCAGTTTCACTGTATAAGCTAGTTAAAATACATCTTTTTTTTTTTTTTAAGTGTGATCAGGCCACCATGTTATATGAGCCTCAATTTATGAAGACAACGTAGTCAGCAGCAGAGCAGTATTGGAATTACATAAGACCACCAAAGCAATAGGATATATTTAACGACAATGTATCAATAATTATCATTCTTTGAGTAGCACTGTGGCCTAGGAGAGTCTCTAGAGAGTAAAAGTTTCTAAACATGTCCAGGTGCCCTGTACCATCCAATTTCCTTGTTTATGTACCTTCATTCTTCATTTGTCCCTGAAGCTGGGAGAGCCGCTGGTCTTGGGCCAGGCAACTCCATGGAGGGGAAGCTGTCCTGATAAACACTGGGAGGGATGGGGGACCTGCTGTGACCCCTAGAGTTGCAGAAAAAGCTGGTCTCTCACCTCTTCCTACAACCTAGGATCCAGCCAAAACAGACGACTTGCCCCGCAAACTATACTCTGCAATCCCAAACTTTCCTGCCTCTCTCATGCCTTTGCTCAGGCCAGTCCTTCCATCTGCAGTAGCACTGTGTAACAGGACTTTCTGTGACTGTGGAAATGTTCTCGAGGTCTGCACTATTAAATACAGTAATCGCTGGCCACATGTGGCTGTTGATAGAGCACTTGAAATGTGCCTAGCACAACATGGCAAGAACTGAGTTTTTAATTTTATTTAACTTTAATTAACTTAAATTTAAATAAATATATAGCCAGTGGCTACCATATCGGACCGCACGTATCTGGCATGTACTTTCTACATGTGCACCTAGCATGAACATTTCTTCTCCAAATCCCCAACCTTCAAGGAGCAGCTCAGAAGCTGTTTTCTCCACGAGATCCAGTCTTCCACTGGAAATCATTCTTTCCTTCCTTAGAATTCCCATTACATGATGAACCATTTTTGTTGTGCTTAATACTTTTTTAACTTACACGTAATCGTATACGATATCCTTGACCAGTCCTTTTTCTGAGAGCTATACAAGAATAAGATGATCTCTTACTCTTAATGTGGACCCTACTATATCTAGTGCAGGGATTTTTTAATGTTTGCTGCATGAATCTATACTAGAAGCAGAGTAATTCACATTAACAATGAGGAATTGACAATGATTGCTGTGCAGTAAAGGATTAACCTTGACAAAAGAAAGGTTTGGGCCTTGGCCTCTAGCTCCTGGGAGGTAACTTCTAAACCCCTGGACTGTCCTGCCTGATTGGAGGGTCTTTGTTCACCTGGGGGCCTACGGCCATGCCAGATGGTCTAAGCTAACAATGTGATTTATGATGGGGTCTCAGGCTGAGATTTATCAGCTCAGCCTCTGAAGGAACTGGAGACTAAGGTCAGCCATACAGGCGGTCAGCTGTATTCAGATGGCCAGCCCCCAGTAAAAACTCTACACTTTGATGGGTTTGGGTGATGTTTCCCTGGTTGGCAATACTCAGTGCATGTCGTCACACATTGCTGAGAAAAATAAGCACTGGCACAGGGCAGCTATTCAATATTTAATGAATGGTTGAATGGATGTATGAATGAATGATGTCCCTTAATATTGCAAAATCATGCGAGTTGCCAGACTCACCCAGGTCAAATCATTTCATCTGGGATCTGAGTTTTCTTTTTCTTTCCTAGATGGGCACTTAATCCAGTGTAGGGTTTACAGATTTTTTTATTCCTATTTTGAATCTTAATTTCCTGTCTCCTATCCAGAATGCCCCTAAGCTTGTCCTTCATTTTTCCCTTCCCTTTATAGCTGAATCCTAGGCTTCATAAGGGTCTCAGAACATTCATCTGGGAGGCATTTGAGTCTTTTTTTATTGGAGGGAGGCTCTCATGAACCTGTTCACACACAAGAACAGAAGAAGACAGTCCCAGAGCGGCAAGAAGTGGGACACAACACAGCATGAACAATGAGCAAGCCCACGAGGCCTGGGGGAGGGCAGCTGGAGGGCCCCTGGGCTCCTCCGGGAGCCAGGATGCTGCTTGAGGTGGTCCAGGGGCTGCTGCTCTGTCTGTGAGGGGTCACGCTCAGCAGGTCCACGTGTGGGCGGCCGGCCAGACACCAGAGATGTCCGTGCCCTTCCCCAGGCATAGCCTCAGAGCTCCTAGGCTAACACTGACCAATAAATTAAGTTGAAAAATATGTAGGAAGCTGGGAATATCAACCGGGAGTATTTGTCGATGGCGTGGGTGTTCTGGAAGATGCGAAGACCCACCTGGCCCTTCAGAAGCCCCTTCTTCCTGGAGGAGTTGGATTCACTGCTCAGGGCCAGGTGGACCACTATTTTGTCTTGCCTTTCTTCTTCTGTCAGAATATGGCTTCTCGGGTACCCGGCCAGGCTGTTGGCCTCAGACTCACTGTAGCTTCCACCCAACATCATGGTTCTTGAGTGGAGCATTCCACACATGCATGGGAACTGTGGGCAGCAAACACAAGGGGAGATGTCAGGCATGTTTCAGCCTGTGAGAGGCCCAGGGGAGGCTGCCTGGGCTGAGAGTAAAGCCCATGGCTTCTCAGAACCACAGAAAAGGCAGAACTAGAAGCATCTCCAGAGATCACTTTGTCCAACGATTCTCTATCCTGGCTGTGTATTGGAGTCACCTTGGGAGCTCTTTAAACTGGCCATGCCCAGGCTCCACTCTAGACTAATTAATTTAAGGCTCCCAGGTGATTCTGCTATGTAGCCAGGGTCCAGAACCACTGATTTAGTTCAAATGCCCTCAATTGCAGAAGGAAAAACTAAGACCAAGAGAGGCTATACAATTCTCCTGGGATCAGACAGTTAGTGTCAGATTCAGGACTTTAAACACACATCTTCTGGTTCCAGCCGTGGACCTCCACCACTATGTGCATGAATCAAAAGATGATTAGGTAGGAGAGTGTCCTTATTCTAAAGAGTTCCACTTAAGGGTAAAGGGTCATGGTACCTATCATGTATTTTTATTTTTATTTTTTTATTTATATATTTTTTCTTAGATAATCCTCCAAGTTTTTTTTTTAAATTGATGTATAAGTGATTTACAGTGTTGCATAATTTCAGGTGTACAACAAAGTGATTCAGATATATAGAGAGATAGATACATACACATATATATAAAACGTTTTTTCAGATTCTTCTCCATTATAGGTTATAACAAGATAGTTCCCTGCACTATACAATAGGACCTTGTTGTTTGTCTCTTTTATATATAGTAGTGTGTATCCGTTAACCCAAACTCCTAATTTATCCCCCTCCCCACTTTCCCCTGTCATGTATTTTTTAATGGTTCAGCTGCACCAACAAAAGTATGTTTATATGAGAAAAAGCTCACACAAAAATGGCAAAATGTCAACAATGTTGGATGGAGGGGCAGGGTGTATGAATGTATATTATCCTATTTTTTTCAACCATTTCCGTGAGTATGAAAATGTTTATAAGAAATTATAGGGTGGAGGGAAGGGAATGGTCTTGTCTAACTCCTCCCCACCGTTAGAGTCAGCAAAGCTGACTCCGGTTAACAGCTGGTTCATGAACCCATATTTGTTGGATGAAGGCTTTGCTATGTTTTTTTCTTTTTTAATTTTATTTATTTATTTTTGGCTGCTTTGGGTCTTCATTGCTGCGGCATGGGCTTTCTCTAGTTGTGGCGCGCGAGGGCTACTCTTCATTTCAGTGCTCGGGCTTCTCATTGCAGTGGCTTCTCTTGTTGCTGAGCACGGTCTCTAGGTGCACAGGCTTCAGTAGTTGTGGCACATGGGCTCAGTAGTTGTGGTGCATGGGCTCAGTAGTTGTGGCGCATGGGCTTAGTTGCTCCATGGCATGTGGGATCTTCCCGGACCAGGGCTCGAACCTGTGTCCTCTGCATTGGCAGGCGGATTCTTAACCACTGCGCCACCAGGGAAGCCCTGAGGCTTTGGCATGTTTTGAATGACTCTATACAGGAAAGTCCAATGCATTATAAATCAAAAGTATTTAAATATAATCCAAAGGTATTTGATAATAATCAATGTACAGATTATTGAAAATTTAAACAAGGATTCACATACCCAAGTAAAAAAGGTTTGTGTTTGGCTGTTGCTGGCCAGAGGTATGACGCCTGCCTGATCCAGCCAACTGACCTTGGGTTTATTCTCAACCTGTTGGCTTTAATATGTTTCTAACCTGGCTCTCAGCCCTGTGGTGCCTCTGTTTTTCCATCTGGGAAAGTGAAATAATGACATTTCACACATTTCCTCCTATTGTCATGGATCTTGAAATACGCACGCAGATGGATACCAGGAAGCTTTAGAACGCAAAAATAGGTGAATGATTTTATGTCAAATCAGAATGACTTGAAGTACTTTTACACTTGAAGAAATCTGTGGTTTGGAGAGCTATTTTTTAAATCAGGCATGATTGTTTCATTACTATTTCTATGTCTTATCCCATCAGCAACAATAATTAAGTAGCACATTAATACATTCCTAGAATAATTAACTCATAGATTTTAAGGATAGAAGGTCAGGGAGAGGTCATCTATTCAATTCTTTGCATTTAGATAAAATCACACCCAAACTTTGGTAAAATTGTGAGATATTGTTATATCACTGGGGACTTCTTTTTTTGTAAGACATGGGTCTTCTTTTTCCTTGCTCTAAACCGAAATTCTTTCTGCTAAAATAAAAAGAGACATTTAAGGTTTTGAGTTAAAATCAGGAAATGCCCCAAATTATGGAAAATCTCTTTTTCCCACATCAGCTCATTTCTAAGAAAAATTAAGTGGCACCTGGTGCATTGGACAGGTCTGGATGATCAGCCAAAGCATTCAAGCACATATAGGGAAGCAGAGCTATACTCTGCCTGCTGGCTTCAACCCAAAGCAGCGTGGGTCCCCTTTTGAACCATGGTGAACCTAGCAGGCTCCAGTCAACTTTGCCCTCTGCAGAGCAGAAGTCAAACCTCAGTGAGCATCAGAATTGCCTGGGAGCTTGTCAGCAAGGCCAATTCCAGGGTGCCATCTCTGGAGATTCTGAGCCTGTAGGTCTGGGGTACAGCCCTTAATCTTCATCTTTAATAGGCTGAGAAGGTGAATCCAGGCCAGGTGCTCCTGGGCTCCCACTTTGGGAACCTCAGCTCCACTGGGGGCCATGTTAACGTTGTGAACAGTGGCTTCTCTGTGGGGCAGCGGGAGAGAGATTTCGCGTCCTCCCACCGGTCTGCCTCCCCAGCAACCACAGCTTCTCAGCCTTTCAACTGCGTGCTTGACAACAATGGAGAACAAGCCCTCACTCCCCGGCTGTCTGTTCCCATAGACATGGAGCTAGACGCGGAGCCCAAAGGGCTGTCCACGTATGATTTCCTCATTGCTCTTTAGCCAGCATCGTATCATCACTGGCAAACACCGGGCCCATCATATGGTAACAGGTTAATAATGATCTGCCTGAGTACAAGTTATGTGCTGTTAATGGTTCATGGGCGCATATCTGTCGGATGAAGGCTTTGCTATTTTTTGAACAGCTCTACACAAGGAAAGCCTAACAGATTACAAATCAAAAGTGTTTAAGTATATTCCAAAGGCATTTGATAATGATCAATGCACAGATTATCAAAATTTGAGGGAATTCCCTGGTGGTCCAGGGGTTAGGACTCGGCACTTTCATTGCCAAGGGCCTGGGTTCGATCCCTGGTTGGGGAACTAAGATCCCACCAGCTGGGACAAAAAAAATTGAACAAATCCTCAAATGCTGAAGCAAAAGTATTTTGAAGACAATTTAAAATATAAACTCTTAAACAATCTAGCATATTTGAAGACAATTGGAAATATTTAACAGGTATAATGTGGGCATTAAAAGACTATTTTTAAAAAAGGCAACAGGTCCTCTTTCCTAAAATTTAAAGCTCCCTTTGCTAAGGAGCTCCCAGCCAGCTAGACACACATAAATGTGGAATTTTCACGTCCCCTGATCTCTACAACTTTTAGGTAAACACCCATTTTGATCAGTACAATGACTAGCAAGGATTTGGTAACAAGTTGGCATTTTATTTCTTAATGTGATTAATAAGAGTCCGCATATGAAGAGGATAGATTTTCCCTCTCTGCCCAGGGGCATTGCCCTGAATTCCCCCTTTGCATTCCATCCCATAGTAGACTTTACTATAGTGCAGTATCATATAGATAGCATAGTATTTCCAATGAGTCTAAAGGCTAAGGTTGTGTGTGGCTGAATTTTCACTGGGCCAGAGCACTGATAAATACAGGAGTTTTTTATTCTAGAACTTTCCTCTTGTCTGTTCACAGGACGTAAAGACATTCTCCCTAGACAGGTTCAGTAATGATAGTGATAATTTATGTGCATCTAGAACCACACAGTTTCAAAACAACTCTCATACATTTTTGTAAGGGTATTGTGACCCTTACAATAACCCTGGGAGGAAGGTGGGGCGAGGGTTCTGTTATACTTTTTTTTAACAGATGAGGAAACTGAGGCCCAACATAAATGGCAGAGTTGGGCCCAAGAACCCAAGTCTTCCTAGTCTTTGTCCAAAGGCTTTCTACTTTCTGGGATCCTTTGTGATGGAAGCTAGAATATTCTAAAACGGATCCTCCTCCTTTTGCACAAACATCTCCCTTTTCTCCATGAAAGCTCCCTCCCGCTATTCTCATCCAACCAGCAGCATGGGCTCCAACAAGGAAATGAATGAAACTTCTCTCACCTTCTCCTGCAGCTTCCGCTGTTTCCTCTCCTGCACGGTGGTCAGGTAGTTGACGGCCGCGTACTCCAGCACCGAGAGGAACACGAACACGAAGCTGACCCAGAGGTAGATGTCCACGGCCTTGATGTAGGACACGCGGGGCATGGAGGCGTTCACACCCGTGATGATGGTGGACATGGTCAGCACCGTGGTGATCCCTGCAGCATCCAGCTTTAGTTCAGCCACTGACAAGGGTACACAGCTGCCCTCACATTTCACTAAGTCCCTTTTTTTTTTCAACTATTAACCATTTTATATAGATTTTTGTAGTATGTTTCTTCCAAGGTCTTATGATGCTTAAAGAGATTTTATGTATAGTAGTGTGTATACGTCCATCCCAATCTCCCAATTTATCCCTCCCCCTCTGGTAACCATAAGGTTGTTTTCTACATCTGTAACTCTATTTCTGTTTTGTAAATAAGTTCACTAAGTCC
Source organism: Delphinapterus leucas (assembly GCF_059928025.1). NCBI lineage: Eukaryota > Metazoa > Chordata > Mammalia > Artiodactyla > Monodontidae > Delphinapterus > Delphinapterus leucas. Next base: position 29,360,008 of record NC_143140.1, read on the forward strand.
CATTTTACATTTGCTCTCTCTCTTTTTTTTTTTAATTTAAAAAAATTTTTTTTTGCGGTACGTGGGCCTCTCACCGTTGTGGCCTCTCCCGCCGCAGAGCACAGGCTCCGGAAGCGCAGGCCCAGCGGCCATGGCTCACGGGCCCAGCCGCTCCGCGGCATGTGGGATCTTCCCGGACCTGGGCACGAACCCGTGTCCCCTGCATTGGCAGGCGGACTCTCAACCACTGCACCACCAGGGAAGCCCCATTTGCTCTCTCTTACGTCTAATAGGAAGTGGCCAGGGCACGTTTCCACCTCATAGAGGTGTGAGGATCTGCAAGGATCTGCTCCCGAGCAGCCAACCCATTCTCCTCCCAGCCAACTGCCTGTCCACTTTCACTCTGAGCCACTTGGGAGCCTGGGTTTCTGTGATGTGGTTGCTAAGATCAGCAGAGCTTCCCAAAGGATCTGCTCAGATGTGGACTTTAAAACAGTGGCTATGAAAATCAACTCTACTTCAATAAAAAATAAAAATTAAAAAGCAGGGGCTCCAAGACCCCTCTCAAGGAACCTTCCCAAACTTCAAGGAAAGAACACATCCTCCCTCACCTGAGTCCAGGAAGACTGTGGAAATTCCTGGAATTTCCTGTCATACAGGTTTCTTCTTCACTGTGCCTTGCTGGTCCAACCCTCACATGTCTCAGTGCCCAACCTGATTTTGTCCAAATCTCGATGATGAGTTGCAAATGTTTACTCTGGCATTTAGGGTCTGTGAAGGACTAAACCACAGCTCCAGGGAGTACAGCCCTCTCCTTCCCAGAAATCATGAAATATGGGCCCTGCTCCCAAACTCTCAGTCTGTCTAAATAAGGCCAACGAAGTTTTTGTATTTGCATGGTAAGTTTGGGCATTTGTCGAATTGTCTTATTTATCAAAGTACTGAGCTCTGATACGGCCAGTGGTGGAAGTCTACACCCCAGGTAGGTGTTATCTTTCTGAAACGATTTGAGCAGAGCTGATGCGGTTTGAGCGCCCTGTGGTTTTCACAGTGTAGTCTGGGAAACTGAGGGCAGTATGTGAATGGAAAGCAAGAAGCAGGAGGAAAGTTCGCTCCTTCTGACTCTGACAGCCCATCGGTTAAGGACCCTGAATGATGATTTTACTTCTTCTTTACATAGTGATTGATTGAAAAAAAAAAATAACCACCCTATCACACCTTATCAAATGCTTTTACCCAGTGAAACTCTGGCGGGCACAGCTCTGCGGTCGATCCAGAAGGACACCCAGGACAGCATGACCATCAGGGTGGCGGGAAAGTAGGTTTGCAGCAAGAAGAAGAAGATGTGGCGACGCAACGTGAAGTTAATGTAGAGACGGTTGTACCAGCCTGGGGGACACAGGAAGAAGCCAGTGAGGTTCCATCGCAGAGGCAAAAACAAACTCCTTCCCTGGGGGCCCTTCCTCCCCTGTCACCACACTCATCTTCAGCAGAAAGTTAAAAGTTAATGATTCAAGGGGCTTCCCTGGTGGCGCAGTGGTTAAGAATCTGCCTTCCAATGCAGGGGACGTGGGTTTGATCCCTGGTCAGGGAACTAAGATCCCACATGCTGTGGGGCAACTAAGCCTGCGTGCCGCAACTGCTGAGCTCACACAACACAACTAGAAAGCCCATGCACCACAACTACTGAGCCTGCATGCTCTGGAGCCCCGGCACCACAACCAGAGAGAAGCCTGCACACCACAACGAAGAGCCCTCACACTGCAGCAAAAATATCCCGTGTACCACCACTAAGATCTGGCACAGCCAAAAGTAAATTAAAAAAGAGTTAATGATCCAAAAAAAGAAAAAAAGGGAATTCCCTGGCGGTCCCGTGGTTAGGACCCCTTGCTCTCACTGCTGGGGCCTGGGGTCAAACCCTGATCGGGGAACTAAGATCCTACAAGCCTCACAGTGCGGCCAAAAAAAAAAAGTTAATGATTGGTTGGCTTAGTATAATACATTTCCTTTCCAAAATCTAATCTCTCTAAGTCTCAGTTTTCTCATCTGTAAACTGGGGATACTACGATCTACACCATAGATTTGTTGGGTAGAAATTAGTTAATTCATACAAAGCACTCAAAACAGTGACACATAGTAAAAGTTATACTGGGAACTCTTAAAAATGGTTTTAGAAAGAGAGTTGATTTGAACTTGCCAAGAACAGATGAGAAAAGAAAATTGTGTGGCAATGCACATCAGAGCAAAAGAGAAGAAAGGGGGCTTCCCTGGTGGCGCAGTGGTTGAGAGTCCGCCTGCCGATGCAGGGGACACGGGTTCATGCCCCGGTCCGGGAAGATCCCACATGCCGCGGAGCAGCTGGGCCCGTGAGCCATGGCTGCTGAGCCTGCGCGTCCGGAACCTGTGCCCCTCAACGGGAGAGGCCACAACAGCGAGAGGCCCACGTACCGCAAAAAAAAAAAAAAAAAAAAAAGAGAGAGAGAGAAGAAAGGGATGGGGGTGAGCAGTATGGGCATAAAGGGAAAGTAGGTGTGGGCTGTCCTGACACCAAGGCAACCTTGGCTGGGGCCCGCTCTTCTCCAGTGTTTGACGTTGCGAACAGAAGGGTGGGGCTGGGGGCAGGCGAACGGGGAGATGGTGGCCATGCAGGGGCAGACGGTAGCCCAAAAGCTTCTCACAGCCAGGCCTAGGCTTCTCAGCACTGGGACAAAGGGTAAGGAAGTGAGAAGTCCTCCAGGGTCCCGTGGCTGCTGCAGAGCAGCTCTATACTGCAGAGCTGTGTAGCATATAAAGGTATGTTGAAGTCCTAAATCCCACCACCTGTGCATGTGACTTTATTGAGAAATCGGGTCTCTGTACATGTAATCAAAGTAAGACGAGGTCATATCGAGTTAGGGTGGCCCATAATCCAGTGACCAGTGTCCTTAAAGAAGAGGGATGTTTGCACATAGATGCACAGAGACACACCATGGGAAGACCAGAGTCACAGGGAGAATGCCACGTGACAACAGAGGCAGAGGTTGGAGTGATGCCATAACCACCAGGACCAGTAAGAGGCAAGGAAGGAGTCCTCCCCAGAGCCTTCAGAAGGAGCATGGCGCTCAGGCTTCTGGCCTCCAGCACTGTGAGTGAACACATTTCTATCGTTTCAAGCACCCAGTTTGTGGTACTCTGTTAGGACGGCTCTAGGAAACTAACACAAGGGCTGACAGTGAGATTCAAGAAAAGCGGACAAATGGATCCTCTCAAAACTTCAACCATGGCCCCAAGGTCCAAGAAGAGGTCACACTACGCATAAGAAGTGAATCTATAGCTCTGAATATAGGAAATAAATACATAGGTAAATCCAGTAATAAATACATAAATAAATAGGTAATAAATACATTTCCCCACATCGTTAAGTCAAACGAATCAGGTTGCAGAATAGCGTGTACACTCTGACCCTACTTTTGTAAAATTACATAATTAAAGCAGGATGTCTGCAAGGGTGTTTGCTGAATTGTTCAGAATGACTACCTCTGACCATGGAGTTTCAGAGGGCAGCAACTTTTAAAGCCTCTGCTTTTAAGTGTTGTTTATGTCTCGTTGGACTGGGCATTATTAGAATAATGAAAAGTTATTTTCATTGGAAGTGGAAAAAGTTAACACTGAAAAAGAATTCTCATGTGTTTTCTTCCACATTTGAATCCGACCATGGCAGAAGTTAGCTACCAGTGCTGCTATAGAAGGCCAGTCTGGAAGTGGTGTGGAATTTCTGAATCAGAAACTGAGACAGGGAGATCTTCTCATCTGTTTTCAGGGATTCATCCCCATTCTTCCAGTACAGCATCAGATCTTCATCTGTATATGCATCTTTGGGAAGAGGAAAATAAGTTAATTTCACTCCTTTTCTTCTGAGGCAGAAGCAACAGGGCCATCCTACCTCAGCCAGGGATTAAATAGGTCTTATCCCTGGCCGGCAGTACTCAGTCTCATAGTTACTAAAATGGCACAGAGAGGGAATAAGGCAAAGATTTGTCATTACGAATACAGACACTTACAGCTTTCCAGCTCCAAAGAACAGGTCTGGGAGTCCAGGGGAAAGTGGCTGAAATCCATGTTGCACATGGCGGTGACTGTAATCCTAGAACCCAAACAAACATGTTGGCTCGTGCAGTGAGTTACTGGCTCATATACCTGCCCAGAGTAAGGAGGACAAAGACACGACCAAGGGCAGCTGCCTCTGCACGTCTACGTCAGAAGCTCGGAAACCCAGGACTCTAACTTTTTTTTTTTTTTTTTTGCCGCACGGTACAGCATGTGGGATCTTAGCACCCTGACCAGGGATCGAACCCGTGCCGCCAGCATTGGGAGCACTGAGTCTTAACCACTGGACTGCCAGGGAAGTCCCTCTAAGTTAACTTTCAGAGTTTTGTCTTCTGTAGATGGTGGTATTTGCTCTGCCCGGATCCCAGCTCCTGAGGCTGCTGGCTGTGCATGGCCCACACCTGGACCCTTCTCTGGGCATTGCCCACATCCAGAGACTCGTCTTCCCCAGAGATGCCCGGAGGTTATGCCCTGCCTCCCTAGCCCCGGCTCAAAGCTATTAGCACTGAATTCTGGCGAACTGTACAAGGTGTGGGATGAAACTGTGTAATCACTCAAGTCAGCCCAGAAGCCAATCTGCAGCAGCACCTAATAAAGAGCAGCTATGGTTATTTTCCTAATTTCTGTTTATTACCAATAATTACCTACTTTTGTTTATTACCAATAAACTAGAATCATAGCTCTCAGGGGTGGAGGGTACATAGAAGGTCACCGTCTCCCTCAGATCATTCAGGTTCAATTAGTCTCCTAACCTAACCTTAACACCTCCGATGACAGGGAAGTCAGCACCTACTACGGTGCTCATTTCGTCTTTAGAGAGTTCTAACTATCACCAGAAGGTTCAGACCCTCCCATGTAAGCCGCAGACCCAAACACAGTGACAAACTCTTCGGGGCCAAAGGGACAGACCACACATATACATTTTTTTTTTTTTTAATAGAGGGTTTTTTTTGTGGTGGTTTTTAAACCAAGAGTTGACTAGCTAATTCATTCCACAAATACTGTTTTCTCACCTACTGTGAAAAGCACAGTTTAGCTCTGACGATACAGTGGTAAATCAGTCAAACGATCCCCGGCATTGTCCACACATATTAGGATGCCATGACCCCGTGGACAGTTACCTCAGGCTGTACAGCACCTGCCCATCTGGGAACACCCTCAGCATGATGTTGTCCGTGGTGGTGTCGTGGATGAATGACCTTTTGGAGTGAACAAAGAAGACGTCGGGGACCCAGATCTTCTTCACCAGCCGGCCGTCGAAGGTCATGCTCTTGTTGCTGGTGCTGGGGAAGACCAGCCGCTCATCCTTCCAGTAATGCCGCAGGTAGAGGGTCATGGTGAAGTCCTGTGGGAGTGGGGGGGAGACCAGACAGAGATGGCTTACAAAGCTCTCTTCCTGACAGCCGACCCTCCGTCCACCGCTGTGACGGACACCTCAGGCTCAGCCTCCCGAGTTGAAGGAAAGAGTTCTGCAGCCCCGCGGGACGATGGCCAAGGCAGTGGCACTGCTGCCACAGGAAAGAGAATGGCTCATGTTTGTGCCTCATGAGGTTGGAGCCCAAGAGACAGCACAGCCCCTCCTTCAGGCTTTGCAAAGGAAAATGGCAGCTGTGATGCCCACCGCCTGCCCTGGGGCCAGCAGGGCTGGATTCCCACAAAGCCCTGCACTCTCACCTAGACCTTTGCATACATGGCTCCTTACCTATTGGCTAACCATTCAATTCAACTTAGCAAACACTTCTAGAAACCTGAACAGTCAAGTATCCCATTTTGCCTTTGTGTGTGTGTGTGTGGCCACACTGTGTGGCATGCGGGATCTTAGTTCCCTGACCAGAGCTCAAACCTGTGCCCCCCTGCAGCGGAAGCATGGAGTCTTAACCACTGGACCGCCAGGGAAGTCCTAAGTGTCCAATTTTGGAGGGTTTCTACCATTAGGCTTGTCGTATCTTTAAAGGCAGAATTGTTTCCTGCCCACCCCTGAATCTCCAGACCCTGGTTTAGTGCCTGGCAAGGCACAATAGTGGGTGCTCAACAAATATCTTCTGCAGAATGGAAAAATGAGGGGAAATGAATCAATGGGGAGATGGGCAGCTGCATGTCTAGTATAATTTCAGCCTGAAGGCTTATCCTGTTAAAAAGTGTCTCCTCGTCTGCACAGCCGATGCCTGAAACCAAGAGTGTAGCCCTTACACCGTAGCCAGAGCTAATACATGAACGCCAATGAATAAATAACTACCCAAAAGAGCCTGTTCCAGGAGCAGGTGAAGGAAGGCTGGAAGGACGCATGCGGTGGCCCACGTCTGCTCTGCCAACCACACCCAGGCTCCTCCTGCCTGTCCCGGAGGCCCGCCCGTGGAGGGGGGCACCGCCCCACTGGCCCACCTCTGCAGCCCCTCTCTTCCCCGTTTTGTCCGCCACTCTTTCAGTTTGCAAACTCCCTGTTCTTCTGCCTCAGAGACCTCGTATGCGCTCTTGCTTGGCCCTCCCTACAGCTGTCAGGTCTCAGCTGAAACGAGGCTTCTTCAAAGACGCTCCGGTACCCGCCTGAGCCTGCTGGGCGCTGCCAAGGAGTGAGCCGGGAAGCTGTGCTCCCGGCGGGCGCTGGCGCGCAGACAGCCCCTCACACCGCTAAAGGGGCGTGTTCAGGACGTAGCGGGCTGGGCCTCACTCCCATAAACCGAATCAGGAAGTCTGGGGCGGGGCCTTGGATCTGCATTTAACACACACACACACACACACACACACACACACACACACACACACACACACACACACACACACACACACACACACACACACACACACACACACACACACACACACACACACACACACACACACACCCCGCCCCCAAGTTATTTTTACCCACGAAGCTGCAGAAGCCAGGCTCTGGATTTTACTAAACCTAGGCCAACCTCCAAATCCCGGCTTTATCCCCTCCAGCTCTGGCTCCGCCCCCAGACGCAGCCTGCCCCAGCGTGGCCCCACCCACCGCAGGCCCCCAAGGGACCTTGGCCACAGCAACCCGCCCCGGCGCTGCCCGCCTTGCGCGCCTCGTACCATGTCCACCTCCGAGATGCTGTCCAGGCTCTCCACCTGTACGTCCACGCCCACCGGGATGGCAGGGCCTGCAGAGAGGCAAAGACGGCTGGTTAAGGCGCCTTCCTCTCTAGCACTGGGCAAGCAGACAGCCCCTACCTCCTTCCCAGGGGATCCTGAGCGGAGCAGGGGTGAGGCAGTGGTTCAGATTCCATGAGGGTTTTCTTGCTACTTCCTGGCAGGTTGGGTGCCTGAGCTTTCTCCATGAGGGCGGGGACTGTGTCTACCTTAAGTGCCTTTCCTGGGCCAACATGGGTGTTTAACCCATGCTTGTTGCATGAGTGGATGAGCTGGATTATGTATGTTTATGCTTCCACAAAATGTGTTTTTAGATTTTAATATTAAAAAAAAGCCTTAAATGGGGAAAACAAAAAAAACTGTGTCTGTCAAACATATTAATGAATGCTATTCCATTCACAGGCAAAAAAATGTCTCTGAGAGCGTCAGGCGGCATCTGGGCGGGGCCTCCTGAGAGGCCAGCCCACTGCGCCTGGGTCCTCTGGGCCCTGGCCAGAGAGTGCAGGACCAGGGCGTGCCGACCCACCGTGGTCTGAGCTGGGAGAAGCTTAGGGTGGCAGGGGGAGTCTGGGTCTTAAGGAATGAGGACTGGAAGGGCCGGGGACTTTGGCTGAAGGCAGGGGAGGAGGATCAGAGATCCCGACAGGATCTGGTGGGCCAGGGCATCGAATGGGCTCGCCGTCTCTCCCCAAACCTCCCCCCTGGTAGGTCTGCTAAGACTTGCAATCCCACCATGAAAGATTTGGGGCTTGTGGCTGAGCCCGATAGAATGGGAGCATTTTATTTATTACTGGTGGGATTTAGTGGCTATTTTCTGTGTTCTTAAACGTGAAAGCAAATGAGCACAACCTTTTTTTTTTTTTTTTTTTAAACCAGGGATCGAACCCGGGCCCACAGCAGTGAAAGCACCGAGTCCTAACCACTGGACCGCCAGGGAATTCCCACAACATTTTATTTTTTATTTTTACTTTTCCCCTCCCAGATAAATTGGGTCATAAGCTGATCTTTTTATTTTCCTGTGCTCTCAACCGAGGGCTCAGGTCAGGCCCCATGAGAGATGACTGCTCTAACAGCCGGAGCCTTCTCTCACTCAAGGCTCCAGGAGGGCACTGAAGGGGCAGAGTGGAATGGCCAGTGTGAGGCTGAAGCCCCCTCCTCAGGGCTGACTGGCCTGCCTTCCTCCCCCCAGGGGCCTGCAACACGAGGGAGGGTCTTCCAGCAGCCTGGCTGGGGCCCCCTCCCAGGACCCAGACCCCTGAGCCCCTGTGCAGGACCGTGTGTTCCCAACATCACCATGGGAAGCAGGGCTGGTTAATTCCCCGTCCCCTGGACGGACCTTCCTTCGCTTGAGACATTAAAACAGCCCAGGGCTGGAGCTCTTAACCCTCATCACCTTTCCCCCTTGTTCCCTTTCTCTAAAGTGCCACATCCAGTCGTCCCAAGAGCCAAAGGGCAGAAACAGTATAGCCATCACCCTCTTTGGACCCACTTCCCTGTGGCCTGGTTTTCAGATAATGGGCACAGTGTTTGACCAGCAGCTGGTTTTGGCAAAGGACATTTTCCAGATAAAGTACAACAGCTTGCTTGGTGCCTGCCACTGTGTCTCTCTGTCCCCTGGGGCCTGCCTTGCTCTCCGCAGTTCCAGCCGTCCTTTGGAGAGAAATTTGATAACGGCTGTGAGGGTGGCGTTCAGCCTCTGGAGGTATTGCCCACATGGGACTGCAGGTCAGGCTCCAAGGATCCTGGGTTGTTGGAAAACATCTGTGTGCTCAGGAGGCTCCAGAGCTGCACTTGGGGACTCACACCCCAAGCTTGAACGGGACCAACAGCTCTGCCCTCCTTGGTCCAAGTGCAATGGAGGTGACCTTTGCCTCTGACTTGACCCACAGCCCAAGACTAACGCTCCACCCCCAGGATCTCCCGAGCTCTTCATTTTGTGGCCCTTCCCAACCTGATTTTCGAGAAATTCTTCCAAATTACCTATTTTGGTAATTTGGTCTTTCTCCTTTTTCTGTGAGCAGTTTTATGTTCAGAGTATGATTGAGTCCTATAAGGTGTTAGAAAGAAAATAAGCTAACTAGGCATTTGTGCCTTGGCCCCTGAACACTGACGTGGGTTTTTCTACTTTCAGAGAGGGATCTGGTGAGCCAAATGGAAGTCACTGGTGGAATTTCAGGCAGTATAGCCAGTGAGGCAACAAATTCAGAAGGGAAATACGTGTTTAGCCAAGAGCTATTCTTGGTTCCTAGCCTTTCTGCAATTGTTTCTCCTCACATGGTCCTGGAAAGCACACGTTAGGGATTTATCCATTTTTGAAATAAAGCTATATGTCATTTCTTCTCCACTGACTACAAGAATAAATGTGAAGTAGAATTTTAAGACAAAACAGAATCTGCCAACAGGCATCCTGCCCTAAATGAAGGTGTTTTTCAAGCAGAAGGAGCATGATCCAGAAAGAAAGCTGGAGATGCAAGAATGAAAGACCAACAAAAATAGTAAATATATGTATGATTCTAAGGGAACACTGACTATATAAAACAATATTAACCATGTGTTGTAGGATTGAAAAAACTAAATAAAAATATACAACATTTAAGAAGGGAGAGGTATAAATGGAGTGAAAGTGTTCTGAGGTCTTTGCATTGTCTGGAGGACAGTAAAAATAGTTACTTAACATACTAGTACTATAAGACAAAGATTCATGTTGTTTTCTAGGGAACCACAAAAAAAAAGTAGTAAGGGTATATATTTTCAAAACTAAAATAGGTAAAAAAAGCCAAAATAGGTATAACCAAAAAAGCCAAAAATAGGTATAACCAAAAAAAAAAGCCAAAATAGGTATAAAAATAGGTATAACCAAAAGTAATCAGTCTAAATGAAAGGAAGGAGAAAAAAAAGAGCAAACATAAAGAATAGGTTGGACAATAAAAAGGATATGATAGGAGGCTTCCCTGGTGGTGCAGTGGTTGAGAGTCCGCCTGCCGATGCAGGGGACGCGGGTTCGTGCCCCGGTCCGGGAAGATCCCACATGCCGTGGAGCAGTTGGGCCCGTGAGCCATGGCCACTGAGCCTGCGCGTCCGGAGCCTGTGCTCCACAACGGGAGAGGCCACAGCAGTGAGAGGCCTGCGTACCACAAAAAAATTAAAAAATAAAATAAAATTAAAAACTCCTAAGAGTTCCATTAAGAAAAAATCAGACAATCCAATACAAAAAGGGGCAAGAGATTTGAATAGGCATTTTGCAAAAGAAGAAATAAACAATAGACAAATGAGAAAGTTCTCAACTGCATTAACAGCTCCCTTAGAACCACAATGAGATATTACTTCTATATACTAACAAACTTGGCTCATATGAGAGTAGCTACACCAAGTGTTGATAAGGATATGGAGCAACAGGAACGCTCATACTCTGCCAGTGGTGGGTGTAAATTGGTACAACTACCTTAGAAGGCATTATCCAGCAAAATGGAAGCTATATAAACCTCATGACGCAGTCTATCTACAGAATAGGTTAAATACATTGTGGTATATTCATACAATGGAATGTATAGTTACACGCAACAACACTATAAAATTTTCATCACTGCAGGTTGCATGGCTTGACTTTCCTCCATGGCCCTTCCCTTTCCTTGAGGACTTCTTGCAAAGTCTGAGTTAATTTGAAATATTGGTTGAGACACTTTCCCTTATTGTTGGGTGTAATCAAACATTTCAGTTTTAAAAGAGGCCTGACTTTTCTCATGGTGAGCACTGCTTCCTGAGCAGGCAGTGAGTGCCATGTGGCAGGCATTTAACCATCCACCTGGGGTGGGGTGGGCGAGGCTGGACTCAGTCAGGGGCTCTCCCTTCCACAAGCAGCATCAGCATCACCAGGCATTTGTTAGAGATGCAATTCTTGGACCCCACCTTGAGCCTCCTGCACCGGAGACATCACAAGTCCTGCAGTGATGCTGATCCACAGTCAAGTCTGAGGGCACTGGACAACTGATCTTTTTTTTTTTTTTTTTTTTTCCTGTATGCGGGCCTCTCACTGTTGCAGCCTCTCCCGTTGCGGAGCACAGGCTCCGGACATGCAGGCTCAGCGGCCATGGCTCACGGGCCCAGCCACTCCGCGGCACGTGGAATCTTCTCAGACCAGGGCACGAACCCGTGTCCCCTGCATCGGCAGGCGGACTCTCAACCACTGCACCACCAGGGAAGCCCTGGACAACTGATCTTTAAGGAACCCCCAGGAGTGAGATTTTACAACGTCCCATGTCCTGGTTACCATTTTTCTCTTGTTTTCAAACTTTTTCACGATCCCATCTCCACCAGCTGGCTCCACTTCCTACCTATCCATGCCTTCCTTCCCCCATAATACTTGCTGAGTCGAGCAGTCTTTTCCCAAGCCTGACCTCCCTCGCATGACCAACCTCCTTAGCTGAAACCCCCTCCCTCTTCCATCTCTGTGACACAGCTCTTCCCTGGCTCCTTCTCTGAGGTCCTTGGGCCCCTCCTGGGCTCGATCTCTGACCCGGACTCTGACCCTGTTGTTGTTGAAGTCTAACAGAGGTCCCCCCTGGATATCTAACCAAGTTCTTAAATTTAACATCCCAAACAGACTTGTCTATTCGGGGCCCAGCCGTGCCCCACTGCCCAGCACCCCGTCCTTCAGGCGCATGGTGACCTGCTTGGTCACCGGGGTTAAATGGGGTCAGGGAGGGAAGGAGTGAGATTGCCTGGAGGGGATTGCAGAGGAGGAAGAGGCCAGGAAGAGGAGTTTAATTTTAGGGGAAGGAGCCAGTAGTTGTGAAACTGAGTCCCACTGAAACTGAGTTCCTCTGCCGAGTTTATCATTAACGCCTCTGTCCAAAACTTTGTTCCCTTTCTTGTCCTGCCCTTGTTCCCCTGATGATTGAGGAGTACCAAAGAAATGTGGCAGTTGAACCTGAACAGGACCCTGTGAGGCCCTCTTGGGTACAATACCCCCTACCATGTGCCCCATTTCTTTTTTGTAGAAAAAGGCTTTATTCTCCTAGGCCTTCCCCGAGTGCCAGTCTCCAGCAGTTACTAATCAGGGAAGTGAGGGAATGCAGAAGCAAAGGAAGAGCAGTCAGACAAGAAAGGTAATGACAGCTTAAACAATAGTTCAGCCATAAAACAGAGTCCTAGTTCCTCTTCAACGGGCATACATAATGATCTGACCCATATCTTCGAGCTGTTCTGCAGAAACTGAGACCCCCCCGCAAGTGGAGGATGGTGGTCACATGCAGACTGGTTGGAGCCGAAAGGATGATTACGATCCCCCAAGCCTCTCCCTGGCACCCCACCACCACCCAAACAGAAGGGAGTCCACAAGTTGCAACACTTACTCCAAATGCTGCCTGTAGAAACCCTTCCCTGAAAGGAATCAGGGCGGTCAGGTCTTTGGAGCACAAGCTGCCCTTCACCACAACCCAGGGACAGTAGATTGATTTTGCTATGAGGTGGCCAAGTGGACCCAAGTTCAATTTGGTAATGGGAACAGGGTGTGAGTGTCAGTGAGGGTTTGTGCTCCAGAAGGGAAGGGCCAAGGGCAGTGAGGAGGAATCAGAGGGGTCTCCTCTGAGGGCAGCAGACCCTGGGAAGAACGCTGCCGGAGACTCAGAAGGCTGGCTTTCTCCCTAGCTTTGGCTCTCTAACCCGTTCACTGTAACAAGGAAGCACTAGACCTTACCCAGCATGGGGAACAGGGGAGGCAGAGCCAGGGAGGCCCGAGAAGCATTCAGGGAGGAGACCCCAGCTCCAAAATGAGGCATGACCCTGCCTTGAACTGGCTCCATGGGCCTCAGCTGGGCCAGCTGAGTGGCATTTGGGGCCTTGGTGGCCAGACGCCAGTGGCTTGGAAGTTCAGGGGTTGAAGGCTATGGAGTAGAGCATGGGAGCATTCGGGAGGGTCTCCCCTCACAGTCTGGGTGCCCCAAACACAGAGGGCACCTTAAATGGGGGTGGAGCTAAAGTATACTGGGTGAAACACATGTGTTCCTAGAAAATTCCCTAGGAAGGCATCACATTGGAGACAGTCCAGCTGGAGACGTAACTAGGCATTAACCTTGCAAAGTGACACAGCAGTTGTGATATCGTGATGTGATATTGTGATATAATGAGAAATATGTATTTGGTCCTCAGCCCCAGTTCCTGGCACAGAGCTCCTAAAACCCTTGTAACTTCCTGAGTGAGAGGGGTGAGAGGAGTATATTTTGTTATTTATAACAACCCCTTACCAACCACACCTGAGTTTATGCTAGTGTGGTGGCTCTCCTGGGCTCCTGGATAGTTTCAAGATGGGGCTGGTTGCCAAGGAACAGCCATGTGATTAGAGGGTTGGAACTTTCAGCCCCACCTCCCAACTCCCAAGGAGGGGGAGGGGGGAGGGGCTGGAGGTTGAGTTAATCACCAGTGGCCAATGATTTCATCAATCGTGTCTACACAGTGGAACATCCATAAAACCCCTGAACAACAGGGTTCGGTGAGCTTCCTGGTTGGTGAACACATCCACATGCCAGGAAGGTAGTGCCCCCAACTCCGTGGGACAGAAATCCCTGAGCTCAGCACCCTTCCGGTTCTCACCCTATACCCCTCTTCATCCGCTATCCATCTGTGTCTTATATAATGTTCTTTATAATAAGCTGGGAACCATAAGTAAAGTGTTTCCCTGATTCTATGAGCCATTATAGCAAATTATCACACCTGAGAAGGGGGTTGTGGGAACCCTCAATTTTGCAGCCAAGTTGGAGAGAAGTGCAGGTAACTCGGGGACCCACTACTTGTGATTGGTATCTGAACTGAGGGGCAGTCTTCTCCGCCTGAGCCCTTAACCTGTGGTGTCTGCACTAACCCCAGGTAGTGTTAGAAATGAATTAAATTGTAGGACACCCAGCTGTTGTCCACAGACAACAGGGGAATTGCTTGGTGCGGAAAACCCACACATTTGAGTCAGAAGCGTTGTGAGCAGAACAGATCATAGTAGTAGTAACCGTACAAGCCTTTATCCCAGGAGAGGCCCTAAGGGAGCGTATGCTGTGAGTCTAGGAGGCCATGAGCTCCCTGGGGCCGTAGCCATGTCTTTATCACGTCAGCAACCAGTGCTTTGATGCACTGCCTCCACCATCCCCTTCCCCCCCACCACACCACACACACACACACACACACACACACACACACACACGGTCTCTGCTGTGCTCAGTGCTTCATGTGGGACACTTGAGTCCATCTTCATGACAATCTGGTGAGGAAGGTACTGATATTACCTCCATTCTACAGGTGAGAATCTGAGGACTAGAGAAAAGACAGAGGTCCCCATCAGAGAGAGGCACACCACAAGCTGATCTCAGAGGTCCACCTCCAGAGCCCCTGCTCTAACGAATGCATTATGCTGACCAGAGCATTCCTTTTTTTTTTAAATTTTATTAAAAAAATTTTTTTTTATACAGCAGGTTCTTATTAGTTATCTATTTTATACATATTAGTGTATACATGTCAATCCCAATCTCCCAGTTCATCCCACCCCCTCCCACCCTCCCACCCCCTCACCCCCACTCCCCGCTTTCCCCCCTTGGTGTCCATACGTTTGTTCTCTACATCTGTGTCTCTATTTCTGCCTTGCAAACCGGTTCATCTGTTCCATTTTTCTAGATTCCACATATATGTGTTAATATACAATATTTGTTTTTCTCTTTCTGACTTACTTTATTCTGTATGACAGTCTCTAGGTCCATCCACGTCTCTACAAATGACCCAATTTCGTCCCTTTTTATGGCTGAGTAATATATGTACCACATCTTCTTTATCCATTCACCTGTCGATGGGCATTTAGGTTGATTCCATGACCTGGCTATTGTAAATAGTGCTGCAATGAACATTGGGGTGCATGTGTCCTTTTGAATTATGGTTTTCTCAGGGTATATGCCCAGTAGTGGGATTGCTGGGTCATATGGTAATTCTATTTTTGGTTTTTTAAGGAACCTCCATACTGTTCTCCATAGTGGCTGTGTCAATTTACATTCCCACCAACAGTGCAAGAGGGTTCCCTTTTCTCCACACCCTCTCCAGCATTTGTTGTTTGCAGATTTTCTGATGATGCCCATTCTAACTGGTGTGAGGTGATACCTCATTGTAGATTTGATTGGCATTTCTCTAATAATTAGTGATTTCAAGCAGCTTTTCATGTGCCTCTTAGCCATCTGTATGTCTTCTTTAGAGATGTCTGTTTAGGTCTTCTGCCCATTTTTGGATTGGGTTGTTTGTTTTTCTGATATTGAGCTACATGAGCTGTTTATGTATTTTGGAGATTTGCCTGTTGCTTCGTTTGCAAATATTTTCTCCCATTCTGAGGGTTGTCTTTTCATCTTGTTTATGGTTTCCTTTGCTGTGCGAAAGCTTTTAAGTTTCATTAGGTCCCATTTGTTTATTCTTGTTTTTATTTCCATTTCTCTAGGAGGTGGGTCAAAAACCATCTTGCTGTGATTTATGTCAAAGACTGTTCTTCCTATGTTTTCCTCTAAGAGTTTTATAATGTCCGGTCTTACATTTAGGTCTTTAATCCATTTTGAGTTTATTTTTGTGTATGGTGTTAGGGAGTGTTCTAATTTCATTCTTTTACATGTAGCTGTCCAGTTTTCCCAGCACCACTTATTGAAGAGACTGTCTTTTCTCCATTGTATATCCTTGCCTCCTTTGTCATAGATTAGTTGACCATAGGAGCGTGGGTTTATCTCTGGGCTTTCTATCCTGTTCCATTGATCTATATTTCTGTTTTTGTGCCAGTACCATATTATCTTCATCACTGTAGCTTTGTAGTATAGTCTGAAGTCAGGGAGTCTGATTCCTCCAGCTCCATTTTTTTTCCCCTCAAGATTGCTTTGGCTATTCGGGATGTTTTGTGTCTCCATACAAATTTTAAGATTTTTTTGTTCTAGTTCTGTAAAAAAAAGCCATTGGTAATTTGATAAAGATTGCACTGAATCGGTAGATTGCTTTGGGTAGTATAGCCATTTTCACAGTATTGATTCTTCCAATCCAAGAACATGGTATATCTCTCCATCTGTTTGTATCATCTTTAATTTCTTTCATCAGTGTCTTATAGTTTTCTGCATACAGGTCTTTTGTCTCCCTAGGTAGATTTATTCCTAGGTATTTTATTCTTTTTGTTGCAATGGTGAATGGGATTCTTTCCTTAATTTCTCTTTCATCTAACAGGCTGTCAGATGAAGCAGGACAGCGCAGGGGGGCCACCATGGACAGATGTTCATAGCAGACTCGAGCACGGACGTGCAGCAAGAGGGAGCCTTCTACGACAGAAGAGTCCTGTCAGGGGGAGGTAAGCTGGGGAGGCAGCTGGGCCAGACCGTGGAACTTTCGGGGCACAGAGGGGAGAGGCGGGTCTGCATTTCATCCCGTAGAATATGGGAAGCCCTGAAGTTTCTGAGGGAGCAGCACAGGGAAGAGGTGTTTCCAGAACGTGAATTTGGCTATGAGGTGTGGTTTGGGGGCCATGATGTTGGTGTCAGTAGTGCTTCCAACCTTCTTATCATTATCATCCACGAAAGAGAAAATTTAATTTATTTAAGTATGAATTCAGTTAAATTTAAATTAAATACTAAGGAATAAGATGGGAAGGGAAGGTGGAGCTTTGGCGGGCCACAACCATGGTAATGTCTAAGATTTTTTTCACCCCCCAAGAAGGCATTGAGAATGTGCGGTGTGAGGGGGCAGATCTGAGAGACACTGTGATGCATGAATTGATTCAACTTGGTTGATCTAGGAGGGGAAAGGGCAGGAGGGAGGGGGGCAAAATCAGCAAGGTCTCCACAGCTCCCTGCCTGAGTCACCTAAGAGAAAGCTGATAGAAGATCAGCAGGTTCCCTAAGTGATGGCCGGAAGTATGGGTTTTGCAATTATCTCAAGGAAGCACAGGAGCCAATATTTCGTCTCCTAAATCAGCCCTTTGGTGGTTGCATGTGGCGCAGGAAGGGTTCTCCTGTGCTCTAGAAGCTGACATGGGGAGAGTACTGCAAGCCCAACCACTGCCCCAACCTGCCCCTGGTCCCACCTTCCCTGCTCACTCAATCTCGGCCCGTCCAGCCGTTGCCCTTCTGGGAAAGCAGACCCACACTCCGCCCTGCTCTGTGCTGGGCAGCTGACCACTAAGGGCAGCGTCCACATTTACAAACCCACCCCCAGGCAGGAGCACAAGTGGGGGCCCATATGCCACATGCTTGAATGTCTAAAGGTTATAAATCAAGCTAAGAAACTGCAGAACAATATATAGCCTCGCCTACTGCTTTGACAAATACACGTTCATATCAACCCGGAAGGCCAAGCCCAGCCTCAGAACTCTGACTCCTGGGAGCTCCAGCCGGGACATGGCAGGGCAGGGAGAGCGGGCCCAGCTCCGGAGCTGCCCTTTTCCCACCCACAGCAGCAGCCGGCACAGAGAAGAGCCTGGCGTGTGCCGGTGGACACCTCTGCCCACTATCTGAGCTCTATCCAAAGCCGTCTGAAAGGCAGCCCTCAGCCCCCTCTCAGCACCGGGGGGCGTGGGGGGGCGGGGAGGGGAGGGGGAGGGGAAGGGAGGGGAGGGGGGACCCCGCACGCGCAGTACAGCCCCCACCCCCCACCCCCGGGGCTCACCTAGGGAGGAGGCCCGGGCAGGTCCTGAGGTGGGCTCCGGGCTGTGTGGACATGATTCTGGGTCCCAGTACCCAAGTGTGGCCTAGAAGGGAAATCTCAGGTGGGCACGTCCTCTTGGCCCACAGACCACGCCCTGAGTGCAGGTGAGTGATCGCACACAGGACCCCCTGCCTTGGCCTATGGCCACTGCTCACAGCGGGCCCTCGTCTTCTGCCTAAGGGTTGGTTCAGCCAATGAAGGTGCCAGCAGGTCTCAGAAGGCTGGAGGAGACGGAGAGGAACTGATTCTCTCCCCCAGCCCTCCCTGCAGGCTTCATGGGCCTGTCCTCTCCTGGACGCCAGGGCACCCCCTTCCCAGGGCTCTGGCTCTTTTCCAGATTCTGGGAACTGCTCCCTCCTCTTGCCCTCCACCCCTAACCTGCTGAAGGCTCCACACTCTTCCAGCCCTCAAGGCTTCACTGCCAGCTTGCTGGTTTCCTTTAACCCTGCCCACCCGTTTGTGAACAGACCTTCATTAAACTCTCCACTGTTCCCCCACTGTTACTGTAGCTCTTCCCAATGCCTCTCCCCTGGGCTCCGTCTGGGCGGATGGCCGCCCCCAGGCAGACACTCAGGTGTCCCAGCTTCCTCTAGTTCCATCGGTGGCTGTCTCCCTCCTTCACTTCTCACGATCCCTCCACTTTTTTTTTTTTAATTGGAGTATAGTTGATTTACAATGTTGTGTTCGTTTTAGGTGTACAGCAGAGTGACTCAGTTATACATATACACATATCCATTCTTTTTCAGATTCTCTTCTGATATAGGTTATCACAGAATATTGAGTAGGGTTCCCTGTGCTATACAGTAGGCCCTTGTTTGTTTCTATCTTATGTATAGTACTGTGTGTATGTTAATCCCAAACTCCTGATTTATCCGTCCCCCTAACATTTTCCCTTTGGTAACCATAAGTTTGTTTCTGAAATCTGTGAGTCTGTTTCTGTTTTGTAAATAAGTTCATTTGTATCATTTTTTTAAAATTAGATTCCACATATGAGTGATATCATATGATATTTGTCTTTCTCTCTCTGACTTACTTCACTCAGTATGAAAATCTCTAGGTTCATCCATGTTGCTGCAAATGGCATTTTTTCATTTTTTTATGGCTAATATTACATTGTATATATGTACCACATCTTTTTTATTTTTTTTAGTTTAGTTATTTATTTTTGTCTGCGTTGGGTCTTCGTTGCTGCACGTGGGCTTTCTCTAGTTGCAGCGAGCGGGGGCTACTCTTCGTTGCGTTGTGAGGGGTTCTCATTGCGGTGGTTTCTCTTGTTGCAGAGCACGGGCTCTAGGTGCGCAGGCTCAGTAGCTGTGGTGCATGGGCTTAGTTGCTCTGCGGCATGTGGGATCTTTCCAGACCAGGGCTCGAACCTGAGTCCCCTGCATTGGCAGGCGGATTCTTAACCACTACGCCACTGGGGAAGCCACACATCTTCTTTATCCATTCTTTCTAGGCCTTAGCTTAACCCCCATCAACTCAGACCTGGACCATGGCTGAAGTGGCCAGCTAGCGTCCCGCATCCATTCTTAGCTGCTCCAGCCTCCTCCTAGCAGACCCTCAGGGAGCTTTCTAAAGCACAGGTATCATCTTGCCCTTCCGCAGCCTGGGCTGCACTGCCCCCTCTACACACATATGCACACACACACACACACACACACACACACACACACACACACGCTGCTCGCATTCCGCTGCCCTCCTGTTATCCGTGAGCACCCTCCTCCCTGATCCCTCCTTCCCTCCCACCCGCTGGGCTCACCCCCTGCGCATCTTTCCCGACTCATTGTGAGCATCGCCTCCTGAATGAAGGCATCACTGCCAGCTTGCTGGTTTCCTCTCTCTGGATGGAACTGACCACTCAATTCCCCCCCATCAGCAGAGATGCCCTACATTGCTTCTGTGATACTTGACTGCACTTAGTCATTTCTCTGTTTCCCTTGTAGACTGTTAGCTTCCTGGGAACACTCTGTCGTGTCAGGCGGAGTGACCGAATGCACACCCTTCCCGGCAAGGGTGGCTCCTTGGCCTTCGCCCTCCCAGGCTCCTCGGGGCCACCCTTCCCTGGTGCCCATGGCCAGACCCTGCTGCTTGCACCCCACGGCTCCCCTGTCCTTCCAGCAGCTCTCCATAATTTAACAACTTGATGTGAGGATTTCATTAACACTGGTCTCCCCGAGCAGAGCATTGACACTCCAAGGACTGTGGCTGTCTTGCTCACTGCCGGGTCCCCGAATGCCAAGGACCCTGCTTCACACATAACAGCTCCAAAACACACCGTACTTGTCTTATGAATGAAAGTGAAAGTATTTTGGTTGGAGAACCTAACCTACTTTGTGGTCACTTCCTGACCATCCTAACAAACTCCTTGGATGTAGTTCAAAAGAATCCGTGATGACATTACACCCCTCCTTTACCTTCCATCTCTACAGTTTGAATTAAAAATCAGTATCATGCTGGTGAGGATGTAAACTGATGCAGCTGCTGTAGAAGAAAGTGTGGGAGTTCCTGAAAAAACTAGACATAGAACTACCATGTGACCCAGCAATTCCACTTCTGGGTATATACCCCAAAGAATTGAAAACAGGGTCTTGAATAGATGTTTGCACACACATGTTCATGGCAGCATTATTCCCGGGAGCCAAAAGGCAAAAACAACCCAAATGTCCATTGACAGATGAATGGCAATTAAACAAGATGTGATATATTCATACAATGGAATATTATTTGGCCTTACACGCTGCAACATGGATGAACCTTGAAGGCATAATGCTAAGTGAATAAGCCAGTCACAAAAAGACAAATACTGTATGATTCCACTAACATGAGAAACCTAGAGCGGTCAAATTCATAGAGGCAGAAAGTGGAATGGTGGTTGCCAGGGGCAGGGGGAAGCAGGAGTAAAGAGTTATTGTTTCGGGACTTCCCTGGTGGTGAAGTGGTTAAGGATCTGCCTGCCAATGCAGGGGACACGGGTTCGATCCCTGGTCCAGGAGGATCCCACATACCGCTGAGCAACTAAGCCCGTGCGCCACAACTACTGAGCCTGCGCTCTAGAGCCCGCAAGCCACAACTACTGAAGCCCACATGCCTAGAGCCCGTGCTCCACAACGAGAAGCCACCGCAATGAGAAGCCCGCGCACCGCAACGAAGAGCAGCCCCTGCTCACTGCAACTAGAGAAAGCCCGTGCGCAGCCAAAAATAAATAAATAAATTTATTAAAAAAAAAAAAGTTATTGTTTCATTGACAATTTAGGAAGATGAAAAAGTTCTGGAGATGTATGCTGGTGACGATTGCACAACGTGAATATTCTTTCACCACTGAACTATATGGTTAAAATGGTCCATTTTATGCTATGTATGTTTTAGCCCAATCTTTTTAATTTTAATTTTAAAAAATCAGCATTGCACTCTTTCTCCTAACAAATGGAGGGGAAACCCCAGGCCTCTGGAGGTTCTCCTAACCAGGACACACCAGCGAACCAGGCAGCTGGGAGCTTAGACCAGATATTTTTGTTTCAACTGATCCCTGGGATTATTAGGAAGCTGCTAGATTTTTAATCTTTTCTTTTTCCAGACTGAAAAGGTCATCCGAGGGGTATCTAGTCTTAGGCAAATTCCTCTCTAGCAATTATTTTTAAATGTCAGTCCACAAGGAAGCCCCTCTTCGAAAAACAAGTTAGGAAGAGAAGACAGAGATGCAACACATACCCCACAATTGTTGACGGGCATCTTGTTGGCACGGCCTGCTGAGCGTGCATGGCTGCTCTTTAGAGGGGCGTGTTGGGCTGGGCCAGCATTAGGGCCGGTTGAGCCCAGGCTCTGCTTTGGACCAGGTATCTGGCACAGGGCTGCCCCCAAGGAAGGCGGGCTTTCTCTTACTCACACAGAGCCATCTATGTGCTGTCTGCAAGCCTCCTTCCTCAGAGACACACCCACCCCCTGGCCAGTGCCTCTGCGCAGGAGTAAGGGGCTGAATGGAATGGAGACCCTCAGGAGGACCTGCAAGGAAGGCTTCTTGGCTCTAAACCATCTGCAGATGCTCCAGGGATTATGGATTATAGCAATCATTGGAACCCCAGGCGGTGGGAAGCTTCCTCCTCTGATGGCCCCACCCAGCCTGCTTGGCCATGTTGCAGCAAAAATAGAAATGAGACCTTTCTGATAAACGAGGAAAATAAGGAAACAATGAACAGCCTGGGGAAACAACATAAACAGGTCTGAAAGAGTTAAGCAATCTTGGTTACTGTTTAGCTGTTACTACTAACAAACACTTGTAGCTAGACTTGTCCTTCACAAAGTTGATTACTCTTTGACTCCATACAAATTACCCATTGCACCTGGCCTTTCTTCTCCCCCTACACTCCCTTGTAGCACTCTTCATCTCAGAAAGGAGTTCACGGGCTGATAACTTCAGGGACACCAGACCCGGGTGCTGAGCTGCCTGATGCCAGCTTTGGCCATGAATTTGCAGAAGAAAAGAAATGTAAGACCTTCACTACTTTTGATCCTTATCATATACCCCTGCGAGCCGAGCCCCACATGTAAAATCTCCGATTCCCCAAGGAGGCGGGCACAGTTCTTGAGGCGTTAGCCTCCTGTGTCTTCCCTTTGCCTGGCAAGGAGAATCAAAAGCCTCTCTATTTCTTATCTTCCAGTTCTCTGTCTCCGTATTTTTATTCGGCATCGGTACGCAGGGAGCCAGACTGGCAACAGCCAGGACTCCACGGGTTGCAAAGATTCTTATTTATGAGTTCATGTGTGTGTACCTCACCATGTGCTCCCCTGGTCCTATTTCATCCAAGTGACATCTAGACATCCAGGAAAGCCCTGCAGGGAAGAAAATGTGCCCAGAAGACCAGCTGCTCTGGGGGGAGGGCTTGGGAAGGAGGAGTAGCCCCCCCCCCTTGGCTTTGGTGACCGAGATCTTGACAGCTGATGTGTAAGAGCCTCAGGTCTTACCGCACCTGCTGGAGGTGACACCTCCTTCCCCAGCGGCTTTCCCTAAAGTCAGGGTCTTTCCCAGCCTCAGAGGCTCACTCAGGCAGGGGCAAGGGACTGTCCTCATCCTCCACACTCTGGGCGACACCAGAAGTTGCAGGGATCAGGATACAGGAAGTCCAATTTGCTCCTCAAACGTGGCTTGAAGAAGGAGCACCCTGACTGAGGCTGCAGCCTGTTGGATGATTCTACTCAGAGCTGGGTTTTCTGGAAACGTGGCAGGATTTCACCTGCCGGTCCTGAGAGCCAGCTCCTGGCTTTCCTGGCTTTCTCCCAGAGGAGGAGGGCGTTTTAATGAGGCTTTCACTTTTGCATGTGACATCACAGAGGAAACCCAAGTTCTGCCCCCAGTTGTTCTGTGGCCATCACTTAACCCCCTGGACCCCAGGCTCTTCTTCTGTGAACTGAAAGTCCTAACCAGGTGATGGCTCAGGCTCCTGCCGCAACATCAGCCTCCGTCAGAAGGTTACAATGTGTTATTCAGAAGATCACCCACACCCAGACACACACAGCTGCCCTACAACACTGTGCGCCGAGGCAGGGTCACGTTGTGACTTTTGAGGGTGCTGGGTACTTTTGCCTTCGTGGGCCCTTCCACCAGAAAAAACATGTAAAAAGCATACAACTGTGGTGGTATAAAGATGAATATATTAATATTATATATTAACATTTTCTTCTACCTAAAATTTTATTTTTTTCTTCTGACTTTAAAATAACATCTTATCAGGGGCCCCTAGGAGTATTCCTTGTGAGCCCTAAACACGCCTGCTCTGCCTAGTGGCCCAGCACTGGGGGACATGCGGATTGAGGGGGTAAGAAAGAGACCCAGCTAGGAGAGTGGGCCTGCCTCAGTAGCTGTGTGACCTGGACCAGTCACCTCACCTCTCCGTGCCTCAGTTTCCCCACCTGGGCATAATAATAGTACCTACTTCACGGAGTTGTGAGGCATGAGGTCAGATCGTGTCTGTAAGTACCCTGAGTAGAATGGTGCCTGAAACAGAAGTCACTAGAAGTTGTTCGTTGTCATTAATGCTGTTGTTTGTCAACCTTGTTCCAGTCGCCCTCTGCATCTCACCCGACCCTCTAGAAGAAAGGCAAGGGGAGCAAGGATGTCTCGCTTGGACTTCCTGGAGCGCATACAGCTAATTTTAGAGCTGCTTATTCACGGAAATGTTATTGAATTTTAGAAAAAACTCTTTGGTGGCATTACCCAAAACAAGCCCTCGAGGGCACCAGAACCCCTAGCTGTGCAGCATTCCATCGGGGCAGGAGGAAGAGGCAGGGGCTTGTCATCTGTCACCTGCTCTCTTCTCCTGCTCGGCAGGTGTCAGGCCTCAGGGAACTGAGTGGGAGGCTTTGAGTCCTTGTAAAATGCAACGGCCTCTGGGATAAATTAATGTCCTAATCCCCTAACAGTCACACGAGGGAGGCGTGACAGCTGGGTTTTTCTAAGGGGCTGTGAGCCTGTATGTGCCAGGGCTTTACATACATTATCTCGTTTAATCCTGACAGCAACCCCAGATGGACGGATTACTATCCCCATTTCACAAACCAGCAAGCAGAAGCTCAGAGAGGGTCGGTGACTTGCCCACAAGTCACCTCTACTTCTTCCTGCTGCCCCAGGAGAACGTTTGCACCTTAGAGGAGCTCAAGAGCGAGATAAAGGGGAAATGGAAACCCGCCTGCCTGGGTCTCTCTGGCCGGAGGCCCATCAGCGGCCATGCTCTGGGCCTCAGTTTCCCCACCTGCACAGGGGGGACGTGGGCCCCGTGTCTCATGCATTCTGCAGTTCTCATCCCTCTCCCTGCCTGGTGGGTGCAGATGGCTGGCTCCTTTCCCAGCCCCTTCCCCTCTGTGGCATTCCTCCTGTTCCGGCCACCACTCCTCCCCACCCCGCCGAAGCAGGGAAGCTCCTTTGGGGCAATTCTGCAAGGGAGCTTTGCCAGGCGTTAAACTATCGCTGCATTGGCAAGCAGGGGGCCCCCCCTAGAACCCCAAATTCCCAGCCAGGCACGGGATAGCAGAGCCAGGGGGTCCTTTTCTGTGTGGACGCTCCAGCCCTGCCACCCACCCTCCCCCTGCCCCCTGCCCATGCAGCTCTTATGCTCTTATTTTTTTCATAAAGGAAAGTTGGCAGCAGCAGTGCTGGGCCTCCGTGAATGTAAACAGCTTAATCACCCTCAGGTCCTTTTCTCAACAGCCCTCTCCATTCACTTCCTTCCAGCTCTTTTCTCCTGGGGATAATTAGTGACTGGGAGCCAGCTGGGCTTCTCTGAGTGTGAGAGGGAAAATGAG
Organism: Delphinapterus leucas; assembly: GCF_059928025.1. Lineage (NCBI taxonomy): Eukaryota > Metazoa > Chordata > Mammalia > Artiodactyla > Monodontidae > Delphinapterus > Delphinapterus leucas. The sequence continues at coordinate 29,385,175 of NC_143140.1, forward strand.
GGACCCCGGGGGGAGGGCTGTGTCTGAGGGAACCCAGTGCAGGAGCAGCAGGAAGCAGCCCTGGGATCAGTCCCCAGAGGGCCGAGGGGAGGACGCAGTCTTACCTCCAAAGGCGGGCCTCATGGTGAAATCATGGTCATCCACTCTGAGAAGTGGCTGAGGTTTTCCCTTTCGGATTTTGGTCACATCAAGGTTCTTCTTATATAGGTGACTGCAAAGGCAAGCAAGAAACTCTTTTCCGTCAGCCCACCAAGACATCGTGTGAGAAGATTTGGGGAGATGACTTCCTGCAGGGTCTACGTGTTACTCACCTTTTCGCCCATCCTACCATCTCTTTCTCCACTGAAGGAAGGTCGAGAGATAAAGGGTCCCCCCCACCCCTTACCTCCACCACCCCGGGCCTTCACAGGTGGGCTGGCCCGAGGACCTGGCCCTTCCAGAGGCTTCCTAAAGTAGATCCCCCCGAGGCAGGACACCATCCTACCTTGGCAAGCTCCTAACTGTCTTGCCCAAAGTCATGATTGGATGACCAATGGTTGGGTCTAATGGTGGAGAATTATGATGGGTCTTTTTTTTCTGTTAAAATATCTCTTCAGTGTTGTTATAATATTGGTTTTGAGATAAGGAAAATTCTTAGGGACTTCCCTGGTGGTCCAGTGGGTAAGACTCCACGCTCCCAATGCAGGGGGCCCGGGTTCGTTCCCTGGTCAGGGAACTAGATCCTGCATGCCGCAACTAAGACCCGGCACAGCCAATATAAATAAATAATAAATAAATAGTTTTTAAAATCAATATACCAAAGTGGCATATTTTAAAAAATAAAATAAAATTCTGAGACAAATGTAGTTAAAGTTTTAAAAGGCTGGTGTTATCCTAGGCAGACCTGATGCTCTTTACATCTATCCAGTTGGCAGCTGTCTGAAGAATCCACCCTGGCGGAGAAAGCCTCAACCCTCGGGAGAACAGACAGTTCACAGCCAGCGGCCATCAAGGCCACAGCTGGGCACAGATAAGACTCTGCGCTCCAAATGCAGGGGAACTGGGTTCAATCCCTGGTCGGGGAACTAGATCCCGCACGCATGCCACAACTAAGAGCCCGTATGCTGCAACTAAAATATCCCATATGCTGCAACTTAGACCCAGCACAGCCAAAATAAGCAAATAAATGGAAAGTGCCATAAATATAGAGCAGGGTAAAGAAGAAGAGGGAGATGGGGGTGGGGTAGAGGGTGATCAGAGAAGCCCTCTGAGCCCTGGAAAGGGTGAGTCATGAGAGGAGCTGAAGAAAGTGCATTCTGAGAGAGGGAAGAGCAAGTGCAAGGGCCCTGAGGTGAGTGTGGCTTGTGTGTGGGACAGTAAGAAAACCAGTGGGCAGAGAATGAGGAGGAGGAAAGCAGTAAGAAAGGAGGTGGGAGACAAGGCCAGGGACTAGATCCCAAGGCCCTCAGGGGTATATACTGGGTGGGGAAACCCATGGGAATTCTGAGCAGGAATGTCAGAAGGTCTGGTTTAACACCTGGGAAGATCACTCAGGTAGAGGAGACTGTGGGAGGGCAAAGAAGAAATGGGAAACCGTTAGGAGACTTCTGCTGAGAGAACATGGTGCCTGGGTTAGGGTGGTAAGGGGTGGAGCTGTAGAGAAGTGATCAGAAAGGCTTTGCTGATGGATTGGGTATGGGGTATGGGGGAAACAAAGAGGCAGGGATGGCCCAGGTTTACGACGAGCGCCTTGGTGAACGGTGGGGTATTCGCTGAGATGGTAAAAACAGGAGGAGTGGCACATTTGTGGGGATGACAGTGCATCAAATTCTTAGAAGCCGTCTTGATGTCCAGACGCCTGTGAGACACCAGGTAGGAAGTGCAAATAGGGTGGGTGCAACTCAGAAGACAGTAGCAGTAGCAGTGTTTTCACTTCCTTCGGCCTTGTAGGTTCTGGGGTTCCCTGGGGGCTCAGCAGATGTGCCTGACCCTCCTTCTCCCAGAGCCCTTTGACTCTGCCCTCAACACCCTGGCCTGGCTTCCTCAGCTTGTCCCCTTCTCACTGCTCATTCTCATCAGCACTCAGACGGATTCGAGTCTCTCTCACTTCGAACCAAAATGAAGCAGAAAATCTGTCCGGACCCCGCGTCTCTTCACGCAAAATTAATTGAAAAGTGATGGCGGGACAGTGGTAGTAGTTATACTCTTCTTTGAACATTTCCTTTTTTAAAAAAAACATCTCTCCCCACCTCTCAGTAAATCAATAACTTTCCCAAAGAGCTGCTGCCATTCCTCACTCCTGAGCACTTCTTGCCCCACTTGTGCCTGAGCCGAGGCCTTGAAGGTGCACTTGCCAAGGGTCAGGGAGGACCAGCCTCTGCTGGAAACCTCGTCTTACAGGACAGGGTGCTTGGTCCTCCTCCCACCTCCACTGCAGCCTTGCCTTCCTCCTCAGCCTGTCCCTAGATGTCAGCATCCCCAGGACCCTGTCTCAGCTGCCTTCTCTTCCCTTGCGACACTCCCTTTGGCAGTGGCTTCAACTGTCTTTCACTTACTGATGATCCCTAAATCTATGTCCCTTGCTCTACACCTTTACATCCTACTGTCTAACAGATTATCCCCAGTTGGGTATCCTATAGGCATTTAAACTCAACACGTCCATAGTTTGGGACCCGCTGAGTGGGAGGTGACCCAGCTGAAGGACAGGTGGGCGTTATATGAAACTGTCAGAAGGGTAAGAGAGGTGAGGCTGAAATGGACAGACTGCAGCTGCAGGGGCTCAGCCAGGGAGAGCCTTAGAAATCCTGTTAAGATTTTTTATCTTTACCCATGGGACTTCCCTGGCGGTCCAGCGGTTAAGACTCCCTGCTTCCATTGCAGGGGGTGCGGTTCGATCCCTGGTCAGGGAACTAAGATCCCGTGTGCTGCGTGGCCAAAAAAAGAAAAAAAAAATTTATTTTTATCCAAAAGCCAAGGAAAAAGAGGAAGGGTGTTGGGCACTTGGAGAAAGAAGCTATGATGAGATACGCTTTTGGACAAGCCCGTTGCAGCTGCACACTCCGAGGACGAGAGGCCGATGGCTTCTTCCTGTAGCTGGAAGGTGGGACCTAAGTTCCCTAGAAACACGTGTGGTCATGGAGGGGCCCTTCCAAGGAGCTTCTGCCCTCCCGGGTCTCTTCCGCAAGAAGTGGAGCCAGACCAGGCCCGGCTCCCCGCGCAGCTACTGCTGGGGGGCCGTATACAGGAGCCCCAGCAGAGACACCCCGGGAACGTGGAAGCAGAGCTCAGTCTGAGGGCTTAGCCGATCACAGACATTAAATTGTGAGGGCAGCCCTAGCTCGCGGGGAGCAAATCCCTCCCGGTCAGCACAGTTTCTCAGTTGAGAGGGGAGGATTAGGGGAAGGGAAGTTCCAGCATGCCAGCACCCTGGAGAGAGGGAGGAGATTGAAATCCCAGTGCCATTAATAAGGACCCAGAATTTTTCTTACGGGTCCAGTTATTTGATAACACAGGCTGCTGATATCCTGATCCTTGGGCTATTGGTGTAAGCTGGATGCCCTGCATCCATCCTCCACAGGAGATGCCGGCCACTGCCCCATCCCAGACTCCAGGGGCTCGGCTCTCCCACCCCAGACTCCAGGGGCCATATGCCGAGCCCCAGCCCCGCGGTGGGGCTGCCAGAGATTTCACGGAACCTCAAACCCAGCCTTGTCGGGGTGTGGAGCGAGGAGAGAAGAAAAAGCGTTCACTATGCCTTTGAGAAGCAGGGCTGGTGAGCTGCAATCAACACATCATCAGTGGGTTTCAATTGGAGAAATCAGGTTCAGAAAGATCAGGAGGCCACACAGCCAGGGAGCAGCAGAAGCAGGGCCTGAACCTGCCTGAACCTGGTTTCTCCTGACTTCCCACCCACAATTCCTTCCCCAGATCCCTAGGGAGGGTGAGGGTCACTGGGTAGCAGGAGAGCAAAGCGGCTCCTGGGTCCAGCACTGGAACCATGATGCCAAAGGAGAGAAGGATGGCCAAGGGCAGGTGGAACCAAAGGGGCAGCAAATGGGAAGGAAAGATGAAAGGGGACCTCAGGCTTCGGGACCAGGAGGGGCCACACAGTGTGATCAGGGCAGAGCCCAGACTCCCAGATCTTGGTGTCCTTTCAGATCTCAAGGGAGAAGGGCGTCTCTTTGCAGGAAAGCAGTCATGTGGTCAGGAGGCCGCCTTACGCAGCAGGGTGGGGAATAAACCTGGGAGGCTGAGAGGCAGGAAGAACAGAACGAAACAAACAGCTAAGAGCAAACAGGCTCACTTGGCAGCAATTCAGTAAAGGGACACAAAGGATCAGAAAACCGGAAGCAGTTTTGAAAAAGCAGTTGCTGGACAGAATAATTGTTTTGTGAGGGTGTGTTGGCCAGGGTGACACAGGGAAGGTTGACAGGTTAGAAGAAGTCCTCTCGGTGTGTGTGTGTGTGAACAGGACTTCTAAGAGAAGGAGCTACTCCACAGAGCTGAACTGCTCTAAGACTGTAATGAGAAAGGTTCAGGTCATTTTATTCCTATTTATTAGCATAGCTTAACTCTTGTGTCAATAATGAAAGTACCTTTTAGTCAGATGTTTTTTTCACAGGCTGAAATTTTTCACAGACAGACGTAGCTCTATGATTGTCTGAGCGTGTACACACCCTGGTGGATTACAGAAAGGCCTAGAAGCATGTTCCCTGATACATTTTCTCTATCCTTTTTCCCAGCTTCTGTTCAATAATTATTCTATATTCTTTGAATGTGTATGTTCATCTTTTCATCCACTTTAACACCTCATGGGATAGATTTCAAAAAGTTATCTTCACCCCTAAGGGTCAAATTCAATCCATCCATAAACAGTATAAAGTTTCCTCAGAAAACTAAACATAGAACTACCATACGATCCAACAATTCTACTCCCAGGTATACATCTGAAGAAAATGAAAACACTAATTTGAAAAGATACGTGCACCTCAATGTCCATAGCAGCATTGTTTACAATGGCCAAAATGTGGAAGCAACCTAAGTGTCCATCAACGGATGAATGGATAAAGAAAGTGTGGTCTATATATACAATGGAATACTACTCAGCCATAAAAAAGAAAGAAAATTTGCCATTTGCAACATGGATGGACTTGGAGGGTATTATGCTAAGTGAAATAAGTCAGACAGAGAAAGACAAATACTGTATGGTATTACTTATATGTGGAACTAAGAAACAAAACAAACTAGTGAATATTTAAAAAAACAGACTCACAGGTAGAGAGAACAAACTACTGGTTACCAGTGGGGAGAGGGAAGGGGGAGGGGCAAAATAGGGCTTAGGAGATTAAGAGGTACAAACTACAATGTATAAAATAAATAAGCTACAAGGATACATTGTACAACACAGGGAATATAGCCAATATTTTATAATAACTATAAATGGAGTATAATGTATAAAAATTTAGAATCACTATGCTGCACACCTGAAACTAATACAATACTGTAAACCAACTATACTGCAATTAAAAAAATTTTTTAATAAATTCAGTCTGTCCACAAGCTCATGCAGGTGTCTGGGAATGAGACTGTGGGTCTTCTGAGAGTAACAGAGATGCTGTAACTGCCCAGGCTGCCAAGTGTGATCCCTGAGGGTCCCTGAGGGGCTCGTGCTGAACCCCAGCACCATTATTAGAAAAGAGACAGGTTCAGACAACGACTTCCCTTCAGACCTAGTAAATCAGGATCCTAGGTTCTGGTCCTGTCAAGCTACTACCGAGCTGTATGAATTACTCATGCCGACGTTTTAGCATCTGTAAAATAAGACAGTGTTTCCCCATGTGTGCTCTGTGTGAATCCCACAAGATAGTCCAAAAAAAAAAAGTTGTTCTTTTTCTTTTTTTTTTAAAGAAAAACCGCATAATTTATCCTCCTCTTCAAGATTCACAACTCTGTTGGCATAATAAATGTTCTGTAAGTTCTGCTATAAAGATATCTGTCTAAAATGGTCTAAACCAGGATTTCCCAACCTTCTTTGACCCTGGAACCCCCTCTTCATACAACACCTATTCACATTTCACAGAATTAGAACTCAGGGGAATTGCTGGACCCTGTGACCTCTGAAGTTCCTGCCACTTCAACAGCCTAGGATTCTGGCTACATAACCAGGATGAGTCTTCGAGAGTGGTGCCTCTTTCCTAATATCCTGGACAATTTGTACCTGTTTGCTTTCTGACTGAGTAGAATTAGACTTCACAGAGTATTTACATCTCCCAGAGCAGCAGTCTCCAAAGTAGGGGCACACCTGGAGGGCTCAGGATGCTCCACTGGGATGCAAGAAGTAGAAATTGTAACTCTCATTTATAGTTAGTTTTTATCTAAAAATAAGGATGCTTTGGGGCTTCCCTGGTGGCACAGTGGTTAAGAATCCACCTGCCAATGCAGGGGACACGGGTTTGAGCCCTGGTCCGGGAAGATCCCACATGCCGCGGAGCAATGAAGCCCCTGTGCCACAACTACTGAGCCTGCGCTCTAGAGCCCACAAGCCACAACTACTGAGCCCGTGCGCCACAACTACTGAAGCCCACGCGCCTAGAGCCTGTGCTCCACAACAAGAGAAGCCACCGCAGTGAGAAGCCCGCGCACCGCAACGAAGAGTAGCCCCTGCTCAACGCAACTAGAGAAAGCCCGAGCGCAGCAACGAAGACCCAATGCAGCCAAAAATAAATAAATAAAATTTAAAAATTTATATAAAAAAAAAACTGTGAGAAACAAATGTTTAAAAAATTAAAAATAAAAAAATAAAAATAAGGAAACTTTTCAGCTTTAATATACATATTTATAATAGTACAGGTATGTAATTTGTGTTTATATATGTATACACATCACGGGGTATGGTTTCAAAAAACTGTCACTGATAGCGGTACGTGATCAAAAAGGGAGACCACTGACCTAGAAAATGTGCCTCAAGGTATTAGTTAATATTCATAATCACGCAGTGCTTAGTAGAATGGAAAAACAGACATGTAACGTGGCGTGTTACACATGGCGTGGATATCTTAGCTGCTTGCTCTTTTCTTCATGCTGAACAGGCCTAGAATATCGTGCTTCGTGCGTCAGTTCAAAACAAACGTATTAAGGAACTTCGATTTGTGATGTAATTATGTTAAGTGCAAATTCTGGGCCTAACCAGTTATTTCTTGGAAGTGTTTCCATTACATCATGAAATAGCCTTCACTGTTGTCCACATGTATATTTTTAATAACCTAGCAAATTTCAAACATCTTCTCTAAGATTCAAAACAGTACAATGAAACCTGATAGCATTATAAAATTGTTCCCAATCAAATAACTTAAAGAAGACAACTCCCAGTTACATTTTTTTCTTAATAAGTCAAACTACATTCCTATATACAGTTCCCCTCAAAAAAAAAAATTCTTTTTTTTTTTTTAAAGTGAAAGCAGGTTTATTTAGAGAGATACACACTCCGTAGACAGAACGTGAGCCGTCTCAGAAGGCAAGAGTGGGCACGGGGTAGTCTCGGAAAGTGAGAGCAGCCCTGAAATATGGGGTGGGTAGTTTAAAAAAAAAAAATTCTCGAGTGTGATTCCTCAGCAGGTCATTTATGGTCCCTACAGGATGTAATCCCAAGAAACTAAGCAGCACAATCTGAGAAGTACAACGATGCTTTACCCACTAAGTCTTCAACTGCCTGACTTAAATCAAAATGCTTTGGCTGGGGCTTCCCTGGTGGCGCAGTGGTTGAGAGTCCGCCTGTCGATGCAGGGGACACGGGTTCGTGCCCCGGTCCGGGAAGATCCCACATGCCGCGGAGCGGCTGCGCGTGAGCCATGGCCGCTGAGCCTGCGCGTCCGGAGCCTCTTGGCTCCGCAACGGGAGAGGCCACAACAGTGAGAGGCCCGCGTACCTCTAAAAAATACAAAAACAAACAAAAAAACAACAAAATGCTTTGGCTGAACACAGACATCAGAATGAAAGGCTCAGCCTAGTCTAGCTTCCCTCTCTCGCTGCTGGTGACACAATAGTGTATTTGTGCCCAGGGAGAGGCTGTGTTGAGTGAGGGCGAGGTCCTATCTACCCCCGGCTGGAAAACAGATTCCAATAGGACGGGCGATCTAACCCCTAGCCCTCCCGGGAGCTGTCCCACTGTGTGTCACTGCCACCACGAGTCACCTCCCTCCCCTCCCGCCCACAGCTTTACCTTGGCTTGGACGTTTCCAGCTGCCCTGTCCATCTCCTCTTCTTGGGCTTTCTGCTCTCCACAAGAACCATCAGGCAAAACAAGAGCAAAATGAGTCTTGAAAAATAAGGCATCCTGTGAATGTCTGTGATGCTGCAAGCTGCTTTCCAGTAACCTGCAGCGGGGCAGATCCCCCCAGGCTTAACCATTGACTCGGTCTTCTGCCTCGAGCCAGGGCAGCAAGGAGGGCATGGCTGGCCAGGCTGAGTTTCCCAATTTAATATTGATACTGATGCTTGTGCCACCCTACTTCCCACCCCCTCGGGCCATGACACAAACACCAAGGCTTTGCCTTCCCTGCTACTTAGTGATTGGCTATTAGTAAGTTGGTTCTCCTGTGAAGGTCAGCTTCCGCTGAGTCCTAGAACAGCTTTGGCTAAAACTGTTATATAAAAAATAAAAAAAAATTAAATCTCTTGGACATGCCAGCTTTTTGCTGAGATCATTAATCCATCTCTCTGGCGACATAAAACCAGTCTGTCACATCCGCCAGGGAGCGAGTTGGATTCTGAGTGGATTTGCAGGGAAGACTTGTGCACATGGAGATGAGCACCTGAATGTGCCCCGGAAATGCTGAGTAAACACGCAAATGACCTGTTTCCACAGAGTTGCTTTATTTCTTGACCAAAGAGCCTGTGCTTCACCTATGGCCAAGGGTGCTTGCTTTTCCCCCAAATACACATTTTTTTTTTCAATGAAAACACATCTTATCAAAACATAAAACATATTTTGATTTTGAAGGAAAGCATAAACCAAAGGAGAATTTGTGATTATGTAAGCTCTTCTTCCTAGCACGAGCAATAGATTAATGTTGGTCTTTCATCCTAAAATGTATAAGGTCATCACTGATTCACTTTGTTATAAAGCAGAAACTAACACACCACTGTAAAGCAATTATACTCCGATAAAGATGTAAAAAAAATGTATAATGTCATCATAAATGAGGCTTGATTCCTATTCTGAGATATGGAATTATGAACACTAGAAGTGAAAAGATACATGTGGTTATGTTTCATATACTCTGCAGAAGAAAATGTTTAAAAACTACCTATTGCTTGCTTGCTGTGTCCTGGGAATGGAGATGTTGAGTGTGGTAGAGACATAGGGAGATGAGGATGGAGGTCAGAAGGAGCAATAGCTAAAACTGAAACAGAATTAGGGTTTTCTTATGTAAAAAAGAATCAAGAGAAGCTCTTTTGATCCCTTTAAGCAAAGTAGAATGATATGATCCACTTTATTTTTTCAGGAATTCCTAAGTGGGATCAGTTGGGTCAGAGAAGACCCAACTGATTGATCTCTTTTGACTATGTTAAAAGAGGATGGGGCTTCCCCATCCACCAAAGAGGATGGTGGCGCAGTAGTTGAGAGTCCGCCTGCCGATGCCGGGGACACGGGTTCGTGCCCTGGTCCGGGAAGATCCCACATGCCGCGGAGTGGCTGGGCCCGTAAGCCATGGCCGCTGAGCCTGCGCTCCACAACGGGAGGGACCACAACAGTGAGAGGCCCGCGTACCGCAAAAAAAAAAAAAAAAAAAAAGAGGATGAGGTCCTGCCCTAAGGGATGGGAAGAGGGAAGGAGAAGAAGAGGGAAGACAGAAGAATGTGACAGTCAAGTTATCACCAAAGGAGAATATACATGGTGATTGAATAGAGTAGGAGGTGAGAGAACACAATGAAAGCTAGGACCCTGGTTTGGAGGCAGGTCTGGTGGGTTGGTACCACCATTATCTGATGAACCTGAGAGGTGGACAAGTTTGGTGGGGTATGCGGGGGAGGATGAGATAAATTTTGACTTATGGAGTTTGAGGTATCATGGGACCTCCGGATGCCCAGTAGGCAGCTGGAGTATGAGCCTGGAATGCAGGAGAAAGGTCTGGATTGAAGAAACAGATGCAGAACCATCAGTGTAATGGTGGTAGTTTAATCACAGGAAAAGATGAGATCTTCCCCGGAACAGAAGAAGTCGGAGTCCAAGTGCAGAATCCTAGAGACTCTGTACTCTTAAAGGCTGGGTGGGCAGCCAGAACACAGGCATAGAAAAACTAGCAGAGATGTTGACTATGAAAACCAAAGGAGTTTCAGGAGGGGGATAATTAACAGTCAGTGCTGGGAAGAAGTAAGTGAACAAAAAATGTTCCTGGACCTGAGAACCAGAACATTGCTCCTAACTTCAATAAACTGTAGTTTCAGTTGTGCGATGTGGAAGAAGCCAAATTGCAATGAATTAAATAGGAATCTGGGAAATGGAGTAATTTAGTACGGGGACTGGCTCAGTGGTTCCCAAATCTGGCCACTCCTCAGAATTATCCAGGTAATTTGTTTAAAAGTCTCATTCCTGCCAAAGATTTAGTGAGGAAGACATGAGACTTATGAAAGTTCTTCTCCATAAACTTTGTTCAAAAGGTCTCTTTTGCTCTCTTCCATTTGGACCAGGCCTATCAAGGGCTGACTGACTGGAACTCTAGAATTTTGCACAGATGTTGTTGGTTTTAAAGAAATATTTGTTTTGTTGCACTCCAGATGTAACTTTAGATCCTACCAATTTTTACTTTAAGTCTTATTTATTTATTTATTTTGTGGTACGCGGGCCTCTCACTGTTGTGGCCTCTCCAGTTGCGGAGCACAGGCTCCGGACGCGCAGGCTCAGCGGCCATGGCTCACGGGCCCAGCCGCTCCGCGGCATATGGGATCCTCCCGGACCAGGGAACGAACCCATGTCCCCTGCATCTGCAGGCTGGCTCTCAACCACTGCGCCACCAGGGAAGTCCAATTCACGTATTTCTTTGTACAAATGTCTATTCAAATCCTTTGCCCCTTCTTAACCAGGTCATTTATCTTTTTTATTATTGAGTTATGAGTTCTTTAGTCTCGATACAAGTCTCTTATCAGATATATGATCTGCAAATGTTTTCTCCCATTCTGTGTTTTCACTTTATTAACGATGTTCCTTGAAACACAAAAGGTTTTTCATTTTGATGAAATATAATGTATGTACTTTTTCTTTGGTTGCTTGTGCTTTTGATCTCGTATCTAAGAAACCACTGCTGAACCCATGGCCACAAAAATTGACAATGTTTTCTTCTAAGAGTTTTTGCCCTGACATTAAGGTTTCAGATCCATTTTGGGTTAATTTTGCACGTGGTATGAGGCAGTGGGTGCATACCTTTAACATTTGTTTATTTCTCAGGACAGAGGATCGGCCCCATTGGCTCAAGTTAAGAGCTGTGGAAAGGCCCCGGTAAGCATCTGCTGCCAGATTAGGCCAGAGCTATAGGTGGGACTCTGGTCACACACAGCCTGTGTCCTACATCAAGGGTTCAGGCCTATTTTAAGAGCAATGGGAGAGACGGGATCAGATCTGTACCACGCACTGGAGAAGACTCCAGCTGCAGTGTGCAGAGTGGGGCAGGAATGGAGACTTGTTAGAGATAATTGCACTAGTTGAGAGGAGATGGTGGCTAATTAGGGCAGTGGCAGTGAGCATGAAGAGAAGTGGAAAAATGCAAGAGAATATTCAAGGAGGTACAATGAACAGGAGATAAGACCAAATGACATAAAGAACTCAAAAGCAGGTATGAATAAAGTCACTGGTTTTATTGAGCAGCTCAAACTAGTTCTGAAGGCAACTTTTAAAGAGGCATTGCAAATAGCTTTGGAGCAATTATAGCCTCCCACAATGCCTGTTAAGAGTACACTTTTATTTTTGGCTGCACCGCACGGCTTGCAGGATCTTAGTTCCCTGACCAGGGATTGAACCCAGGCCCTGGGCAGTGAAAGCGCAGAGTCCTAACCACTGAACCTCCAGGGAATTCCCAGAGTACACATGTTAATGTACACATTTTTCTTTGTTAAAACTCAGGTTCACTAAATGCATTCACCTTTCATATACTTCTTCGCAAGTAATAAAACAATATAAGCTTTTCAGTACTTCAGCCTAGGTTTCTGAACAACTAAGTCCAATTGTGTGAGGTCTGCCTGTTTACTGATTCTGCTCTATAAAAATGCGAGGTCTCGAAGTACCAGAAAGTTTATTCACAGCCAAAAAGAACAAAACGATTTCTTACTCTCCTGAAATAGGAAATTTTATGTTTTCATAGTCAAAATAATAAACAATTTTTGAAGGTTTTTTAAAAAACGTAGTTGAGAATTTTGATGAAATTTATTTATTTCAGTAGAATAAAACTATAAGCAGCATGAAAATATAAAGTGCTACATAAAAGCCCCACAATACATAAAATTTGAAAGGTTTCATTGGTTTAAACAGTTACAGGTGAAACAGACATTATTTATTTTTTCAAGCATGCTATTTTAACTACCTTGATATGTGCTATGTCGGTCAAAGGAAAAGCCATGAGTTACCTAAACCTGAGGATTGGAGGAAGGAGTCCTAAGCCTTTACCTACCAGATCACACATCCGGTTTTGGCCTTATGCTGTCAATAAGGGGTTAAATTGGGGCTTTAAAAATAATAGTTTTCTGAAGAGGCCCTTTATCGGGATGTAAGAATGGCTCCAAAGGCCAGTTTTGTTCATTAACCCCACAATGGGGGCCAGATCAACAACTTAAGGAGTTTTAGGTAGCAATATGAGCTGAAAGGGAAGAAGCAAAAGATATGCCACTTTCAGATACGTGTATCAGGTGCTTAAAAAAAAAACACCAAAAAAAACACAGCACAAAGAAGGAGATGGCCTGGCTGTTGATGGGTCAAAGAAGAGAGGCAACTCAGATAGAGGAAGATCTGTAGAACGTGAAATCTTCTTGGCTTAATCAGTTTTAAAGTATAGACACACCACGGAAACATGCAACGAGATCACATAGATCGAGGCTGGCTCAGTGTGATGGAGAGGAAATGGAGGGAAGATTGTTCCTAGCACACGATTAACCTCAGGATAGGCTGAGAGAATGCGGATTTCCTTCTTCTCAGGTGATAACATTATCTGGTCTTCCCCTGTGAGTCAGTGACCTCTTGCTAGGAGACCACTGACCACTGAACCAATATTTCTAATATTTTACATTCCAAACCAAGACTTCAGAATGTACTTTCTCATGGCAATAAAGTTATAAAATGGTAACCTATAATTTTCCTGACATACGAGGTCTTCATAAAGTCCTTGGGCCTTTTAGACTTTACCAACTTCAGCTGAAGATATAAGAGAAACAATCTGTAAACACTTTAAAAATGCCAATTTATTAAAATTTAAGAAAACTGTGTATTATATAATAGTATACAATACGTTCTTATTTTAGATGCAGACATAACTGGCTATAAGATGAAAACAAATTGTGTCTGATAGTTCATAGAACCAAAATCCTATCAGAGCAGGAGTAAAAATTAAATTTGCCTTTAAAATCATTTTACAAATTGTTTCTATCTTGTCCATAATTTCAGTTAGTTAAAGCTACATAAGGACTTTATAAATACCATTCCCCTAAGTATTCAAGATACATTATGGACTAATGGATTTTGTCTAATGTGGCCTTGTCTAGAACCCAAACATGATTTACAACACTGAGTCGTAAAAAAAAAAAAAAAATTAACTTACAAATGCACTTTTAGAGCATAACCTATTTGAAAGCTGGGGACTGCCTGTATTTAAAAATTAAATCTTCATTAACAATACCCTCAAGAGTGCCCTCAACGCTGCTCTTGAACATGCTGAAGGTAACATTTTTCTGTGATTATATGTTCTCACCAGGCATTATTTATGATGATAAAATTATCTACTAGAGTCTGTGGAGCTAGCTAGCACTAAGTTATATACTGATTTATTGATCAATATATCAATAAATATATTGATATATATTGATATTGATTTTGCACTGAAAATTATCTCTTGGGCTTTGATTAGGTGGGCAGTTCTAATTTCTATCACTGTTACATGGGCCCTGAGCTTTTATATTAAAATGGTACATGAAATATTTCAATATTATGATATTCCTGGAATAATTAAATTTATAGTGATTATAAAGCTAGGCATATAATACAACTCAAAAGATATACAATTCAAAGTACAGCAAACATTCCAATCTTAAGATCCTCCCATTTAACTTGTGGAAGAAAATCAAGCAGTTTCCTGGCTTGGATCCTTCCTTCCTTAAATCAAAGCTCTATGGAGGGTTGTTTTCCTTCTTTCTTTTAAAATCTTGTGTGTGAACTGGAGAGAAGGGGATAACAGCATATCAAAGTGGTTACAAAGCATTATTCCCTCTTCAAGTAACATCCAATAATAATGATGTAATCTCATTTCCTCAGAAATGTTTGACCAAAATAGTTTACTTTCACCGAAGAATGTTTAGGGCACAAAGTCAGTCACAGAATGGGCAATTCCAGTATGTCTCATGTGAATACATTTTAAGCAAGCTATTTGAGGAGTTTTATTTTCCCTTTTTTTTCAACTCTTATCCCTATATCATTCTACATTAAGTAGAAACAGAGTACTCAATAAATGGTATTGAGTAACTAGTAATACTCACTGGAACTTAAAATACCATTTTTTATCCAAAAAGTTTAAAGGGCTATACAGAAAAGTATCACAAATTTACATAAAGAGAAGCTGAGGCATGAGAAACAACAATAAGTTATTTCCCTATAAAGCAGGTCATACAGAGAGACAAGGGACTTTGACTTCCAGTCCCTTATACTAAGCAGGACACAGTCTGAATGTCTAGCTCTATTTATACTGAATTATAAGGATCAAAAAGGAATGAAGGGTAAATACAAAATAATCTTTTTGTAAACAATTCTTAGATTACACCCAATGGAGAATGTTTAATGAAGTAGCTGAGTCACAGCTCTTAAGACACGAAACAATATTATAACTCAAAGTCAAATATGTACTCATTGGCCAGATATATCCGTCGGAATATAAGAGCTGCCAATGCCAAAGTCAAGATGACAATCAGCACAGCGGATCCGCCATGATCAGTGTGGTGGTCTCTTGGCGGCCGGCCCTGGGTCACAGCTGGTGAAGTAGACGACCTTCTCTGGCCCTGCTGCCGGGCCCGGCGCTGTCGAGGGCTCATGGAGGTATCCTCAGCTACAGGTTGGGCAGGCTGTTGAAGGGACGCTGTTAAGGTGTTCTGGACTCCACACTATGAAATTTTAATACATTTTGTTTGAAACTGGCAAATAACACTTGTATACGTACATACAGGCTCTTCAACAGCACAAGGAACCTCCGAGCGCTAAATATGACTAAGGGCAAAACTATCAAGAATTCTCTGAATGCTGAGATTAATACTTCACCCCCCGGAATAAGCCAGCAACACAATTTATTCTGAGTGCTCACCAGGTAGAGGAGGGATTTACCAGCAACAAATAAAACAAGGACAGAGTTTGCCCATATTCTCCATAGATCGCTTTATACTCTCCTCCAGCAGCAATTCTAACAGTATCTGCTAGGCATCTGGGTACCTCCCTTCTTTCAGGAGAGTCAAGGAGGGAAGCAATTTGATTCCCACTTCTACATAAAAATTTGCCATATTCTAAATGGCAAAAAAGGGCAACTCGCAACAGTGTTCTTCCCCCAGTGTTATCTTATTACATCAACAATCATAGAACATAGGAAATAATTTCAAACCATATGTTCTTTATAATAATATTGTTATAAAAAACAGATGTGGTTTTCAAACCAGGCTTATCATTTCTCACAATCCCTGTCAACTGAATTGAACACAAGTCTAGAAGAACTGTTTACTGTGTGTTTGAACTGTGTTATTCTATGAATGTAAAGCATGAACTCTTGTCAAGAGTGCCCTGGGTAGGGCTTCCCTGGTGGCACAGTGGTTGAGAGCCCTCCTGCCGATGCAGGGGACACGGGTTCGTGCCCCGGTCCGGGAAGATCCCACATGCTGCGGAGTGGCTGGGCCCGTGAGCCGTGGCCGCTGAGCGTGCACGTCCGGAGCCTGTGCTCCACAACGGGAGAGGCCACAATGGTGAGAGGCCCGCGTACCGCAAAAAAAAAAAAAAAAAAAGAGTGCCCTGGGTTATGTGCTGAGAAACACGTGGAGGTGGTTAGGGGAGACTCAGTGTATCCCCCTGAAAAGCAGTGGATGTCAACTGCTTTCCATCGTTTCAATGAATGCTTGGTCAAAGCATAAACAGAATGCGGTACCAAGTGATTCAAAATCGTAAATGTGTTCTATAGACAAGAAAGCTCTACAAAATATGAATTCCACTTTATTTATATAGATACCTTAACTCTACCTCTAATAACCCAATAGTCTTTCTTATATTGAAAACAACTTTATGCTGATTATAATAGTGTCAAGACACATTCTTTCAAATAAAAAATAAGAATGTATGTTTTATTCAGAATAACTTTTTAAATTGAGTAATTACAAAAAAAGTATTGAACGAAAATACTTTTCATTATAGAAATTTTCAATATTTAGAAAAAAAAGGAATCTAATAATGTAATTCAAATACCTTTTTTTTTTAAAGGTAAGAGAATGAGCTTTGTCCTGGCAACAACTGTAAACATAGGGAAAAACTGCTGATCTAAGTTACCTGCAGAAGAAATTACATTTTAATTCTGACAGCATTAAAAGATTTAAATAATCTGAGTTTCTAAAAACTATCCTTTGGAAGCACTCAAATGTAGTGACCCATAACCCAGAGGTAGAAAGGAACTACCCACTCTGAGTTAAAAATAAAAGTGCTGGTGCTGAGTTAGAGGTGCATGAACTTGGACTTCCATACTCCAGGGCTCAGGAGCAAGGTGCTCACTGAAGAGCAGATACACAAAGCTGTTACATTTTATGATGTCTAATGTTGCCACACTGTGTCACGTAATGACTTATTACAACATTCCGCTGGAAATCTCCCATTCTTCCAGCCATTCAGCCAAGCAGATAAAAGTGTCTGATAGAGCAAAAGTACTCAGGGCTTACAGGGAAATAGGTTCTTAAGGAAAATAAAAAACAAGCTGGTAGTATCAATTCAGAAACTAGCATAAGAGACCGACTCATCTTAAAGCTTTGATTTTAGACATGTTGTTTTGTTCATTAGTTTGAGGGGAGAACACTATCCTGCCCATATACCTGACTAAAACAGGGAGTCTTATCATTACTAGGCTGGCTTCACCACTTCATAGATGTGTGACCCTAAGCAAGTCATTTAACCTAAGACTCAGCGCCCTCTCCTGTACAAGGATACTATCCAGTTCAGTAGTTGCGAAGGGTAATTAAATAGGATAATGATATAAAGTGCTTAGGATACACAACTGCTTATTAAATGTTAGTCATTATTAATATTACTATCGATATATCCCTTTGAAGACTCCAGATTTAGGTAACAAAAAAAGTCATGACTTTATTTAGGACTGCTTTTCAGAACTTTATTAGTATGATTATTTGGAGTTGAAGGACTAATTGGACTAAATTTTGGTGGTTCATATTGAACTGCAGATGGAGAATCAAGTTGGCCTTAGCATTTTCAAAATGCCATAGGTTTGCTGGTAGGACTTTTAAATCTCTACTGTTTGCCTAAACTTGTTCAAACACACATATCACAGAATGAAGACTTAAGTCATAATAGTTTCCATTTCCTTCATTAAGATGAAGTGATATTTCTGGGAACGTAAAAGTATGTGACGTTTATATTTAATTAAATTACATTTAAATATATATAAAAAAATCACAGTCACAGATAAGTCCCTTGTTATATATATATATATATATATATATATATATATATATAAAAGCTTTTCTATAGTAACCTAGAATAGCATCTGGGAGGGAGTTTTGTGTTTGCTTTTTAACACAAAATGAAATGGCTTATTCAGAACCTCAAACCCTGGGAAGAAGAAAACAGTCTGATAGACTGGAAAAACAAAAATCGACCATCAGTATTGTTCCCATTTCTACATAACTAAAAAATCTGCACCGAATAAACAGATGGCCTGATGTTATCTGCTGTATTTAGACTTTGGGCAATCTCTCGCCCCCTCAAGGCTAAAAAAAATACCTTATCTAGGATTTGATGTATAACATCTCAGTGAATTTATATTACGCTTGCATGTAAAGCAGCTACCCCCAGCCAAAACGAGGTTTCAGTTACTTCCACAGTGATCAAATTATATAATCACACTCTGAGATAATCTGTACGTAAATGTAGTTAAGAGCTAAATTTGCAACTGTATGCAATTTTATTGTTTTAACCAGAATTGGTATCAATTACCTATACCTACGAAAAAGAGTTCTGCTTTATGTACTTTAAAATCTAAATGGGTGGTGATCATTTTGTAATGTATAGAAATATCAAATCACTATGCTGTGCACCAAACTAACGTAGTGCTGTAGGTAAGTTAAACTTCCAAAACAAACAAACAAACTCATAGAAAAAGAGATCCGACTTGAGGTTACCAGAGACAGGGGCCTGGGGGTAGGGGAAATGGATGAAGGTACAAATTCCCAGTTAAAAGATAAATAAGTGCTAGGGGTGTCATGTACAATACGATTAACAGAATGAGCACTGCTCTTTGTTATGCATGAAAGTTGTTAAGAGAGGAAATCCTAAGAGTTCTCATCACAAGGAAGAAATATTTTTTTCTTTTTTCATTTATTTTGTATCTCTGAGATACTGGATGTTCACTAAACTTATTGTGGTAATCATTTCATGGTGTATGTAAGTCAGATCACTATGCTGTACACCTTTAAACTTATACAGTGCTGTATGTCAATTATATTGCAATAAAACTGGAAGAAAAAATGAGAAAAAAAATCAAAATGGAAAAGACTACTGTAATAACAAAACTACTGTTTGTGCAATCTAATTTACTGAACTACTTGACTTCTTTATCTGTATTCCTAGTATTTTTTTTAAAGTGCCAATCCTAAGATTCATTTATTCAACCAACAAATACCGATTGACCATCTACTATATACAAGGCACTATGCCAAGCACTAGGGATATCGTGCAGTAGAAAGACAGCCCTGATCCTCAAGGAGCCTACATTCTGGGAAGGGAGATAGACAATAAATAACTAATTATAAAATAAATTACAACTGGAATAAGTATAACTGGAATATGCAACAGGAGACTTGACATGGATTTAAAATAGACTAAAGACAGATTTAAATACATCACAAGTATTAGGAGACTGTCCTTATAGGTGAAAAATGATTACTACCCTCCTCCTCTCTGTAATAGGATGGTTCTATTTAAAAAAAAACTATTTATGATATAAAAAAAAATTAGAGGGCTTCCCTGGTGGCGCAGTGGTTAAGAATCCGCCTGCCAATGCAGAGGACACGGGTTCAAGCCCTGGTCCAGGAAGACCCCACATGCCGCAGAGCAACTAAGCCCGTGTGCCACAACTACTAAGCCTGCGCTCTAGAGCCTGCGAGCCACAACTACTAAGCCTACGTGCCACAACTACTGAAGCCTGCATGCCTAGAGCCTGTGCTCCACAGCAAGAGAAGCCACTGCAATCAGAAGCCCTCACACCGCAACGACGAGTAGCCCCCGCTTGCCGCAACAAAGAGTAGGCCCCGCTCGCCACAACTAGAGAAAGCCCGCGCACAGCAACAGAAGACCCAACGCAGCCAATAAATAAATAAATAAATAACGATTAGAATTCTAAAGGTGAAAAGTAATCTGAATTTTTTTTTTTTTTTTTTGCGGTACGCGGGCCTCTCACTGTTGGGGCCTCTCCCGTCGCGGAGCACAGGCTCCGGACGCGCAGGCTCAGCGGCCATGGCTCACGGGCCCAGCCGCTCCACGGCATGTGGGATCCTCCCAGGCCAGGGCACGAACCCGCACCCCCTGCATCGGCAGGCAGACTCTCAACCACTGCGCCACCAGGGAAGCCCTGAATTTTTTTTAAATACTGCAAGCTAAAACATTTACTGACTAAAATTAATTCACTATATCTCTCTGTAATTCATGAAATTACATAGGCAACACATAAAAATGATTTAACTCTTAGCATGCACTTTTTTCTTATACTTCCATCTCCAGTCCCCCAAAAACTTCCTTTAGAGCACCCTCTCCCCTGCTTTCTCCAATCCACTTCTTTCTGCCCATCTCACTCTCTGAATGGGAGAAGACCATTCAGTCCCACTTTATAATAAGTATTCCTGAGTAAAAGGAAAATCTGTATTTGCCCAGCTTCTATTTCAATTTTCCTGACCCTTTAAAATCCTCTATAAACTGGACAGGGGGGAAAGATGTGGCTACTCAACCAAACAATCTGTTACGAAAAAGACAGTTCCTCTCTTATATATAGGAAGGAGGGACTTCCCTGGTGGTGCAGTGGTTAAGAATCCGCCTGCCAACGCAGGGGACACGGGCTTGAGCCCTGCTCCAGGAAGATCCCACATGCTGCAGAGCAACTAAGCCCATGCGCCACAACTACTGAGCCTGCGCTCTAGAGCCCATGAGCCACAACTACTGAGCCCGTGTGCCACAACTACTGAAGCCCACATGCCTAGAGCCCGTGCTCCACAACAAGAGAAACCCGTACACCGCAAGGAAGAGCAGTGCCTGCTCACTACAACTAGAGAAAGCCCATGCACAGCAATGAAGACCCAATGCAGCCAAAAATAAATAAATAAATTTATTTAAAAATTTAAAAAAAGAAAGTCAGTGTTTTCCCCCATAATCTTAATTATTTAGCAACAATACAGTCAGAGTTTCTTAATCAGTCTCTCCAATGACCAAAGCCCGCTAATGTTTAGACAACAGGTCAGGGCACAACTAATAAGACCCATAGCATCCGTGTAATCTTTCATTCAATAATTATTTATTAGACACTTACTATGTACAAGGGAGCACCGTCCAACAGAACTTTTTGAGATGATAATGTTCCATATCTATGCTGTCTAATGCAGTAGCCACTAGCCACGTGTGGCTCTTGAATACTTGAAATGTAGCCAGTGTGACTAAGGAACTGAATTTTTAATTTAGTTTCATTCTGAATAAGGTAAATACAAATTTAGATAGTCACATGTGGCTAGTGGCTACTGTACTGGACAGAGATGGTCTAAGGCAAATCTTTGACTCCAGGCCTTTAAGTCAGTGCCTTAATGCCTTTAAGTCAGTGCCTTAATGCAGCTTAACAAACCTTCCAGAGATAGAGTGCCTATTTAGAAAGCAGCTAATGTATGTATATTTTGTTTCATCCAGAGTCTAGCACTATATTGAAACGAACTTTTCAGAAAAGTCATAGAATTCTGGAAGGACAATAGGACCTAAAATTTGTTTAGTCCAGCCCCATTTAACAAAAAAGAAGGCTCAGAAGATATGAATAACTTGCTTAAGATACTATAATTCGGGCTTTCCTGGTGGTGCAGTGGTTGAGAGTCCGCCTGCCGATGCAGGGGACACGGGTTCGTGCCCCGGTTCGAGAAGATCCCACATGCCGCGGAGCGGCTGGGCCCGTGAGCCATGGCCGCTGAGCCTGTGCGTCCGGAGCCTGTGTTCCGCAACGGGAGAGGCCACAACAGTGAGAGGCCCGCGTACCGCAAAAAACAACAACAACAAAAAAACAAGATACTATAATTCACTAGAGGGAGAGCTAGGCTAGAACCCAACTGTTAGGAGGACCAAAATATTCAGATATTTCATCTAGATATCGCCTCTTCTACTGCAAATAATGACAGTGGTATAGATATAGATATAGATATAGATATAAAAGACAAGAGCCATACCGATGTACTTGCTGTAGCACCCTGGAATGTTGTAGGTATATCATCCTGTAAATCGTTTAGTGAAAAAGAGTGGTTTAAGTCCGACTCAGTGATAGTCTTTCCAGATGAATTGACTTCTGCCTATAAAAAAAAGATACACCCAAGAGCAGTGTCACAAGAGGAGATGTACAGAATAACCCACAACCTACTAAGTCCTCTCCTGGATTTATTTTAATTAGTACTTTAATATCAACTAGTCAGTTAAGCACTGAGCATTCATTCGTGTCCAATACTGTGCTAGATATTTTAGGAAGAGTAGACAATACCTATTCTCAAGGAGCCGTTACTTGGTGAGGAACAAAACTAACACTTCTGGTTCACGATCCACTCCAAAAAGCTCTAAAAACTAAAGTTTTTTGTAGTTTTCAGGCAAAGTCTGACATGTGAGGCTATTAACAGTCTTGATCGCACATTACTGTAAATATTCCCAGGTTTGCTGATGAGATATTAATAGATTTGATTATGGGGTGCTGCCCTAGATCCCACTATGGATGTTAGTATAGGTTTAATATTTCTAAAATCTGAAATTCTGATGTACAAAAGACATCTGGCCCTAAGATTTTCAGAGAAGTAATGTTAAGTACAATAGGAAGGAATTGTACTTCTGTACTTTCAGAAGGAAGAAAATAGCCAACATTTATTAAGCACCTCCTCTTCCAGGCACCGCAGTAAAATAGAAGAGAAAATTTCTCCCAAGAACTGGACGTGGGAGGATATACAAGATGTAGAGAGGGGAGAAAAGGGAGGAGGCAGCATGTTGCTTAAGGCAGGTTGACTTTTATTGATGGAGCTAAAAATTAAATTCCAGAAGTAATTATATGCAGAGCAAAAGGATGAGAGACATGTCAAAATATTAATAACAGCTATTTCTTGGGGATGGGATTATGCATGATTGTTATTTTCTTCTTATTGTTTATCTATATTTTCTATAATAATAGTTAAAATGTATTAAGCACCAGAGACAGTTCTAAATGCAATACATTTAAATGAGCATTAACTCAATTCTCGTAAGAATCCTACAAGTACCATTATTATTCACAGATGAGAAAAAGGTACAAGGTAAGTAATATGCCTGATGTCCTACTACCAATAAGCAGCAAAGCTGAGATTTGAACCCTGGCACAGTATACCAGAGTCTAAGTTTTAATCATTACTATGCTATAATAATAATGCTGCTTCTGTGAATATATATTATTAGTTTTATAATAAGAAAAAATTATTTGTAAAAACCTCAGTGAGACAGAACTACATTGCTTTACTTTCTGTCCAAAAGTTGGCAATAAACAAAAGGGCTACAGAATTAGAATTTATTTACAAATTTAGAGTACCTTGAAACTGATTTGTCTAGCCAGTTCCTTGGCTTCTTGGTCAGCCTGACTTGAATCGCTTCCAGATTTTAAAGGCAACAGGACATCCTTCATGGCAAAGCCACATCCCTCACAACAGAAATCTTGTGATCTGGTAAGAAGTAATTTTTTGATGGGTATAAATCAAATACTTGAAAGTTAATCCAAGACAGTCAAATACTGAATGATTAAATTTAAAAGATCACTCAACAATTCCGTGTCACACTCATCTATATGCAAATGAGACAATTTTGGCAATAATTATAGTTCTGAGACAAATACACAAGTTAAACTGTTTTTTAAAACAATCCATGTCAATTATAGCTCAATTTTAACAATCTGAAATTTAAAAAAAACAAAAACTAGGGCTTAGATTTCATTTTTTCCTAACATACTGCCTAAATAAAGTAAGCTTTAGATCTGTAAGACAAAACATACAAATTGTTTAACTACACTGTCCTCAAGTTCACACATAACAAGCCTATGTTAAGTCTATTTAAAAAGTCCATTTTAAAGCTCAAATCGGGAATTCCCTGGCAGTCCAGTGGTTAAGACTTGGCACTTTCACTGCTGTGGGCCCGGGTTTGATCCCTGGTAGGGGAACTAAGATCCCACAAGCCGTGCGGTGCAACCAAATAAAAACAAATTTTTTTAAATAAAATAAAATAGAATTTACAGACATTTCCAAGGAAAAACTCACAAACCCTACTCATCAAAATAGTAGTACAACTTGAAAGATCAGAGAACTTGTGGAAAACCCAGACAACGAAATTCATCATTCATTATAATAAGTAGAGGCTCAAAATAAGCCTGCTAACTAGACTATTTCCTAATATTAATTTGTTTCTGTATGTTTTTATTTTCTTCTTTGTATGACTGGAAGTAAATGTGTATAATATGCAGAAATATATATTGTTACATTGCTGAACTTTTAAAAAAACTATTTTGTCCTACTTCTAGTGCAACAAAATAAGAGTCTTAGATCTTGAAGAATATACTATTTATAACTTCATGTAGACAAAATATATGTAAAAGTTGTGTTAATTTAGTGTTTTTTTTGCGGTACGCAGGCCTCTCACTGTTGTGGCCTCTCCCGTTGCGGAGCACAGGCTCCGGACGCACAGGCTCAGCGGCCATGGCTCACGGGCCCAGCCGCTGCGCGGCATGTGGGAACTTCCTGGACCGGGGCACGAACCCGTGTCCCCTGCATCAGCAGGCAGACTCTCAACCACTGCGCCACCAGGGAAGCCCTAATTTAGTGTTTATTGATGAATGTTTTTTGTTTCAATAGAAGTAGCATTGCTGTCCATATCCTTTGAGAATCAGTTGTATCCAAATTATTTACCTTAAAATGTGTTCACTTTTAACTGAGAAGTCAGACGAAGTTTAAAGGAGCAAGTTTATTTTTAATATATTAGTATTAGTTTATCCACAAGGACAGTATGCTACCATGGTTGAATGCAAAATCATGTTTTAGAAAGCCTGTATCACAGACTAAGAACCTAGAATATATAGAGTGAGAAGTCTAAACAAAAAGTTTTTTGGTTTTTTTTTTTTTACCTTGTACATGAAATTAACTGGATGGAAGTATCAAGATAGAAAGTCGACATAGGAAATCAAAACAAATGCTATGTACTCCAAGTACATATTATAGTTTGTGAATAGTAGCTGCAAGGTATATACCAAACTTGGGAATAAGGTTTAAAAAGAAAAGTTGCTGATAAAACAGGGAGTCTATCAAATCTTCCCGAGGCTAAAGTCTATCTGATTTAACAAACATCTATGGAGGGCCAATTCTGGGCTGTGCTAGGGTAAGATATACAATAATTTAATTAACATAATAGGTCTGAAAGGTGGTAGGCAGCAAAGTCCAGAACAGGACAATGATCAAAATCAAGAATTAGGGCTTCCCTGGTGGCGCAGTGGTTGGGAGTCCACCTGCCAATGCAGGGGACGCGGGTTCGTGCCCCGGTCCGGGAGGATCCCACATGCCGCGGAGGATCCCACATGCCGCGGGGCGGCTGGGCCCGTGCGCCATGGCCACTGAGCCTGCGCATCTGGAGCCTGTGCTCCACAACGGGAGAGGCCACAACAGTGAGAGGCCTGCGTACCGCAAAAAAAAAAAAAAAAAAAAAAATCAAGAATTAGTTTTAGCACTACTCAAAGGAGAGGCTACTCTGAATCTAATGACTAATCTGGGTTATACAGACAGAATGTACTTGAAAAAAAACCAAGAAGGCAATACCACTGGGAAACTACAACTTGATAAAAGAAAATCTTTGCTTTATTCCAGATCATTTATTGAGCACTTGCTATGGGGCAGATGCTACAGATACAAAGATGATAAAATGGATTCCCTCCCTGCCTTCAAGGAGTTTTTAAACTTTTGTGGAAAGCTACATACATATCATTACTCTGGCTCTTTTCCATCTGTAAAACTGCCCAAGTGGAGATAAATGACCAGTACTATCTTTTAGAAGGTATCGCTCATTGTAGGTTGATATTATCAACTACTTTTTAAAACTAGATAGCATGAAACAAATTCTTTAGAGTCTGGTCGCCCCTGGGGAGATTGATACAACTGAATTTCTGAAATAGCAAAACTAAGACTAGATCCTGTAGAACCAAGGTGAGTCACAAAGAGACAGAGCCTATCTCCTAGTAGCCATTATCCAGAACAGTATTCAGATCGTAACAAATAAGGAAATGCAAAACTTACTTTTTCGCAAGGGTTCTTCTTTCCTCAGGTGTGTAATCTAGAGAACCTATGGCTCCCTCTCCTTTTGTTGGCATAAACCCAATGATGGCTAATAATGCTGTTCTTACTGAAATAAAAAGTAAACATCAATCTAAGTTGCTCTGTAAAAGGAACTGGGTTTACTCTGGAAAGAGAAAAAGAAAAGACTCATAGGGTTTCACTGAAGAGGTACAAGTAGGGGATTGTATTAAAATGATGCAAAAATCTAGACAAGGAAAAGAATTTTATTATTTATTCAATAATATCAAATTATTTATCCAAAACAGCTTCAACCTCAAGAGAGTATTATACATTATTATTATGAATTGACTAAAGTTATATAAGATTTATATTCGCTTTAAATACTCACTACTCCATGAAGGCTGCCAAGTTTCAGGATGATGTCCCGAGATGCTCAAACAGATTTTCTTGCCTACTTCAAATCGTCCATTAGCCTTAGGAATAAATAAGGTATTTTAAAAGTTATACATGTGTGTGTTTAATGTTTTATACTTTAAAGTATAAATATATTTTATATATAAAGAACTTTTAAAGATAATTTTTTAGAGAATTTTAAAAGGATGGAACCTCCAAGGGGATACAGATTTTTGTCCTCTTACAGATACTCCACAAATATTTGCTGGATTCTGAATGAATAATAAAAGCTGTTTTTAGAAGTTGTAGCAGCTTTGTGAAACTGAGTTGCACAAGTGACATCTAAATAACTGACATATAAAGATGTCCTGATATCCTTCTCTGTGCCTAGTATGGTGCCAGACTCTGGGAAGGATCTAAAAGAGAAGAAACTAGATACTGGGGAGGAAGGCTCTGAGATGGGAGTGATTCTCAGAAGGATGATGCAATTTCATACAGGAACACAGAAGTGAAAGATGAGAGAGAATGATGTCAGTTCTGTCTTGGCAGAAGAGCTACTGATGATGTCCAGCAGGCAGGCAGAAATACAGACATGCTGGCATCAGAAGAAGATAATACATTTCTGGTACCTGACTTTCACAGAGGTGATCGTTGAAACCATTTCATAGGAATAAGAGAAAACAGCTGTAGTCTGAACTCGTAGACTATCCATACTGAGGGGAAGGATAGGAAAAAGAGGCATGAAGTTAGAATATAAGTTCCACGTGGGCAGAGAATTTGACTTATTCTCTGCCACACCCACAGGGTGCATGACACGTGTTTAATAAATATTTGTTGAATGAAGGCTGGAGAAGACTTTTCAAAGAGAGGAAGTGAATCAGAAAGAGTAAGTACTGAAAACCAGTGCACATGACAATATCATCGGTGAACAGCTGCTGCCCCACTGGCCCCCACCAGTTTCCCCACGCACCAGCCCTCCCTTCAGACCACCTGGCTCTCCCCACGATCTAGCAACTAAAAGAAGGGAAGGGCCCCTCCAGGGCCTCCTGCTCCAGCCCTACTGCCAGCATTAACAATTATCAACAACACCTAGTGTTTAGTAAGCAGCTTCTATATGCCAGGAACTTTATAGTGTGATTATATTTACCATACACATCCCTTTTGACAAATGAGAAAACTGAATTTCAAAGAGATTATGTAACCTGCCCGTGGTGTAATGGAAACCGCACTGGCCAGAGTCCAGGGCTATTGGCTCTAAAACTAATGCTCTTTCCACTACACCAAACACTATAGGTAAAAGCAACATTAATTTGGTGATGATGAATATCTTTTCTTTTACCATTTGCTAACCCCATGTGTATCAGATGTTTAACTTAAACTTAGATGGAATAGGATGAAGACTGAGAAGAGGTGGTGAGATTTCTCAGACTGGTCTCTGAGGCTGGTGTCTTAAGCCTGTTTAAACAGGGTGCTATGTGTGGGAACCAGAGCACAACAGGGTAAACTAGAGTTAGCATGTCTTGAAGGTTATCAGAAGAGAAAAATAAGACTGCAGCTTAAAGTGGTAGCAGAGATATGGGAAGGATTTTGTGTTTTATTTTTGCTTCTTTCAAGGTTAAGGGATAATTAAACACACATAGATGAAAGGAAATGAAGGAAGAAAAGCTTAACACTTAAGAGAGGAATTTACTGATGGAATACTGTCCCAGGAAATAAAAGAGAAAACTGGATCAACAGCTTTCCTTTACATGGAGATAAAATATGTGAAGATGGAGAGAAATTCTAAGATATGAATAAATAGTAATAACATAGCTAACATTTATTGAGGACTGTGTCCGTTCTTATTCTAAGAGCTGCACGTAAAGATGAGGAAACTCAAGAACAAAGCATAAGAAACGTGAGAAACTGAAGGAGATAACGTGATTAAGAGGTACAATAACAGTAACTACCCTTTATTGAGTACTTACCATGTGCCAGCCTAGCACTTTGCATACATTAATTCACTGAATCCTAACAACCACACTATGGCAATTAGTATCATGAGTACTTCTCAGGTGCTTCAACTTCCTAGGAATTTTTTTCCAGAAAAAAATACAGTCCGAGGTCTGGTCTCCAAAAGCAAAGTTATAATAATAATGGTCCACTTTATTTCTTAATGAAAATGAGTATGCATACACACTTTACAGCCACCAGGAAGAGTTACACCAGAAGCATTCCAAAAAGTCAAGAATTCTTACCGTTAGGAGAATAATGCTTGGTGGTTTCATGGGATACTCTGGTGGCAGTACTATTCGTCCATGATAAACTCCTCCATCAAAATCTGAATCTGGGGGCCCTCTAACTGTGAAGTGCCATTCAAAAAGGTTATCCTGAACAAAAACAATAACCAACAAGGAATCAAGAACATTAAAACATTTTTTATCAGTGAGTATTAGAAACATGGGTGCGAAAAATTAACGTTTTATAATACTGCTAGAACAGTTTCTAATGCACACAATGTCTCAAGTATAAAAGTTATAAATAAAAGCTATTAAATCTAGTTTTCATGTCCCATAAGAGCTAAAATTTTTTAAACAAATGCATTTTAAAACATCTGAGCATTGTTATATATTCATAAATAAGATTATAGATTTACATATTTCCTATTACTTTAGCTCCATTTATTTTCTCTGAAAATCTCTTCTGGAGCCCTGAAGTTTTAATCTGGACTAATTGCCTTCTTGACACATTCCAAAATTCGTCACTTGAGTGTCTTCTAGGTTTACTGGAGTCTCAATCTTCCTCTGTATTTATTTGTTGTTGTTTGTTTTTTTTTGTTTTTGCATTATTTTGATGTGGTTTATTGTCAACTATGTGCCTCTGAAAGGAATACAAGGAAGAAAATTTGTGTTCTGGTATGTCTGAAAATATATTTATTTGGAGTTCATGCTTGATTGTTTTCTGGATGGAGATTTAATTAATTAATTAATTAAAAAATCATTTGATCTAAAAAAAGATTATAGACTTAATTAAACTGTAAATTAATCCTTATATCCTAATTAGTGATAATTATTATTTATATAATCAAATAATTTACTATAAATTTAGATTGTTTTAGCAAACCTTTAAAAATTATCCCTCATAGATGCCTAAAAGCTCTTTAGTAAGTGGTCAGTAATATTAACACATAGGCTGTTAACATCATCTTACAGTTAACCACGTACTTCATAGTTTGCAAAATGCTTGCACATATTATCACATCTTATTCTCACTATTACCATGAAAACCAGATTGGGCACATTTAAATACCCTCCTTTCACAGATGGGAAGACTGAAGAGAGGTAGAGATGTTCGTACAAAAAGCCCAAACTAGCTGTAGAGACCCCTTAAGGGGCTAAGTCTTCCGCCTGTAGAGTCTGGCGTTCTTTCCACTTTCCCTCCTGAGGGAAGACCTAAAATTAATTTAGTATCTGAGGCCCACTTTATAGAGACCAGAAATCTGCTTCTTCTAAAATGTCTGATCCTGAATGGCTAATAGAAATACTCAGTGTACACCTGAAACTAACACATTGTAAATTAACTATACTTCAATTTTTTTTAATGGTTAAAAAAAAAAGTAAAAAAAAAACAAAACTCAGGAACTATAGGGAATAAAATATATCAATAAAGCATATCAAACACATTTGTAATGACTCAAAGCAATGAAAAAACAATTTTAAGAAACTTGTTTAAAATACTAAAGTATTAAAATACATATGTAGAAGACAGAGATAGAAACTAACCTCTAAAGGCTGTGCATGATAATGATCTGTTGGATCTTTCAATTCTGCTGCTTCTTTCATTAAACGTTTAACGGCTAAAATAAAATTCACAAGATAGAGACATTTAAAATGTACTTTTCTAAGTGATTAGCACAGATTTACAAACCTAATGAAAAAGTTCCTACTTCAACAAAAAATGTGTAGAGGACTTGTTCAACAGAGCATATCATTTAATTATGGGATAATAGTAATAATGGTGGGGAGGAAATGGTAGCTAGGTACTAGAAGAATTACACGTTAAATTAAATATATAGGGAAGTCTCATAAAGTCACTATTTTTATTTAGTAAGTACTTATATATACTTCCTATATGGTAGCACTCAAACATTAATTCATGTAATCCTCAAAACAACTCTATGAGATAGGTGCGATTTTTAACCCCATTTTACAGATGAAGAAACTGAGACATGGAGAAATTATATAACACGTCCAAGGTCACAAAGCTGATAAATGACAGAGCCAGGATTCCAACACAGGCAGTCCAACTCTACCTTGTTAAAATATTTAACAAAAACGTGGCCACTGGAACTCATGCTCATGAACAGTAAACCCCCTATATCCTCAGCCTCGAGAGACTATCTACCCACTATCTTCCATTAACTTAATGGCACTGTCCCCAGAGGTCAATGAATCTCTACAGCCCTAGCTGAATTCCTTTTTGAAATGATTCTTCGGCTTAATTAAAACCTCCAATCCACTGACGCCTTAACATTCTTCACCCCACCTATACCTATATGCACTTCCCTCTTCATCCACACTTTTGGCTCTTAGGAGTTCCTCTTTCATGTTCCCCTGACAAAATTTAATTCTAACTGAGCCAACTCAACCATCTTCTTTTTCTTTTTAATATTTATTTTATTTACGTTTGTTTGTTTGTTTTTTTGTCTGTGTTGGGTCTTAGTGGCTACACACAGGCTCTTCGTTGTGGCGCACAGGCTCCAGGGCATGTGGGCTCTGTAGTTTGCCACGCGCGGACTCTCGTTGAGACGGAGCTCAGTAGTTGTGGCCCACGGGCTTAGCTGCCCCACTGCCTGTGGTATCTTAGTTGCCCGACCAGGGATCGAACCCGTGTCCCCTGAACTGGAAGGAGGATTCTTTACCACTGCGCTACCAGGGAAGTCCCCCAACCATCTTTTTATCTGGAGTCTATACCCAAACAGCTGAGCATTACTGAAGGGGGTTTAAAAAGTCAGAGACAGGCACAATGATGCCATTATAGAGTTATTAACAACAACCTCCACTGGGACACAATGCCACCCTGTGTTCCTACATTTCTCCAGGAAGCCTCCACCAAACCCCCTCCAACAAGCACTCCAAGACTATCTCACACCTATTTACTCTCAATTCTCTTCCGCCTCTTTCAGTTAATGGCACAGACTTTTAGCCCCGTGATCAATGACTATTAACAGCTTATGATAGTTTACAATCCTATGTGTATCTGTACCCTCTTTCCTCCCCTATTGGTTCACAAAGGTCAATCCTTTGATTCCAGCCCACTCACCCTCAAGCTTTAGGTGCTAAAAACATGTCAGGATACTGGTGTAGGATACAGGAGAGCAAAGCCAGGGAAACACCAGATGGCCCAAGGCTCTCCAAAACTCTGCTTGAGAACCAACAGACACAGTTCAATACATGCTATGAGAGAGGTGTGCACCAGGTGGGCACCTAACCTGAGAGCAGACAGAAGAGAAAAGGGGTCAGGTACTGACATCCGAAAGAAAGACAGTAGGAATTACCCAGCTCTGTATGAATAAGCAGAGGAAACAATAAAAGTAAATTTGTGGTGGCACAGGTTGGAACGTTACGGGGAGAGGTTAACTGAGAAGCAACTCTCACACACTACAACCAAACAGTTCGGTATGTGTCAGGACTTTTTGCATAAAATTTCATTTTAATCAAGGGTTCCTAAGCTGGAAAAAAACTCTAAAGTCACTATCCTATTCCATAACTATTAATATTCTTTTCCATCTCCGAATCTGAACTAAGCCCTATAGGCAGAGAATTTGTTCACCTGATCAGCAAATATTCATTAAGTCCATACTAGATGCTATAGCTACAAACAAAATAAAATATAGCTTCTGTTATCAAGGAGCTTATAGGCTGGGGGGAGGAGTCAATACAAATCAGCATGATAAATGAATGCTATATTAGAAACACGCACATACATATTGAGACACGATCTCCCCCCAAGTTCCAGACACTAACTAGGCTTTGTTCAATTCTTTGCACACAGTTCACCTTCTCTCTACTTCAGACCTTCCTTCCTACATAGCAATTCCTCAGCTTGCATTGCTGTTCCTCTTCCCTTCCCCCACTTCATCATTGAGTCTGGCTCCCACCAGACCTTTATGAAATTTACTCAGGAAGGTCTCCCTGACACCTTCCTTTGTCCACTCTCAGAGGAGTGACTAGAGATTTCCATTTGGACAGATAAAAATCCTTGAGGAGCCCTGGCAGGAGAGTGGAGAGCAGGGATGCTCTCTAAGTTATTTCGTTTGGAAACCACTGCCCTGGATACTGGCTTGAGTCTCCTTGCTCTAAGTCCTCTTAACACCCTATAATTTTTCTTTCATAAAGTTCAGCTCACTTGTGATTAACACCTGTCCTTCCTGCTCAACATTTACTTCACTGCAGTCTCCTCAAGGCTTAGTACACAGTAAGCACTCAAATATTAGCTGAAATGAATTTTACTATCTTCCCCCCAACAAAACTCTTTCCAAGGATCTGATTAAAATGCAATGGTTTGGGGGACTTCCCTGGAGATCCAGTGGTTAGGACTCCGTGCTTCCACTGCAGGGGGCACGGCTTCGATCCCTAGTCAGGGAGCTAAGATCCTGCAAGCCACACAGCATGGTCAAAAAAAAAAAAAGCAGGGGGCTTCCCTGGTGGCACAGTGGTTGAGTCCGCCTGCCGATGCAGGGGACACGGGTTCGTGCCCCGGTCCGGGAAGACCCCACATGCCGTGGAGCAGCTGGGCCCGTGAGCCATGGCCACTGAGCCTGCGCGTCTGGAGCCTGTGCTCTGCAACGGGAGAGGCCACAACAGTGAGAGGCCCGCGTACCGCAAAAAAAAAAAAAAAGCAGTGGTTCTCAAATTTATTTGATAATGAGGTAAAATCCTTCGTTCCAAGAAAGGTTTAAGGAGTACCTCAATATGTAAAACATAACAGCAGGGCCAGCATGGAAGGGCCTTCAGGCTATTTATCCCCATCTGTCCATTCTACCTAAGGGGCCCACGGAAAAAGAATTGAAAGCCCCTGTTTTAGAGCCGTGTAAAAATATCACTAAGTTAATATAATTAGATATAAATAAAATCATGGAAGTTGTTATGAAGTTAATTAGTTTAACTTGATTACTGCTGTCAGCAATCAAAGATGCCAGGAAGACTGTTTTTCCTTTATCCCTCATCAGCAGGCTGCAAAATGATTAAGCAGAAGAGGTCAGATTTTATGCCATTCCGTAACATTACCACATCTTCTCTGCCTCTTCATCACTCAGCTCAGTTCAATAGAGGAAAATAAACACCCAATGGATATTATGAGAGATGTATGAAAGGGTCAGAATTGCTACAGGAAAGAATTTAAAGGAACAATCATTGGTTCAACCACTAAACAAGTTGATTTTATTAGTTCACGGGCCACACAGGCACATGCCATGTGAGAGACAAAGTACAAAGCCAAACAGAAGGTAAGATTATTCTAGTGTTTTTATAATCTATTTTTTCTGAAACAACATATACTATGAACACCTTCGTGAAAAAGAACGTGGACTCTGGAATTAGAGCTGCATTAAAATTCTGGCTCTGGGGACTTCCCTGGTGGCACAGTGGTTAAGAATCCACCTGCCAAAGCAGGGGACACAGGTTCAATCCCTGGTCTGGGAAGATCCCACATGCCGCAGTGCAACTAAGCCCGTGCGCCACAACTACTGAGCCTGCGCTGTAGAGTCCGCAAGCCACAACTACTGAGCCCACACTCTAGAGCCTGCAAGCCACAACTACTGAGCCCACGTGCCACAACTACCGAAGCCTGCACACCTAGAGCCCGTGCTCCGCAACAAGAGAAGCCACGACAATGAGAAGCCTGCGTGCTGCAACTAGAGAAAGCCCACACGTAGCAATGAAGACCCAATGCAGCCAAAAATAAATAAATAAATAAATTTTAAAAAACATGGCTCTGATATTTTGTAGCTCTAAATCCTTGAACAAGTCACTTATAATCTAATTCTGCCTCAATGTTCATATCTGTCAAATGAAAGTCAATAATTTTGTCACATAATTCTTTCCTTTTCACCCCTTCCTCTTCCCCAGGTCAGAAATGGATTGAGATTTAAGGCCCTCTCAATGATTCTCCCTGGTTCAAATCCAGGCCATAAGCATATGTAGTTGGCCACATGGCATGGCTCCCTAGCTCCCCAAAAGAGATATCACTGCTATGGAATAGTCAAGATTCAAAGTACCGCCTGGAAACTAGGGCTAGAGCATAGTCTGCCTCTCCTGATACTCCATCTCTTGCTACCACATGGATAGTGAGGAAACTTCTTCCATTCCAGCTCCTCTCTTATCTCTTTGCAAGGTTATCAGTGGAACTCTCCAACCATGGTAAGACAAGATGTGCCAGGAAAGAGAAGGAGGGTGGGGAGCACCTGCATGCCTGCCCTCATTCTTCCTTTTCATGGAGGCCACATGATCACTGTGGATCCAAACTCTAGGCTCTAAGGGTCTCCCATTAGCGTTCTTCACATGCCCAGGTAGCTCACTGGGCTTTGAGACAAAGCTCCAGCTAAAGGGGTCTTTTACAGGTCACTGTTTCTCATGCATCTGTCTCTCTTGGAAAGTATCAATGAATATCTTGATATCATCCATCTCCAGGTTATCGAGGATGTGAATCCAACATCATGCTCCCCAACCACATCTTCCTGCTCCCATAGTGAAGGCACTTAAGCAAATACTTAAGGACTCATGTTTCTGCCCACAAAGACCCTGCAAAGGTATCCATTCAATTTAAAGAATATCTGAGCCATGGAGATAGAAGAATGACTAAGACCTGCTTCTTGTCTTCAAAAAGCTTGTAGTGAGAGAGAAAGACATGAAAACAATTACAACACAAATATTGACCAAGTGTGCACAAATATAGGGACTACCTTAGTCTGCCTATGGGAGCTAGACAAGGCAGAACCTTAAAGAAGCTTGAAGAATTAATAGGAAGTTCAAATGGATAAAAGGGAAGGCATTCCAAGCAGAGTTTCCAACAGGGACCAAGGCATATAGGTGAGAAGAGCTGCTCCATCTGGAGAATCACTCAGGCAAAATGGGTAGATGGTAAAAATGCAAAGGAGCACAGGAGTGATAGGAGACGAGGCCTGGTGAGGAGGGCAAGCTAAACAGTTTACTTTGAACTTAATCCACAGCTATCAGGAAGCTACTGAAATGTTTTCAATTTGAGGAGTGACCTGATCAGTTTTTGTTTTGTTTTAATTGATATGGTGACAACAGCGAAGGATTAGATACATGTGACTGTGTGTATTGGCACCTGCGTGAAAATGCATGCATTTGTGTGTGTTTCAGGGTAGAGCGTGGAGTAAAGGAGTAGACCAAGAGATCAAAGACGACGCCAGTGGATTCCTGGGTGGCTGTCAAACCCTGGGTTAGGAATATTAGGGTGGGGGGCAAGTTTGGGGGAGGAGAGAAAACTGATTAGTTTGGTTTGGGGTTTTTATACCTAGGAGAGATTTTTTTGGTCTGTGGGAAATTTGGGTAAAGATGTTAAATCACCAGTAAGTTCTATGTATCTACAGCCTAGGAGAAGGGTTTAAATTGGACATTAAAGCTTGAGAATGATTAGTGTGAAGGGGCAGTAGACATCTGGGCATGGATAGAATAGCTGCTAGGTTTCTGATGGAGGTAGTAGGTGCCTTTACACCAATCTCTTATATGCCTGCCAATCACCTGCTGAACGCAACCCATAGGGCCCTTCCAAAGAAATCTGCCACAGGAGGTTCATTACACATACGTCTCCCTACTTCGTACTCTGATATCCTGCGACTTTGGCCAGAATGGACCCAAAAAGAGATCAGGGAGTCTGATGCAGAGGCAAGTACTGATACGCTAGCCAGAGGCTTATGAAGTGGTTCCACACAGAGCTCTGCACACAGCCAGAGGTCCATTCCAGAAAGATTGTAAAAAAATATGTTTTCCATTGTAAAGCAATTATACTCCAATAAAGATGTTAAAAAAAATGTTTTCCCATCTATAAAATGAACAAATTTACTATCCATATGCTAACACACTGGCCTTTAACCAGTTATTTGTACTGTCTTAACTTAATTGTCCCATCCATACCTCTAAGACAACTCCACATCAGATAGAGAGAAAAAGTGTTATATCTCTTACATTGTGCAGTGTTTTTAAACACTTCCTTTCACACATGCATTACCCTACGAAATGTTACAAGACAATAAAACAAAGGAAGGAAACATTTTCACTATGCCTCCTGCACTTATTCAGTAAGTCCCATATCTCATCTAATTTACCTTTTCCATGAACTCTAAATAATCTGTACAATGACCAAAAAAGGTTTTAAAATTTTTTTTCATTTTTAGAACAGCAGCACTACCTTTGAGGAAATGAAACCAAAAAGAGGAAGCAATTTATTACACAGTAGAAACATGTCTACCCAAGTTCAGCCAGATGACAAGTAGGTCATATAGTATAGAAACATACAACATTCTGGAGAATTTTAAATGCTTACCACAATCTCAGGTATGATAACCTAACAAAATTGAGCAAGGTCCTCTGACAACAATCTCTTGGGACCCACCAATCCTCCATTACAAATTGCACTATTGTACAATTGTACATTTTCATTATTCTCTGGACATCCCACTAAGTACCTCAGCTGTCTCAAGGAACTTGATACCATGTGACCAAGGAGTCATCCTACATTTTACCCACATAGTTTATTAAAATCTAGCACAATCTTAACAATCTAGTCATTCTACCATCTAATCTTAAAACTAAGCTTTTCTTTCCCTCTTTCTCTTTGATCTCCTTTTTTTTTTTTTTTCCTGGTGTTCTTAGGAGATGGGCTGGGGGGCAGGGGTTGTGAATCCACTGAAATTGAATCCTATAAATGTATTTCTTGGAGAGCCCATGGCCTTTGCCAGATTTCTTTTAAAGTCTTTGCCTCCCCAAATGTTATGACCAATTCTGTAAACTTAGTTACCTAAGAACGTGTCTTAGCCTGACAGCACTCTGGTTAACAAAGCTCTGTTCAATCAGTATCCTCAGGCTTTTCTGGATTCTTTGTACGTTTTTAAGTTCTTTTAAAAAATCAAGGATCCACAATTAGCTCTTTCCACGAGCATGCTAGTCTTGCTGATTCTTACTGAGAAATTGCTTCTTTGGAAGGAAAAAAAGAACTAGCAAGCGTTGGTCAAACCGTCACTAACATCCTAGGATTATCATTTAGAGTTAAAGTGTGGAGCTTCTCCCTCCTAACAAATTTATCAAGGTACAGATCGAATACCATTTATAGAACACAAAGATTCGTTTCAAGCCTGTCTTAATTTGAGAGAGCCGCTTACTTTTCGTGCATCTTTATGGTACATCAGAAAAGAATTTGAGGCTAGGATCGTTTGGCTGCTTCTGTGAATGAAGCACGGGCATTAAATACAGAAAGAGAAGTTTCTATGACTGAACATAGACATACATCATACTAGTCAGTATGGCAAAAATCATGGTTAGCTCTAAAGTACACGGCTCAACTAGTTTTCGTAGCTTTTTGGTTAACTGGTATGGTCCAGAACATTTCCTTTATGTCTGTAATTCTATTCGCCCCAAATGCTGCAAACAGAACGTTTAAACTAAATCCTCAAATGCGAGTGGGTCAAGCAGCTAATAAAAGTCAGGTGGCGGTGACGGAGAAGGGCTAACGACGGTGTTCAAGGCGCAGGTAGGGCGAGGGGCTGATGATCACTATTACCCAGAGCCATCACCTTTACACCTGTGCTCGGGGATGAGTTGATAACCCAGCTCTACGCGGCGAAAATGAGGGCAGGGCAGACGCGGTGCCGAGAGGAGTCCCCAGGTTTGGTGCCCGCTCGGCAACCCTGCTGCGCGGCCTGCACCAGCCCGGCAGGCGGCGGGCTCGCGTAGAGCGCGAAACCGGGAGCGGGGCCGCGAGCGGCGGCCGACGCGAGGGGACGACGGCGCGGGGCCCTGGAGTACGGGGTCACGCCTCCCTCCCGCCCACAGTGCGGCACCGCGCCCAGCCCGCAGCCCCGCTCACCCGGACTCTTCAGATTGTAGCGGGTCTCCATGGCGGGTCGCTGTCCCGGCTCCGGCCTCCCGGCTCGCCGCCGCCGATGCCGCCACCTCTCCGCGCCGCTGCCGCCCGGGTCTCAGCGCGGCTCGGACCGACCGGACCTGACCCAGGAACCTCCGGGGACGCCGCCCAGCCCTGGCCAGGACCGCAGGCGGGGCGGGAGGCCACGGGCGAGGCGCGGGCTCCGCAGTGGCGCGGGCTCCGCGGTAGCGCCGCCTCCTCCGCTGCTCCCCCGCCTCCCTGAGGGCTGGGCAGGCGCCGGCGCCGGCCCGCGTGTCGCTGAAGCGGGGCCCCGGGCTGGAGGTCAGCGTCCTCGTCTGGCCGTGGGCCCAACGCTGCCGCGGCCGCCCGGCCTGCGTCACCCGCCCTCTCTCCGGTTTTGTGAAGTTGTCCTGACGTGGCAGTCGCTTCGTGGCGGGAGGGCGGCGCGGCCGCAGGCCACTTCGCCGGCCCTGGGAAGCCCGCTCCGGGATCTGAAAGAGCGAGCAGCGCCCAGGTCGTCTTCCTCTCACCCAGGGCCGCCCGGAGGCCGACCTTCCGCCGGGCCCATCCGACGTTCCCAGGCGCTCGCGGAGCGGCGCGGCAGGAAGCGCCCCGGCCCTGCTCGCGGCGGGCTGGGTCCGGGCCCGGGCCCTCGACACCGGGTTCAGAGCCGCCCCGGCCCGGCGCGCGCGTGCACCGGCGCCTGCCAAGTGCTTTGTTTTTAGCTCAATAGTTGTTTTGGGGTGGAAACAGTTAAATCGGGAAGATAAAATCCAGTGATAAGGGATTGAGTAGGGTTTTATAAGGATTCTTTTTCAGACAGATGTGTTTAGGTGCAAGGCACTTAAGCATTTGGGGAGATTAAAAAAAAGGAATTGAATCGGGGAAAGCATACAAATATGAAAGGTATATCCTTAAAGAGCACACTTCAGGCTTCATTGCGGAAAGAGTGGGATTGAGAAAAAGAGGACAGGACTGGGGCTTTTGAAGACTTAAAAGAGGAGCAAAGACTTAGGAAAAGAGGGGAGATTGGGATGGTGAGGAGGATGAAGAGGGAAGGAAAGACGTCTAGGTGGGATGAAGAGGGTTAATCAGGTTGGGCAAGTTTCATTTTTTATGTAAAAGTAGAAAACTTTCTTTTTGAAAGGCAGCAGAATATGCCACCTCAAAATATGCCTCTTTGGCATAAGGATTATTTTGAGCTGATTATTTTTGAGAAAGAGCAGGCTCAAGAGAATCTCTGAAAACAGAGTAGAAATTACCCTTTCCTAGGCGAAATTTACGTTCTCTAAAGAGAAGGAAGGTTGACTCTAAATCACAAGAGAGTCTCAATGGAGAAGGCACTGACAAATCTGCAAAATAATCTTTACCCTTGTTTAAGTGCTTTTCCTATGACCTCCCATAACTGGCCTTCCTCCAATCCCCCTACAGCTTTCTTTTGTCTTTAGTTGAAGATAGTATTTAAGGTGGTGACTTGGGCCAAATCAGGGAGTTACTTTGCTTGTTTTTCTTTTGTTCATCTGTGTATTACAAGGGGTTTCAGCCAAGAACTCATAAGGGTAGAGGGAAATTATTTTCCTCCCTATATTTTCTATTGTTAAAATTAAGAATCTAAAGTGAATTGAGGGCTTCCCTGGTGGTACAGTGGTTAAGAATCCACCTGTCAATGCAGGGGACATGGATTCAAGCCCTGGTCCAGGAAAATCCCATATGCCACAGAGCAATGAAGCCCGTGAGCCACAACTACTGAGCCTGCGCTCTAGAGCCTGTGAGCCACAACTACTGAAGCCCACGTGCCACAACTACTGAGCCCACGTGCCTAGAGCCCATGCTCCGCAATAAGAGAAGCCACGGCAATGAGAAGCCCACGCACCGCCACAAGAGAAGCCACCGCAATGAGCAGCCCACGCACCGCAACAAAGAGTAGCCCCCGCTCGCTGCAACTAGAGAAAACCCACGCACAGCAATGAAGACCCAACGCAGCCAAGTAAATAAATAAATAAATAAATTTATTTTTAAAAAGTAAAGTGAATTGAGTTCTTGATATCTGATTGTATCACCAACCCTTTGTAAAGAGTGAAATTTGGAGGAGGTGTGGGTAGGAGGTGGAGGATATCAAAAATAAAACTAGATAGTATCTTTTAAAACATTCCGTGACGTTTTCTGAAAAGTAAACTGGTAAACTGATTGGCACATATGTGCATCCAAAATGGAACCCCAGTGTGCTGCTTCATTCACTCATTCTTTGTGTTGAATCTTCAAATTGTCTAATGCTTGACACGCTCTCTGTACCACAGCTCTGCAAAAGCCAGCATTTGTGCAATAGGCCTCACAATGGAGAGGCTTATGAAGCTGGTACTATTGTTACTGATCACAAGTTCGTGTGCTGGATGCACAGTGAGGCCAAACAAGCCAAAACATTGGAGTTTGGAGCAGAGAAATGTTTATGGCAGGGCCAAGCAAGGAGAATGGGCGGCTCGTGCTCAAAAGACCCAAACTCCCTTATGGCTTTCAGGGAGGAGTTTTTAAAGGCAACATTTGGGGTGAGGGCTGTAGGGTGTGTGACTTTCTTCTGATTGGTTGGTGGGGAGGTGACAGGGTGGTGCTCCAGGGACCTTGTGCTCAGCCTGAAGTTACCATCCGCCACCTGGATGGGGGCCTTAGTTCCTATAGAAGGACTCTACTTATATCCCTTGAGGAGGAACTAGGACTCTGCTTTCTTGCTGTACTATTGTTTCTTGAGTGCTTTCCCTTTGTTTCTGCATTCCATCACTTCCCTGATCAGTAACTGTTTGAATCTGCCCTTTGGAATCCGTAGAAAGTCTAGGGGGCTGAAGCCTCTTTCCTCCAAACGAGAAACTGGAGACACAGGAAGGCTTTTGTGCCTGGGAGGGCTCCACAGGGTCCTGCTTTAAAATATTTATTCTTCCACATTTAAAAGTGTTTTTATTTTTTTTAATGGTTTTTTTTCTTGAGCACAAAAGTAATACATGATTGTTGTTTAATATTTAGAATATGAACAAAATACAAATCTCCTATAGTTCCACTGCTCAGAAATGGCCATGGTTAACATTTTAGTGTATTTACCTTTAGCCTTTGTTTAGAAAGCATAGGTATGTTATTAGGGTTGAAATTCTATTGTTTATACTTTTTTTATACTAAAAATATCTGCCATAAGCTAACTGGATTACTTGTTTTGGAAGCCACAGAGCTATTAATGACTTGTTTTTTGTTTGTTTGTTTGTTTTGCCACACCACAAGACGTGGGATCTTAGTTCCCTGACCAGGGATCAAACCCATGCTGCCTGCAGTAGAAGCACAGAATCTTAACCACTGGACCAC
Organism: Delphinapterus leucas; assembly: GCF_059928025.1. NCBI lineage: Eukaryota > Metazoa > Chordata > Mammalia > Artiodactyla > Monodontidae > Delphinapterus > Delphinapterus leucas. Next base: position 29,427,007 of record NC_143140.1, read on the forward strand.
CAGGGAAGTTCCTGACTTACGTTGTTAAAAAGGAAATGACAGGCCCAAAATGGAGTCACTTGTGTTAAGCCACATGACAGCAAATCAAGACTCAATACCCAATCTAACTGTAGTTACGACCTCTTCCAGGAATGCATTCTGCACTGGTCAGTCGAATTTTCTGGTCAGCACCAATGAGGTAATCTTCCACATAGCCCCCTGACATCCCAGTAGGTAGGTTATCTAAAACTGAAACAACCCACTCTTTTCCCCTTTCTGCCTATAAAAGCCTTCCATCTTGTACAACTCCTTGGAACTCCTTTTTATTTGTTAGATGGGATGCTGCCTGGTTCATGAATCCTTCAATAAAGTCAATTAGATCTTTAACTCAGTTGAATTCTGTTTTTTTAACAGTTTGAATTGATAAATTTTATATCAGTGTCTTCCTAGAGTATAATTCAAAATAAAAAACACCTCGGAAAGCCATGTATTGACTTTATTGTAAACATTTTATTAATTACTTAGAATATTTCATGAGGTTTTGATTTTTCATTAAAAAAAAAAAAACAAAAATAATGCTGCCATAGTTTTTCCTACTGTTTTTTTTCCCCTCCAAGATTTCCCCTTTGTAATGGTTAATAAGAAAAATGGTACTAATTTGCTGGCTGGTATTAATGTTAGGAAATGTTGGTTATTATCAGGGGCACAAGTTTAAACTCTGGTTACCTAAACAAAAATGTCCGCCAGGAAGGAGTTCTTTGTTTTTTTCATGCCTCGCCTTGCTGCATTGCAGGTCTAATAGCTTTGCTTTTGTCTACCATCTGGTGGCCAGCTGAGAGATCCAGGAGAGAAACTGCCTCTTCATTTTTTCTTTCTCAGTTTCTGCTATAGTCGAGATAATGTCTTCCCTGCTCATTCTCTCTGAACAATTTTCTAATACTATATTCCAGAAGAAAATATTATGGAGAGACATCAAGTGAGTATACTTGAAACCAGTGGAGTGCTTACAATATTAGTGCAGTAGATTTCTTCCACCAGATGACCCCGTACCTCATTTTAAAAGATTTTCCCCATTAATAAGCAGAGAAGCATTTTCTAAACACAGTACTTAATAGTTGTTTGCAACATTATTAAAATGATTTTTATTGTGGCTTTCTTAAAAATGATGTCTTTTCTTGGAAACCTAATTTGCTACCATAGCTTTGAATTATCTGACATCTCCCAAATTACAGCTCTTGGTAGTAGGGATGAGGAAAAGGAAACCTGGTTAGTATTGTGCTTTTGCTTTATTTGCGTGGATTGCATTTCTTTGGTTTTTTTTTTTTTTTTCCAAAATAAAGGTGCTTTTAAAATTAGCAACAAAAATGACAATACTCATATTATATTCCTTACTCCTTAGTTCTGATGAACCAATGAGTTTGACACAAGATCTTTCATTTGCTAAACTTAGCTCTAAAGGAAACACCTGCAACTAAGATAAAACTGGTGTTCACGGGTGAAAGAAAGGTACTTCATGATGGGTCAGCAGAGAGCCCTACACAGCTGCGTCTTCTCCCTCGCACCGAGTCCTCTCCTAATAGCTCTTCAGGCACTGTCCCTCTGCCACTCTGTCTGTGCCTTTTTTTCTTGTGTCCCCATATCCTGACACCCCGATTTGTCACTCTCTGGACCCCTTGTAGCCACTTGCTGATGGATGACACTCGGTCAGCTACAAATCAGCCAGAATAGCTTAGAACTCTGCTCCCTACCTTCACAGAAGTTTTGGTTTCTATTTATTGGGAAATTGCAAAACGACAAAAAATACTATGAGTTCAATACTTTTAAGCAAACTTGTATTTTATTTACCACTATAGCATCCACAAACTTTCAAAAAATAATAGTTCATAGATGTGCAAAGCACACACGATGCTCAGGGTGCACAGGAATTATGGGACTCAGAGTAATTCTGCAGCCACAGAGCATTTAGACAATATTATTAACGTCTTTAGAACAAACAACCCTACCTGCTTCCCATTAAAATTCACGTTACAATTATAGGCAAATTTTGAAAAATAACCAAATCACCCACTTCTAAAAAGTGGTCCTGGACTTCCCCACAATGTATTCTTTTAGCACAAAATAACCAAAAAATTGCAGGTATGCCATACTCCGTCTGCCTTATAGCATCTTGTGAAAAAATAGCTGGGCCAGTCTGACTTCCCCAGAAGTTGAACTGCGCTTTAGGTGCAGATGTTCTTGAATGGAAGTATACACCATACATGCCAGGATAGAAAGCAAATTTTTCCCCAAAATATTGTTCTTCAGAAAAGAGAGTTGCCTTATATTTTTTTCTTTACTTTGTCCTTTTTGAACAAAGTACTCTTCAGGAAGACACCATCTCTTGAAAGGACCTCAAGGGATGGCAGTTTTCTATCTTATAAAGGTCAGCTAGCAAAATCGGGGAAACGGTGAAAACATATGTATTAATTATTCCTGAGGTTATGACCACGGAGAACAAGCACTGGAGATCATAATTAGTAAGCTTCTTACAAAGGTATTAGAAAAAGGAATACAAGACCTATTTGCGGAGATTGTGAATATGCAAGAGAAAAAAAACACGTGTCCCAATGTTTAACAAATGGTTCCTGAGATGCAGTAAAATCTCCACTGACAGCATCCTACTCAATTCAAAACCTGTTCTATCTTAAATAACTAGAAGGGAACTGTTAGATGACTCAAAATGTTGTTCCAGTGATGAGAGAGACCCTGCTGTAGCAGATCCCTGTGAAGAATTTGACTAAAATTATTTGAGTGAAGAAAAAGTAACTTTTCTAAATTAATACCATTTTGTATAATTTTTGATATTAAATGCAAGTATTTAAATATCTAAATGAATAGATGGTTTAAATAAAGTTTTAAATTGTTTCATTTACATCCATAACAGTTCTACATTCAAATTGCAGATTAACTAATGTAGACTTTGAAATAAATCAAGTTGGAAAAGGACACCAATGCTTGAGACATATATGTGTGTGTACATATGTGTCCGTGTGTGTGTGTACGTTTATGGAGGAGTGACAAAAGCTCTTCTAGGTGATTCCAATCCAGTGCTTCACCATTTCTCTTCCTATACCTTTTTTTTTTTTTGACTTAAATTTTTTAAAAAATTTTGGAACTATTATAAATGCACAGGAAACAACAAAAGAATATACAGGGAGGTCCCAAACATCCTTCGTGAAGCCTCCCCCGTGTTAAGATCTTACATATATATAATACAATGTCAAAATCAGGAAATTGACATTGGTACAATGCATAGAACTTACTCAGACTTCACCAGTTATACAAGTACTGATTTGTGTTTGTGTGTTTGTAGTTCTATACAATTATATCACATGTGTAGCTCCACATAACTATAACCACAATAAAGATTCATTGCCAACAACTACAGGCCAATGTCTCCCAAATTGTAAGAATTGCCTAGGTGCTTGTTTTAAAATACAGATTCCCAGACAGACCTCTGCCCAGAGATTCCCATTCCAGAACACTGGGGTAGAGATGGGAATTTGCATCTTTAAGCACCCTAGATGATGCTTAAGATCAAGTAACTTTGAGAAACACTGGCCTGGAGCATTAAATGAAACAGTATAACGTGAATTGGTGGCAGTATTTCTTGCACATTATAAACCTGATTTCCTTCCTCTTCCACCAATATGGAAAGACATCCAGGCCTGGTCTCTCCCTGTCAGCGCCTTTACTGTTTCCTTCCCACGTAGGGGCAGTGAAAGCCTGTTACCAAGACCGCCTTATAGGGGTCTGGTAGAGTCTGGAGTTAGTTCCTGGTTACTATCTAGCTGGTGAAGGTGGAACACTGCAGGGGTGAGCTATCCATCGGCCAGAGGCAGAGAATTGGCAGCAGACAACGGGACTTAGGCAATCATGGAAACCGGAAGCAAACAGAAATAGCTTATAGGAATGGAATTCTTCGCAGTGATGGAGAGGGTCAGCATGGGAGAGCCTAGGTCTTAACTGCTCTACTGTACTTGGCCATTCAGGGAAAGGGCCTTAGTATTCTGACTCTCAGTTCTGGGGGACTAGAAAGATCCCCCTTGCCCCAGCAGCTTACTAGTACAGATTAATAAAGCAGGGAGGTCAAGGCCTTAGGCAGCTGGACACTAGTTAATGTCCCCCTTCCCCCCACCCCCATCCTGAGTGGAGGGAGCTAGATCAGCCCCCTTTCATGGGAAAGGGCCTTGTCCACCTGGTTCTTGGGAGTGTCCAAAGAGCACAACAAAACTCATGGATTCTTGATGCTGGATAAGACCGATGTCATCTGAATCAAAAAAGGACCCCTTAGAAGTTAAATATGAACTCATGAATCACTAAACTCCAAGTTAATTATTTATTATAGTCAAGGATAGAGTTTATAGTAAAAGATGATCCTCTAGAGACTGCAGCCCCCGGACGACAACCCAACATACAAAAACATCCAAGGGATGGCAGTGAAAAGTGAAACTGCTCTGGTCAACACAGCAGAAAGCCCTGATCAAATGAAAGAAAAATTCAAGAACTTTCTCAGAATTTCCCTGTTTGGTAAGATCTTAAAATTAACACAGAGAGAAGGAAAATCTTTTAGGTTAGAAAGAAAATCCTCAGATATCTCTGATCTGGCCAGTGGGTTCCCTCTAGCAGTGCTTACAAATTGCAGGTCATGACCCATTAGTGGATTGTGAGATATTTTTTTATAAAGGAAATGAAAGAGAAAAATACTAGAATGCATTGCATGTAGAAAGAATAGTACTTCATGAGATTTTTTTTTAAGTAATATTTGTAAGCATGAGGGTATAATAGTTTACATTGTGAATTGTGTTTATTGTGGCTCACAACAAAAAGTTAAAAATGGACTTCGTAAAGGGTTGACTCCTGCAATTCTGTCCCAGGGCAGTTTTAAGCATCCATTCAAACATTGCTTTGGGTATGAGTTCACATGGTCATTCTGTTTTGTTTTTTTTTTTTAATTTTTATTGGAGTATAGTTCCTTTATAATGTTGTATTAGTTTCTGCTGTACAGCAAAGTGAATCAGCAATACATATACATTACCCCCTCTTTTTAAGATTTCCTTCCCATTTAGGTCACCACAGAGCATTGAGTAGAGTTCCCTGTGCTATACAGTAGGTTCTCATTAGTTATCTATTTTATACATAGTATCAGTAGTGTATATATGTCAATCCCCGTATGTACACTAATATGTATAAAATAGATAACTAATAAGAACCTGCTGTATAGCACAGGGAACTCTACTTCGTTATACAGTAGAAACTAACACAACATTGTAAAACAACTATACCCGAATTTAAAACAAGACAAAACAAAACAAAACACTGACCATAAAAAGTGAATATTCTTGTCTATCTATTTTTCCATAAGTGTTATCTAAAAATAAATTGAAATTTTTGAGAGAAAAAAAATAGTGTATGTATGTCAATCCCAATCTCCCAAATTCATCCCACCGCCCCCCATTCTGCTTTTTAAGATTGTTTGCCTTTTCAATATTGAATACCGAGGACCAGGCTCCATCTCAGCTTTAAGTGTAAATCATTTATTGAAGCTAAAAAATGTAACATTCTATAAAGAAAGACTATTGACTGGTATTTACTGGATTAAAGATCTTGTTTCAGATTTTCTTTTTTACTTACTTGTTTTATTTGTTCACTTAATTTTAATCATTTTACTTATTTTATATATAATATAATTTAAATTTATTTATTTATTTTGGCCATCCCACATGGTTTGTGGGATCTTAGTTCCCAGACCAGGGATCAAACCTGGGCCCTCTGTAGTGAGAACTCGGAGTCCCAACCACTGGACGCCAGGGAATTCCCTAAATTTATTTGTTTTCATGAAATTGAATTGTTCCTTGGAATAACATGATACAATCTGAAGTATTTTTTAAAGGATAACAGGGACCATTAAAGCCTATATTTTCACTTTACCCTAACAATTATAAAAAACTGCAAAGATACTGACAGTACAACTGAAATATAATCCCTGCCTGAACTGAACTTGAATTTTTGATAAAGGTAGATCTTCTGGAGGACCTGCCAGGCCAAATTTGACACCTTTAAAAATATAATCCGGGGCTTCCCTGGTGGCGCAGTGGTTGAGAATCCGCCTGCCAATGCAGGGGACACGGGTTCGAGCCCTGGTCCGGGAAGATCCCATATGCCACGGAGCAACTAAGCCCACGCGCCACAACTACTGAGCCTGTGCTCTAGAGCTCGCAAGCCACAACTACTGAGCCTGCATGCCACAACCACTGAAGCCCGCGTGCCTAGAGCCTGCGCACCACAAGAGAAGCCACTGCAACGAGAAGCCCGCGCACCACAACGAAGAGTAGCCCCCGCTCGCCACAACTAGAGGAAGCCCGCATGCAGCAATGAAGACCAAATGCAGCCATAAATAAATAAATAAACAAATTAAAAAAAAAAATATATATATATATATATATCTCTATCATCTGGACAGTCCTCGCGGAGAGTCGCTGCGGTTTCTTGCTTCAACAGTGCTTGGACGGAACCCGGAGCTCTTCCCCAGCTCCGGCCTCCCGCTCAGAGCCAGCCCTCGCCACCACCTCACAGCGCCCTCTGACCGCCCCAAGGTCCCCGCCGCCGTTACAACCGCGCAGCCACCGCCACCGTTTCACCTCAGCCGCCCGCCATGACGACAGAGTCCCCCTCGCAGGTGCGCCAGAACTACCACCAGGGCTCGGAGGCCGCCATCAGCCGCCAGATCAACCTGGAGCTCTACGCCTCCTACGTCCACCTGTCCATGTCGTACTCTTTTGACCGCGAATGATGTGGCTTTGAAGAACTTTGCCAAATACTTTCTTCACCAATCTCGTGAGGAGAGGGAACATGCTGAGAAACTGATGAAGCTACAGAACCAACGGGGTGGCCGAATCATCCTTCAGGATATCAAGAAACCAGACCGTGATGACTGGGAGAATGGGCTGAATGCAATGGGATGTGCGCTACACTTGGAAAAGTGTGAATCAGTCACTACTGGAACTGCACCAACTGGCCACGGAGAAAAATGACCCCCATTTGTGTGACTTCATTCAGACTCATTATCTGAATGAGCAGGTGAAATCCATTAAAGAATTGGGTGACCACGTAACCAACTTGCACACGATGGGGGCACCCGAATCTGGCATGGCACAGTATCCCTTTGACAAGCACACCCTGGGAAATAGTGATAATGAGAGCTAAGCCTTAGGCTGGTTTCCCGTAGCCACAGGGGTGACTTCCCTGGTCACCAAGTCCTTGCCTTAGTACTATTCCTTCAAATAAAGTAATTTGGTACCCCCCCAAAAAATATATATATATATATCATCCGGGCTTCCCTGGTGGTCCAGTGGTTAGGACTCCATACTTTCACTGCAGGGGGCACAGGTTCAATCCCGGGTCAGGGAAGTTCCACATGCCACATGGTGAAGCCAGAAAAAAACAAAACAAAACAAAAAACACCTCACTAAAAAAAATCATCCAACCTTTCAAAATTCTAAATGACTTCTTAAAAAGCTCTGCATTAGCCCTATTTCTTACCATCAGATTCTCTTCACATCTTCTTCATATCAATTTAGTAAGAGAATATAAACATCTACCTTGGACAGCACTCAGAGTTCCTGGTACAAACAGATGGAAAAGAGGAGTAACAGTAAAATAAACTTTTAAAAAATGGTTCTGAAGAACCTAGGGGCAGGACAGGAATAAAGACGCAGACGTAGAGAATGGACTTGAGGACACGGGGAGGGGGAAGGGTAAGCTGGGACGAAGTGAGAGAGTGGCATGGACATATATACACTACCAAATGTAAAATAGATAGCTAGTGGGAAGCAGCTGCATTGCATAGGGAGATCAGCTCGGTGCTTTGTGACCACCTAGAGGGGTGGGATGGGGAGGGTGGGAGGGAGACACAAGAGGGAAGAGATATGGGGATATATGTATATGTATAGCTGATTCACTTTGTTATAAAGCAGAAACTAACACACCATTGTAAAGCAATTATACTCCAATAAAGATGTTAAAATTTTTAAATAAACTTTTTATTAAATCTAATTTTGGAAATGATATTGACTTCATATATGGATTAAGTTAGAAAAGTCTGAAAATTAAAGTAACACTTAAAACACATTTTTAAGAAAACTCACCTCTTCTCTTAATTACAGGGAAAGGCACTACTACTTCAATAAACATTTCTACTTTCACAGCCTACCTCTTGTATTTAGTCACAGTAAATTAATAATACATTAAATATAGCTATTGATCTGCTCTTGGTAGAACAACTCAACTTTTCAGATGCTTGTTATGACTCTCCATGGTCTTTGCTGGAGAGTGGTAAGATCCTATACAGCTGTGGTTACAAAACCTAACATCTACAGGATCTATCTAAAACTAGTTTTTTTTCTATTATTTTTAGATATTAAAATCCTTCCATCTTCAGTGCCTGTCTTTGTGCTATTTTACTAGCACAAGGTCTGGCATATAATAGATACCCTATCAATAACTGTTGAATGAAAGAAAATTATAATTTAACTCAGAAAATGGCTGATAAAGAAAGGACTGTGCTACTGGTCCAGCGCTGTTGAGGGAGAATGAACCAAGGCTGGAGAAGGGGGTCGGGACTGAGCAGACAGGGTTTTGCAAACTTTTTTGAGGAGTATGACTGATACCTGTAGTGGAAACCTACGAAGGTGTCAAGCAAGCAAGTGATGTGGTCAGAAGTGAGGTTTAGATGGTCACTCTGAGTCTTGTGTGCAGAATGGAACGGATGGATGGGCGAGGCAGAGGGATACTAGTTAACAGGCCACTGAGATTCAGATTCGAGGAGAAGGTGGCTTAGACCAGGAGAGTGGAGGGGAGGTGGAGAGAAGAGATTCAGTAGACCTTTGTAAAGCTGAGCTGAAGGAACTGGATGATTGCTTGGAGGAGGTGTGCAGGAAGGGAGAGTCAAGAATGAGATCCAGGGCTTCCCTGGTGGCGCAGTGGTTAAGAATCCTCCTGCCAGTGCAGGGGACACGGGTTCGAGCCCTGGTCCAGGAGGATCCCACGTGCCGCAGAGCAGCTGGGCCCGTGCGTCACAACTACTGAAGCCCGCGCGCCGTGCTCCACGATAGGAGAAGTCACTACAATGAGAAGCCCGCGCACCGCAACGAAGACCCAAAGCAGCCAAAAATAAAAATAAATAAAATAAATTTTTAAAAAAAGAATGAGATCCAGGCAGTGCGCTCTGCTGTCCCGCAGATCTGTCTCTTGCTTTGACAGTGTTTGGATGGGACAGACCCAGGGACGCTCCTTGCTCCAGCCTCCCACCAGCCTCCAACCTTTATTTTCCAGTCGCAGCCTTTGGAATCAGCCACTCAGCTATTATTGGCCTCCGGGACGAGCCAACACCATTTTCTGAGCTTAGCTCCTTATTACCGATCAACCATGAGCTACCAGATTCGTCAGAATTGTTCTACCGACGTGCTGTAGAGCACAGGGAACTCCACTTCACTGTACAGTAGAAACTAACACAACATTGTAAAACAACTATACCCTAAAAAAAAAGAACTGTTCTACCAAGGTGGAAGCCATCAGCAACGGCCCGGTCAACATGCATCTGTGGGACTCCCGCACCTACCTCTCCCTGGGCTTCTATTTCCATGGCGACGATGTGGCTCTGGAGGGCGTGGGCCACTGTTTCCACGAACTGGCCGAGGAGGAGCGCGAGGGTGCACAGCATCTCTTAAAAATGCAAAACCAGTGCGATGGTCGCGCCCTCTTCCAGGACTTGTAGAATACTCACCAAGATGAGGGGGCCAAAACCCAGGACACTATGGAAGTCACCATTCTCTGGAAAAGAACCAGACCCAGGCACTTTTGGATCTGCATGCCCTGGGTTCTGCCCATGCAGACCCCCACCTCTGTGACTTCCTGGAGAGCCACTTCCTGGATGAGGAGGTGAAACTCATCAAGAAGATGGGTGACCACCTGCCCGATCTCCGCAGGCTGGCTGGTCCCCAGGCTGGGCTGGGCGAGTCTCTCTTCGAAAGGCTCACCCTCCAGCATGACTAGGAGCCTCCGGAGCCCAGCAGCCTTTGAGGAGCCCCTCTGGTGTCAGGGCTTCTGCCTGAAGTCCGTCTCTGCATCCACTAGGCAGCTTTTTTTTTTTTTTTTTTTTAAATTTATTTTTGGCTGCATTGGGTCTTCATCGCTGCTTGTGGGCTTTCTCTAGTTGCGGCGAGTGGGGGCTACTCTTCGTTGCGGTACGCGGGCTTCTCACTGCGGTGGCTTCTCCTGTTGCGGAGCACGGGCTCTAGAGCGCAGGCTCAGTTGTTGCGGTGCGTGGGCTTAGCTGCTCTGAGGTATGTGTCCTCTGCATTGGCAGGCGGATTCTTAACCACTGCGCCACCAGGGAAGCCCTAGGCAGCTTTTTAATCACCCTGGAGCCCTCTCTCAAGCCTTGGGCCAAAATGGAAACAATAACTTTCTGCAGAAAAGAAAAAAAAAGAGACCCAAGTTTCTGGCAGGGACCCTAGGGAGGGTGGTCACGCCATCACAGGGAGAGAAGATTTAGCAAGAAGAAGCCAGTTCCATGTGGGACGTGTTAGAACTGAGGCCCCTCTTATAGGAGAGTCCAACAAAGGTATGCTAGCGGCAATTTAAAATATACGTTTGAAGGATTAGGATTGAAATGTATCTTTTAGAATTTTAATCCAGACCAGTGTTTTAAGTTATTGTTACATATACTAAAAAATCAAGGTAAAGGTTGAATATAGCTAACATCAAAGGCCTATTCTCTCTTGATTTTCTTACAGTTTGATATACTATTGCTTCTCAGAAAATCAGATGGCTTGGGGAATTCCCTGGCGGTCCAGTGGTTAGGACTCTGTGCTTTCACTGCCAGGGCCCAGGTTCAATCCCTGGTTGGGGATCCCGCAAACCGTGCAGCGGAGCCCAAAAAAAAAAAGGAAATCAAATGGCTATAAAAGGTATTTAAATTTTCTGATATTTAAATGCTGTTAATATTATTTTGGGCACTAGAGTTATTTAATGGATTAGGAAGAAAAACAGCATAATCTTTGTTGAGACTGCTCCTACTGATTCTTATGTAAGAAAAGGTATTTTAAACACCTCAGCATGTCAGCCTTCATAAGCCCATGCAGCAGAAACTCTGAACTTCAAGTCTCCCTCTTCCTAGTCATGAAAGGAGGGAATTTTAAGGGACATTTGGTGAGGTTACTTAGAGCAGTAATTGACAGGGTGGACTCTTAGGTCCAACTCCGGGCCTCGTATCTTGCTAGTAATATGATCTCAAGTTATTTTCATTTTATCTTTTATAGCTGCCTCCTCTGTAAAATAGGAGTGATAACAATACCTACCTCGGGCTTCCCTGGTGGCGCAGTGGTTGAGAGTCCGCCTGCCGATGCAGGGGACGCGGGTTCGTGCCCCGGTCCGGGGAAGATCCCACATGCCGCGGAGCGGCTGGGCCCGTAAACCATGGCCGCTGAGCCTGCGCGTCGGGAGCCTGTGCTCCGCAACGGGAGAGGCCACAACAGTGAGAGGCTCGCGTACCGCAAAAAAAAAAAAAAAATAGTACCTACCTCTTGGGTTTATGAGGATAATTATGTAAAGCATTTAAGAGCAGTGCATGGCATATCGTGTGCACTCGATATCTGTTAGTATTAAATAATGCTTTTAATGACATTTTCTTTCCCCTAAACTCAACATCACCACTGATTAAAAATCTTGGGGAATTCCCTGGCGGTCCAGTGGTTAGGACTCTGAACTTCCACTGCAGAAGGCATGGGTTCGATCTCTGGTCGGGGAACTAAGATCCCACATGCCATACAATGCAGCCAAAAAAAGAAAAAAAACTTGGAAATAATTTTTTTTTTTGGTTGCACTGGACCTTCATTGCTGCGTGCGGGCTTTCTCTAGTTGCAGAGAGCGGGGGGCTACTCTTCCTTGCAGTGCTCAGGTTTCTCACTGCAGTGGCTCCTCTTGTTGTGGAGCACGGGCTCTAGGCGTGCAGGCTTCAGTAGCTATGGCACGCGGACTCAGTAGTTGTGGCTCGCGGGCTCTAGAGCACAGGCTCAGCAGTTGTTAGTTGCTCCGTGGCATGTGGGATCTTCCCGGACCAGGGATTGAACCCGTGTCCCCTGCATTGGCAGGCGGGTTTTAACCACTGCACCACCAGGGAGGTCTGGAAATAATTATTTCAGTTCAGGTTTTCCCATGAGAAACAGGATTTCATATATAACATCTAATGCTAGCCTTCTCCGAGAACTCTGAGGGGGTCTGTAAAAGTCATTATACGGTGGAATCTTACTAAGCAAGTAAAAATCAAAAGGTGGACTGTTAGGAAAAGAATTTTCAGATGGCTAGGGATTAGGGCCAGAGCAGCAAGAACATCTGAAGTTTACTGAAATAAGTTCTACAGCCAAAACAGGCATGTCCCCATCAAAAATATGGAGAGATACGAGTGTTTAAAAAAATAAATAAAAATGTAAATCCAGCTTAAATAGATCAATTTATCCTCATTTTCATAAAGCGATAGCTGGTTAGTTAGGACAAACACATTTATCTAAAGGAACCCAGCAGTGATATGCATGTATACAGTAAACAACCTCACAAACATGAAAGACCATGCTTTCTTTTCACCAAAGAGACCATTCCGCTTGCAGAAAGATTAGTTACGAATATGCCTGAAATAAAATGAGAGTGTTACCAAATCATGAGCGTATGACACACGCTTTTAAATGGGCAGCTAACGTTCTTGAAAGGAATGCTTTAACAATAGTTATAAATGATGTACTGCTTAAAGTAAAACATAATACTAAATACTATACTTGATTACAAATTACATCCAGTCCACATAAGTTGAATGCATACCATACTTTAATAATCAAGACAATCCCGCTGTTTTTCTTGAGTGTGTTTCATAGAACCCGTATATAACAATATTGCTGTGTTTTTAGGCATTTTTACATTTAAGGGCCCAAAATATATCATGTTCACAAAACATTACCATCTGTGAATGTCAACCAGTTTTTGATATATATTCCTTCAGAAACACGCTATCCTAGTCATACACACTAATCTATATCACTGAAAATAACCAAAGAGGGTATTTCACAAGCAGAGTCTCATCCCTACATAGAAGTTCTAATTGCCCTGGAAACCTGTAGGTCAAGTTCTCAACCTTTGAAAACGAGCAAAAATGTTCCAGAGCAGTCACTGTAGTCATGTATTTGGGCTTTGTATTTATACATTATTTTGTATATTTATACATATTTATAGCACTACATTTGAGACCTAAAGGTGGCCACACACAAGTAAGCTAAGTCCCATATCAAAAATAAAATGAAAAAGGAATTGAAGAGATTTTGTAATTCCAATAGCACAGACTTCAGAAACTGAATGTTTACATATAACTCCTACATTTCTCTTTAACTAAGAGGTCATTGCCATGCTTACGGCTTTGAGGCAGTAGTCTATGTATCAGTGTGTCATTAATCAAAGAGTGCACTTACTACCATGAACTTGAGTCTGATGTCATAGCATTAACTTTGCCTTTCCCCCAAAGAATCATTTGCTCTTGAAGTAATAGGCTTTTAAGGCACATTTTAACAAAAACCCATCATATACCCAGCTTAAAAATGGAAGCTCCACCTGGTTATAATAACATATATACCTAAGTAATGTGTGATTTACCAGATAGGTAAATGTCTCTATCTTGAGGATAAAGTCACTTTAGAAAAGTGATTCTTTATTTGCTTATCCAAAAAGAAACACTGTGTAAAAATATTAAAGAATAGATTTATAAGAATAACTTCCATGTACCATGTTGGCAAAGGTCTAACAGGTTATAGGTCTGAAAATTAGGAAAAAGACTTCCCTGGAACCCTGGCTTCCTACCCACCTGTGTTTCTGAGTAGGAATCATGAGGAAGGGAGTTAGGGCACCTTCATGATTTTTAGAAATTTCCTTCCCAAATGCACAGACCCTTGGGAGGGCTCAAACCTTAAACCCCAATCAGCTACCATCTTAAATTACAGTTACCAGCCTCAAAGGAATAGGACTTGGGAAAAGGATGGAAGGCGAGAGGATGGAAAGAAGCTGTAGATAGTAGTGGGATAGCTTCAAGAACAAGTTGCTTTAGGAACCTGATCCATTTTTGCTAGGATCAGCATTGCTATCCCTATGAGGCTCTGCTAAAAACATTTTCTAATACCTGCCAACATGCTTTCCTTAGGGCACTGACCCTTGGGACGGATCTAGAATAAGCTACTTGGAATGGTTTGGGATGGGGGTAGATTTAGAATCTATTAACTTGCTGTTGGCCTAAAGTAAACGTAAGTGGAAGAATTTCATAGAAACAGACACAAAGCTAACTGTAATGCCTCCCCTGGCCATCCTTTTCCACTGACCTTTAGAGGTTTTCAGGATGGCTCTTTAGCCATGCAGAACACGCTGCTGGAGAGTCGAGCTCTAGTTCAATCATAAGGTGGAAACAGGCAGAGTCCACAAGGCACACTGTCACAGGTGAGAGGGAGACTCAGAGGGGACAAATGTGCCCATCAGGATTCAGCTCTGTGGCAGAGAACTGAGATATTACCTGTGGTCGTGGAGCAATGCAAAAACAACAACAACAAAAAAACTGGTCCTAAATAAACATTTGCAATGTTGCACAGTAAGAGGCTCATTCCACAGGGGCCAAACATTGTATAGGACGTATTTTAAAGTCTGCAGTTGCCAATCACCTACATTTGGGAAACCATGTGGCCTCTGATGTTATTACTTTAGCCTGAGTGGCAGGTACAGAAAAGCCTCCAGAAACCCTGCAATTTAGTGACATTCTGATTTCTCTCCATTGATCGGCACCATTTTGGAAATCTGGTCCCAAAGGTTCTAAAGAACAGTAATGCAGCAAAAAGAAATAACCTCTCTGTATAAAATGATTATAGAGATGTGTGTTGAGGTAAAGAGTTTTGTAAAAAGGGTCGACTAGGGAAGCACTGTCACGGCTATAGAAATTTTTAGATAAGTTTGGTGCTAATATTATTCTATAAAACTTCTATTTATGTCAGTTATAAACAGGGGACAGTTCTTATTGCTCCTGGAGCTTGCTGCCCCAATCTGTTCCTCCACTGAAAAATGTTTTTTCTCAACAATTGGTAGCAAAGATTCCCAAATTTATAAAAAGTCATTGCCAACGCATCACTTTTTGATTACTTTCTGACTGCCCTATAGATATGGACTCGGTATGCATGTCCTAGACACCAAGGACAGAAAAGAGCCTAGAAAAGTTGTTTTATCAAAGTTTAGTTCAATGAGGAAAAAAAAATAAACATGAAAAAGTGCAAAATATATACAGTTCCTGGCAGTTCTCACACAGGATTTTTTCTGACTACAGACCATAAAAGTTTACATTTGTGTAATGAAGTTACAGTAGATTTCACTTCATTGTTAATATACGTTTTTGCTTCAAAGTGCTTACTTTATTTAAAAAAAAGAGAAGATCAAGTGGGTTGCAGGAATTTTTTTTTTACAGCAAATATATGTCATGTGTCCCCATCTCCTTCTTCCTCTTCCTTTAGTGCAACACAGAGCAGCAGCCTCATTGAAAGGTCTGATTTCAAAAGATGTTCCTGAAACCTCACCTACAGCAGCACCCTAGGCGTCCCGTTAGGGGTGGCTCCTTTTTTCTTCTGCAGCCTATTCTGAACCTTTCGTGATTTCACCACTTTCATTCTCACCTCAAAAACTTCATGGATGGCCTTCCGGAAGCAATGAAAATTATAGTCAATCAGCCCTGGAGAAGAAAACAAAAATATTTATAGAGGTGCCGCCTAGAAATAATCTCTTTTCATGGCAGCTATGGCGAAGACAAGCCAGTAGGGGGCGGTAGAGGAGCAGGCTTAACATAAGATCTATAGATTTCTCTAGGAGGTGTGCAGCTGGGCTTCAGGAATTGCAGGCAAAGTCTTGTGACTATATATATTTTTACTAACGAAAGGTTCCAGAGTATATACCACATTTTCAAAGGTGTCTATGACCCAAGAAGTTTGAAGAACCAATTGAACTGCCTTTTTAAAAAATCTTTCAGAATTAAAGATTGTAAGAACAATTAAGATATATCTTCAGTGAAATACTTATTAGTATTTTTTCCCCAAAAGGTATTATTAAATTGACTCTGAGTGGAGGCAGACCCTGACTTGGAGTGTAGCTGAGATCTCAAGGTCACAGAGCCGTTGTCATAAGCCCTGGGGAAAACAAAAGTCCCTGATTTTATTTTATTTATTTATTTATTTTGCGGTACGCGGGCCTCTCACTGTTGTGGCCTCTCCCGTTGCGGAGCACAGGCTCCGGACGCGCAGGCTCAGCGGCCATGGCTCACGGGCCCAGCCGCTCCGCGGCATGTGGGATCTCCCCGGACCGGGGCACGAACCCGTGTCCCCTGCATCGGCAGGCGGACTCTCAACCACTGCGCCACCAGGGAAGCCCAGTCCCTAATTTTAGAGTGGTTATCATCACCTCAGGTGAACTCTGAGCCCAGGAATTCAACAACCTATGACACTCTCAGTTTTTCAATATGAAGTAAATTTTAAATGGAGAATAATAGTGGAGAATCTTCTTGTATTTTCAGAAATTAATAGAATTTTGTAGAAGTGATACAAAATAGAATAAAATATAATCTGTCTTGAGCATATTTCTCATCATCACCACTAACTTGTAAAGTGTTGAGAGCATTACGTTTATACCAATTAGGATAAGGCAGTGGGTTCCATTTACTATCTTTAAATTTATTAAAATAACTAGTCCCAAAATTATTTGCATCCACTCAGGTGATGCTTCCAGAGTACCCCCCCACCCCCCCGAAAAAAAGAATTGTTTTCCAGACAAGAAGAGAAATGCTTCAAAGCAGTCATGTAGCCAACCACAGGTAGGCTGGAAGAAACACCATCTCAGCTTCCAGGAGCAGGAAACTCTCTGAGTGGCGCCCTCTGCTGCTTCTGCAGTGATAGTGACCACAGTGCAATAAAACTACGAGACAATTTCCTCAAGAAAAGACCAGTGAGGCAGGAGGGAGAAAGTAATAAGAAATAAGCAAGCCCAGGTATGGGCATCTCTTCTCTGCCTGAAGCTTTCTTTGGTACACAGACAGGTACCAGGGCTATGGAAATAAACGTTTCTGAGGGTATCCCTCACACAAAGAGACATGGGAGTTGGTGGACAAATGTGGAAGTCTTGCATGCCCAATGGGGGTGATTCCGAATTTCTTGCACACAGCTTCTCCGAGATTCCCCCAGCATGAATGAGCATACAGCTCCCACTGTGGATGGCTTTTCTACCTCCCTTGTCTATTTCCCCACTTCCTCACTTTTATTTCTTGGAACCATCTTCCAAACAAAGCATGAACTTCAAAAACAGAAAGAAACATGGAGCATAGAAATGATTTTATTTAGTGGGAGTTTGGATAAGAGATGTGAGAACGACCTCAAAATTCTCTGCCTATGTGTGCAACCAACTGCCTTAGGCAGAAAGCTTAGCTAGCGGACTTTGGCTCAATTAGAATTCAACTTGGGAAATTTCAGATCCAGCCTACTGATGATTCCTGACAAATCTCAATTTATTCATGGTGCACATTTAAAATGTAACAGTAGGGGCTTCCCTGGTGGCACAGTGGTTGGGAATCCGCCTGCCAATGCAGGGGACA
The DNA here is from genome assembly GCF_059928025.1 of Delphinapterus leucas. Classification (NCBI taxonomy): domain Eukaryota; kingdom Metazoa; phylum Chordata; class Mammalia; order Artiodactyla; family Monodontidae; genus Delphinapterus; species Delphinapterus leucas. Next base: position 29,444,726 of record NC_143140.1, read on the forward strand.
CGGGTTCGAGCCCTGCTCCGGGAGGATCCCACATGCCGCGGAGCAGCTAAGCCCGTGCGCCACAACTACTGAGCCTGTGCTCTAGAGCCGGCGAGCCACAACTACTGAAGCCCGTGCACCTAGGGCTCGTGCTCTGCAACAAGAGAAGCCACTGCAATGAGAAGCCCGCACACCACAACAAAGACCCAACACAGCCAAAAATAAACTAAATAAATAAATTTATAAAAAAATAAAAATAAATAAAATTAGATGTAACAGTAATCTTGCTGCATTTGGAGCTTTAAAAGTGAAAATTCACAACTGAGGTTTTTAAAGGAAGTGCCTACAAAGAGTTTGCTGTTTATTTCAACTCTTTCATAAAACGCAGTTGAAAATACAGGCTTCCCTGGAAGCACAGTGGTTAAGAATCCGTCTGCCAATGCAGGAGACACGGGTTCAAGCCCTGGTCCGGGAAGAACCCACATACCGTGGAGCAACTAAGCCCGTGAGCCACAACTACTGAGCCCACGTGCCACAACAGCTGAAGCCCGTGTGCCTAGAGCCCATGCTCTGCAACAAGAGAAGCCACCGCAATGAGAAGCCCGCGCACCGCAATGAAGAGTAGCCCCCGCTCGCCCCAACTAGAGAAAAGCCCACATGAGGCAACGAAGACCCAACACAGCCCAAAAATAAATAAATTAATTTATTAAAAAAAAAGAAAATACAGGAACAGAGACACGAACAGAACAAGCAGTATGTCCAGCACCATACGCGGCTATGGGATGGTCCTACCTCCTTCTCTTGGTTCAGTGATTCTCAATCACAGCTGCATATTAAAAGCATCCAGAGAACTTTTTAAAGATTAACAAACCCCAGGTTCCTCTCCCAGGAATTCTGTTCTAATTGTTCTGTGGCAGGCCTCGATGGCCATATTTTTTAACCACCTCCCTTCCCAATGTGCCTACGATGTGCAGCTAAGACCAAGAATCCCACTTCCGCTTTCTATCCTCCTCTTTCTGCCAAAGCCGTCAGAAATCATCCACGAAAACACAGACAGAGACCAACATCAGGACAAGTCAACTAACAAGTGTTGATTATCAGCACCAGCAGGACTCTAGTTTACTAAATTTTACAAAATCTGCCTATCTTCAGAGATGATCCTCCCTAGGCGGTTTAACAATAAGTTGCCCAAGATCCACATGAGAAATTTGGGCTTAAATTAACTCACAAGACCAGAGATGGACATTAAAATTAGTGGGCAAAAGTGTGAGGAGAAAGAGGATTTGCATAGTTTGAAAGTATTTATTCACTACAAAGTGACAAGTAGGAACTCTCCAGGGGAAAGACCTGGTAGACCCTATCTTAACTAAATCAAGGTCAGCATCGCCAGTAATAAGCCGAACTAACATCGTAAACATATGATACGCTAAGGACACAATATCATTTCTGTGTGGTATTCTGGCCAAATTGCATAATCTCACTCCAATTGTGTGAAAATACCAGACAAACCCAATTTGAGGAACGTTGTAAAAAAATAATTGATGAGTACTCTTCAAAAGTGTCAGAAAGACCATCACAGATTGGAGGGGACTAGGAGAAATAATAACTAAATCAATTTGGGATCCTGGAACAGAAAAAAAAGGTATTTTTGGAAAAACTGGTGAAATTTGAATAAGGTCTGTAAGTTTTATTAATATTGATAGTATTATACTGATGTTAATTCCCTAGCTTTGAAAACTGTACTACAGTACGTAACATGTTAACATTTCGGGAAGCTGGATGAGTATATATAAACTACGTACTATTTTTGCGACTTTTCTGTTAAGTGTAAAATCAGTTCAAAATAAACAAGCTCTCAAGGTTGATGTTATTGTAACCTAAATTTTAGGACCTGTCATCACCCTAGATGGTTTGGGGTCTATAGTTGTACTATTTGCATTACTTTTACTTTCCTTAGTTTCCAAAATCAACACAAAATATTAATCACCAAATATAAATTCTAGAAATATCTTTAACCAAGGGAATATATGTATAATGGTTTAAAACGCAATACACAGAACTGATTCCATACAGGGAGAAGCCTAGAAATCTTTAGCCCAGACTGCTATACACTGGTGGTATGACCATAGGGGAAAGTCACTTCTATTTCCTGGGTCTGGGTAAAATCATCAGTAACTGAGAGAGTGAAACACAGGATGGTCCTGTCTATCTTCAAAATTCCACGAATCCATTATATAATCTGTTCTTAGTTTCAGCAAGATGAAAATAAAAAGTAAAAGATTACCAGCATTTAATTAAAAGTTTTGAGGGCCAAGGACATAACAGGCAATTTGGCTGGTAATAGTAAATACATGAAAAAATACACAACTTCACTAAGAAGCAGAAAAAATGTAAATTTGTTTTCAATTATCAATGTTTAATGCTAATACCCAATATTAATGAGAATAAAGCAAAATGGACACACTCATATTCTCTTAGTAGCATAAACCTGTAAAAACTTTCTGAAGGACATTTTGGTAATATGCATTAGAAGCTACCAAAATGTATTGATCTAAGTAATTCCATTTGTTGAAGTATTTCCTGAGGAAATAACCAAAGATGTACACAAATATTTAGTGGAAAGAAGGTCATTATGGATTATTTATAACATCAAAATCTAGAAACAACACACATTTCTAACAATAGAAGAAACTAATCATTAAAATGATGTGGTTAAAAAAAGATTTAATGAATTGGAAAGATGTCTGTAATAATTTAAGTGAAGGTTATAAAGTAGTATTTATTATATAATCCCATATATAGAGATATCTATGAAAAAACTGGAAAGTTATACAAAAAAATATCAAGAGTGATTATGTGAGTGAGAAGCTTATTAATAATTATTTCCTTTTTGCTTATTTATTATATCTAAATTTTCTAAATGAATCTATTACTCTGTAACAAAAAGAAGTAATAAAAATCTAAATCATGGGCTTCCCTGGTGGCGCAGTGGTTGAGAGTCCGCCTGCCGATGCAGGGGACACGGGTTCGTGCCCCTGTCTGGGAAGATCCCACATGCCGCAGAGCGGCTGGGCCCGTGAGCCATGGCCGCTGAGCCTGCGCGTCCGGAGCCTGTGCTCCGCAACGGGAGAGGCCACAACAGTGAGAGGCCCGCGTACTGCAAAAAAAATAAATTAATTAAAAAAATAAAAATCTAAATCATGTTTTCAGGCTCAATGAATTAAGAAGATTTTCATGATATAAATAAGTGAAAACAACAGGATAGAAAATTATATAGGCAATATGGCACCACTTTTGTTGGAAGAAAGGAAGGAAAGAAGGGATGAAAGATGAAAGGGAGGGAGAAAAGGAAGGAGAAAAAAAATCCCAGAAATTTAACATGGAGTTTAGCTCTAGATGGTAAAACTGACTTTTTTATACTTTCCTAAGTTTTCAAAGTATTTTTATAATGAACATGTATTGCATATAAGAAGAAAGGCTATTTCAGAAAATGTTACTATTGCCACTTTGTTGGGAATTTAGGGTAAATCATCCCCTAATTACTAGCAAAAATCCTTAGCTACATCAGTAAACTGATATTTCCCAGTTTACATAGTGGTGCCCGGCAGGGCGGGGGAATATGAGTATCTTTATGAGGGTTAATTGCTTTTGTTTCCAAATAAAACTAAATTTGGTCCTAAAAAGATATTTGGTGACGTTAATAAATATATTCATATCTCCCTGTTTTGAAATCACGATGCTGTCCCTGTGTTTTAGGACTAAAGAATGGACAAGGGCTGAACAGAAGTTAAATAACATCTAGCTTTAATGTTGTATGAGTTTCATCCTTTACACGGGGAGGACAAGTGGTCACAAGGTCCCTAATACCTTCTATGGGTGTGGACCAAGAGGGAGGCCTTGGCACCCCCTGTAGGCTAGGGGACCTCCCCGGGGTAAGAGATCTACAGCCTGGCAACAACGCCCCAGCTGGCTCTGCTCCCAGAAAAGCTCAAGCCCCTCCCTGGGAGGATGGTGTGGTTCCACTACCACCTCACGGCAGCTGCATCACTAGAGAGCAGGCTGGTTCACGGATCCCAAAACCCCAGGATGTCGGGAGGAGCCAAAGGGGCCTGTGACTAAAGTCTGGAAGCTTCCCAAGGCACACTGCTGTCTACCTGCATTCAACGTCTGAATGGAAATGCTTCATTTAAATCACACAAAAAATTACCTTTTCTTTCAAAGCTTTCCTCTCTGACAAAGCAAACGAGAGCCAGGAACTTGGTCACCTCTTTTAAATAAAGAACTGTTGTATTATTCAGCTTTATAATGGCTGTTGATTCCTTGTCATAAGGGGTTCCTGCTCCATCTTCTTTGAGACTAAATGGGGACAGAAACCAAAACATATTTGACAATTGAGAAAGAACTTCAGTTTGTAACCCAGAGACGGAGACCAGCTTTCACAAAGAGAATGATAATCATAATGACAGGGAGTTTACACTTACAGTGCCTTTCGGCTAAAGGTCTCAGAAACCCCCAATCACAAGAATGTACACAGCGTATGACAGTCACTTTCCTACTGACACACTGAGTGTGGTGTGTCAGCTGGGCAACTCTCCAGGCACCTGAGGAACACAGGTGAGGGATGGAGGTTAGTTCTTCTCCCCTCTGTAGCCCACAAGGGCTTCCAGTTTTCTCTCGTGACAGAATAACCAGGCTGCCCAAAGCACAGCCTGATGAAAGACCAAGAAGGGGTGAAGAACTGATCCAAAATAAAGCAGCCTGAAGAGAAACGGCAGCAAAATGCTGGGCTAGATCCAGCAAAAAAACTGCTATGAAACATAGAATTGGGACCTTTGGTAAAATTTGAAAATGGACTCTATATTAGATAAGAGTAATGCAGATATGTTAAATAAGTTTAATTTGAAAGTTAAAACTGTGATCCTACAAGAAAACATCCTTGTTATAGGACATGATTCCTATAGAATCATGTTACAAATTCCTCCCAATTAGTTCAGCAAAAACAAACACGTTCAGTCATCCCTCACTATGGGGGCGGGGGGAGGGGCTTGGTTCCAGGATTTCCCCCAGCAGATACCAAAATCTGCAGATGCTCAAGTCTCTTATATAAAACGACACAGTATGGGCTTCCCTGGTGGCGCAGTGGTTGAGAGTCCGCCTGCTGATGCAGGGGACACAGGTTTGTGCCCCGGTCCGGGAAGATCCCACATGCCGCGGAGCGGCTAGGCCCGTGAGCCATGGCCAGAGCCTGTGCTCCGCAACGGGAGAGGCCACAACAGTGAGAGGCCCGCGTCTCGCAAAAAAACAAAAAAGACACAGTATTCGCATATAACCTACACACATCCTTCCATATACTTCTTTTTTTTTAACATCTTTATTGGAGTATAATTGCTACAATGGTGTGTTAGTTTCTGCTTTACAACAAAGTGAATCAGCTACACATATACACCCATATCTCCTCCCTCTTGCATCTCCCTCCCACCCTCCCTATCCCACCCCTCTAGGTGGTCACAAAGCACAGAGCTAATCTCCCTGTGCTATGCGGCTGCTTCCCACTAGCTATCTATTTTACACTTGGTAGTGTATATAAGTCCATGCCACTCTCTCACTTCGTCCCAGCTTACCCTTCCCCCTCCCCGGGTCCTCAAGTCCATTCTCTACGTCTGCGTCTTTATTCCTGTCTTGCCCCTAGGTTCTTCAGAACCTTTTTTTTTTTTTTTTAGATTCCATATATATGTGTTAGCATACGATATTTATTTTTCTCTTTCTGACTTACTTCACTCTGTATGACAGTCTCTAGGTCCATCCACCTCACTACAAATAACTCAATTTCGTTTCTTTTTATAGCTGGCTAATATTCCATTGTATATATGTGCCACATCTTCTTTATCCATTCATCTGTCAATGCACATTTAGGTTGCTTCCATGTCCTGGCTATTCTAAGTAGAGCTGCAATGAACATTGTGGTACGTGACTCTTTTTAAATTATGGTTTTCCCAGGGTATATGCCCAGTAGTGGGATTGCTGGGTCATATGGTAGTTCTATCTTTAGTTTTTTAAGGAACCTCCATACTCTTCTCCATAGTGGCTGTATCAATTTACATTCCCACCAACAGTGCTAGAGGATTCCCTTTTCTCCACACCCTCTCCAGCATTTATTGTTCGTAGATTTTTTGATGATGGCCATTCTGACAGGTGTGAAGTGATACCTCATTGTAATTTTGATTTGCATTTCTCTAGTGATGAGTGATGTTGAGCATCCTTTCATGTGTTTGCTGGCAATCTGTATATCTTCTTTGGAGAGATGTCTATTTAGGTCTTCTGCCCATTTTTGGATTGGGTTGTTTCTTTTTTTGATATTGAGCTGCATGAGCTGCTTGTAAATTTTGGAGATTAAGTCTTTGTCAGTTGCTTCATTTGCAAATATTTTCTCCCATTCTGAGGGTTGTCTTTTGGTCTTGTTTATGGTTTCCTTTGCTGTGCAAAAGCTTTGAAGTTTCATTAGGTGCCATTTGTTTATTCTTGTTTTTATTTCCATTTCTCTAGGAGGTGGGTCAAAAAGGATCCTGCTGTGATTTATGTCATAGAGTGTTCTGCCTATGTTTTCCCCTAAGAGTTTAATAGTGTCTGGTCTTACATTTAGGTCTTTAATCCATTTTGAGTTTATTTTTGTGTATGGTGTTAGGGAGCGTTCTAATTTCATTCTTTTACATGTAGCTGTCCAGTTTCCCCAGCACCACTTATTGAAGAGGCTGTCTTTTCTCCATTGTATATTCTTGCATCCTTTGTCAAAAATAAAATGACCATATGTGTGTGGGTTTATCTCTGGGCTTTCTATCCTGTCCCATTAATCTCTATTTCTGTTTTTGTGCCAGTACCATACTGTCTTGGTTACTGTAGCTTTGTAGTATAGTCTGAAGTCTGGAAGCCTGATTCCTCCAGCTCTGTTTTTCTTTCTCAAGATTGCTTTGGCTATTCGGGGTCTTTTGTGTTTCCATACAAATCGTGAAATTTCTTGTTCTAGTTCTGTGAAAAATGCCATTGGTGGTTTAATAGGGATTGCATGGAATCTGTAGATTGCTTTGGGTAGTACAGTCATTTTCACAATGTTGATTCTTCCAATCCAAGAACATGGTATATCTCTCCATCTGTTTGTATCATCTTTAATTTCTTTCATCAGTGTCTTATAGTTTTATGCATACAGGTCTTTTGTCTCCTTAGGTAGGTTTATTCCTAGATATTTTATTCTTTTTGTTGCAATGGTAAATGGGAGTGTTTCCTTAATTTCTCTTTCAGATTTTTCACCATTAGTGTATAGGAATGCCAGAGATTTCTGTGCATTAATTTTGTATTCTGAAACTTTACCAAATTCATTGATTAGCTCTAGTAGTTTTCCGGTAGCATCTTTAGGATTCACTATGTATAGTATCATGTCATCTGAAAACAGTGACAGCTTTACTTCTTCTTTTCCAATTTGGATTCCTTTTATTTTTTTTTCTTCTCTGATTACTGCGGCTAAAACTTCCAAAACTATGTTGAATAATAGTGAGAGTGGGCAACCTTGTCTTGTTCCTGATCTTAGAGGAAATAGTTTCAGTTTTTCACCATTGAGAACGATGTTGGCTGTGGGTTTGTCATATATGGCCTTTATTATGTTGAGTAAGTTCCCTCTATGCCTACTTTCTGGAGGGTTTTTATCATAAATGGGTGTTGAATTTTGTTGAAAGCTTTTTCTGCATCTATTGAGATGATCATATGTTTTTTTCTCCTTCAATTTGTTAATATGGTTTATCACATTGATTGATTTGCGTATATTGAAGAATCCTTGCTTTCCTGGGATAAACCCCACTTGATCATGATGTACGATCCTTTTAATGTGCTGTTGGATTCTGTTTGCTAGTATTTTGTTGAGGATTTTTGCATCTATGTTCATCAGTGATATTAGCCTGTAGTTTTCTTTCTTTGTGACATATTTGTCTGGTTTTGGTATCAGGGTTATGGTGGCCTCGTAGAATGAGTTTGGGAGTGTTCCTCCCTGTGCTATATTTTGGAAGAGTTTGAGAAGGATAGGTGTTAGCTCTTCTCTAAATGTTTGATAGAGTTCGCCTGTGAAGCCATCTGGTCCTGGGCTTTTGTTTGTTGGAAGATTTTTAATCACAGTCTCAATTTCAGTGCTTGTGATTGGTCTCTTTATATTTTCTATTTCTTCTTGGTTCAGTCTCAGAAGGTTGTGCTTTTCTAAGAATTTGTCCATTTCTTCCAGGTTGTCCATTTTATTGGCATATAGGTGCTTGTAGTAATCTCTCATGATCCTTTGTATTTCTGCAGTGTCAGTTGTTATTTCTCCTTTTTCATTTCTAATTCTATTGATTTGAGTCTTCTCCCTTTTTCTTCTTGATGAGTCTGGCTAATGGTTTATTTATCTTCTCAAAGAACCAGCTTTTAGTTTTATTGATCTTTGCTATCGTTTCCTTCATTTCTTTTTCATTATTTCTTATCTGATCTTTGATTTCTTTCCTTCTGCTAACATTGGGGGCTTTTTTTCTCATTTTCTAATTGCTTTAGGTGTAAGGTTAGGTTGTTTATTTGAGATGTTCCGTGTTTCTTGAGGTAGGATTGTATTGCTATAAACTTCCCTCTTAAAGCTCCTTTTGCTGCATCCCATAGGTTTTGGGTTGTCGTGTTTTCATTGTCATTTGTTTCTAGGTATTTTTTGATTTCCTCTTTGATTTCTTCAGTGATCTCTTGGTTATTAAGTAGTGTATTGTTTAACCTCCATGTGTTTGTATTTTTTACAGATTTTTTCCTGTAACTGATATCTATTCTCACAGCATTGTGGTTGGAAGAGATATGTGATACAGTTTCAATTTTCTTAAATTTACCAAGGCTTGATTTGTGACCCAAGATATGATCTATCCTGGGGAATGTTCCATAAGCACTTGAGAAGAAAGTGTATTCTGTTGTTCTTGGATAGAATGTCCTATAAATATCAATTAATTCCCTCCCATACACTTTTAAGTATCCTTAGATTATACAATGTAAATGCTATGTAAATAGTTGCCAGCATGCGGCCAATTCAAGTTTTGCTTTTTGGCATTTTCTGGGTTTTTTTTTTCTGAATATTTTCAATCCGCTGGTTGGTTGAATCTGCGGATATGGAACCCACATGGAGGGTCAGCTGTATTAGAAAAAGAAAGAAAGAGCAAATATGGCAAACTGATAAAAATTGGTGAATCCCAGTGAAGGGTACATAGGAGTTCACTGTACTATTCTTGCACATTTTCCATAGATTGGAAATTTTTTCAAAATAAAAAGTTAAATAAATAAATTGGTCTATTTACGAAAAGGTGTGGCCTGCAAACACAAATGACTTGGGTTTGAATCCCAGCTCTCTTATTTATCGCATAAGTTTGGGCAAATTGAGTAACTTCTTTGAGCCTCAATTTCCTCAACTGTACATGAACAATAATTACCTCAAAGTTTCCTAATGCAATGAAATAATACATATATAGTGCTAAGCATAGTGCTGAGAGCATATAAAATGCACAATACATGCTAACTGCTATTATCATTATTAATATGGCCTTAATGATCAAAATTGAGCCCTCTGAAGCCACTGATGTAACCAGTTATGTATCCTTTCTTTATAGGCAAAGGAGCACGTCCTGTACCTTTTCCCTTATCTGAAACTGTGTATACGTTTTCAGAATCCCAGCTGAGATTCTTGAGCAGACCAGGTCACCTGCTTCTAAGGTCTCCAATTACAGGGCTGCCTGCTTCCCGGGCTGTGGCATGCATCCCCGGCCACCCCCTGCAGGCCACATGGGCTGGCTCATGGCTGCTCCAGCAAACAGTCTCAAGAAACCCCAGAACTCACGCCCCATTTGTGACCCATACCCAGACCGGTTCTTACTGAACCGGGCGGGCTCCCAGGAACACTGCACTCGGCAACAGAAAAGCAATCTACCAGCAAGGCCCTGCTCCCTCCTCCGCCCAACCCCTCCCTCCCCGTGTTTGTTTTAGGTGGATAAAAGTAACTCTGATTAACATCATTTATATGAACAACTTACCACTTATGTCTAATTACCATATAGCAAAATAATGATTATGCATATCATTAAACATGTGTCAGATTAATTGTGTTGTTCATTGTATTTGATCACGACAGCCATCTAGACTGTAATCAGGGTAGTTTCAGCTTCCATGACTATTTCAAGGTCATCCACTTAGAGTTTCAAAACAAGAGAATACTGCAGGGCAGCGATCGTGGAAAATAAGGTCTATTTCTAAAGCCAGTGGCAGTGTTTAGTAAGAATAACAATAATTAATAATAATTATAATGGCAGCTACATTTATCCAGGGTCCACCAGGGGAAGCCTAATGATATTGCATCCTCACTACAGTCCTGTGAGGTAAGAATCACTTTCCCTGTTTCGTAAGGGAAGGGACTGTGGGTGTTCATGTGTGTATAACAGTTAACAGAAAGAGTCTAAACTGAATGGAAGAGAGAAATGGTAAGACTGAGGCTCGCCCAGAAGTTGGCAGAGGAGGCTGTGTAAAGCGAGTCACAGCCAGTGAGTAAAGAGGAAGATGAAGGACAGCTTTATCTCATCGATGGGTGTGTGAGGCTGTGAGATTCAATATGAATACAAGGCAGCAACAATGCATTGCCTTAATAAGATAGACATACAAGGTCACACCCACTCACTCTGTAAAACACCCTGAATTCAGCAAATTCACAATTATGTGGAATTATTTCTATGTCTGGTAACAGAATCAATTTTCCCCATGCCTGTTTATTTTATATTATTTTAAATGTACAAGAAGTTCTGTTTTCTAAGAATATAAGATAATAATAATAAGCAGGTAATGTTGTTTGCTTACTTTAATAATTCTCTGCTATCCACCATAGAAGACAATCAAAACTATATTGAAAAAACAGCAGTTATTTCATGTAAAGAAGAAAATAATAGAACTGTGGTAAACATGAGATATTTATGTAGAATCCAAGGATCCTAGTGGTCTCCCTCAAGTAAATACATTATGGTATGACAACAGATTTTTCAGTAGAGGAAGAACGTATCAGACTTGAGCTCAAATACAATACTAATTCTGTCCCTTATTGACAGTGTGAGCAGGGGTTAGAAACTTAACCACTCTGGACCTCAGTGCCCCATCTATAAGATGGTGATAGTAATTCCTGCCTCGAGGAATAGTGGAGAATTCAATGATAATAATGTGGGCAATGAAATTATTAGCATAATGCCAGGCATTTACTCAATAATGTTTTGTTATTATTATTACATACGAAATGGTGTATTTATAGATCTCAGTCATTTCAAACAAAAGTATTAAGATCAAATAAGCAAATGCAAAATTCTCAAAGGTTATGAAAGAAAAGTATGGCTCAATTGTAGCCTTTCAGAATGTTCTACTTACCCATAAATACAAGAAATGTCGATAACCACGTCGATCATGTCACAGCAGAGCTCATAGGTTTGCATATCCACGGGGGTACTATCAGTTGCAATGTAAATCTTACTGACCACATCAAACAGAAACGCCTTTTCAATTCCAGAATTCTGAAACAGAAAAGGAGATGCGGCCTTAAAGGGACAGCTGATTGCAGAGCATGTCATGGTTACGTAAAATGATATGCCATCCTCAGTCTCAAATATGAACCAGCAAAAATTTAGGTTGTTCCATTTTATTACAATTTAAACCTCATTGTCATAAGCTTCTTTATAATGGATTTGCACAAGAAATGAAAACTGGAATTATCACGAATTATTTACTTTAGGTAAACAAATTAAGTAGTGTTTCCTGACTCTTAGAAATGTACGTGCAGTTAGGAAAAAGGCCAAGTAAAAACAAAAGCATTTTAAAAACTTTAAATTTAAAAATAGATTTAAAAAATCTAGACAAACAAACTCAAAATTGTGCAGTGAGAATCAATGTGAATACAACCAAAGGACTGCCTTAATTCTATTTTGTGAAGTTTGACTTGACGTGGTGGTTTTTAGGACTCAGCCAGACAGCACATCATTCACAGTGTTAAACGTATTTTTAAAAATTCAACAGTATATATCTTATAGCCAAAACCAACTTTTATGCTCCCAAACTCTGGTAGGATTCCATTAACACTGAATTGCCTACAACTTGAATAAACATTCCGATTATACAAGTGAAGTACAGGAATCGTTTTGGCAGTTAAATTTTAAAGGCCCTAAAACAGTACATAGGCACAATCTTCAAAAATATTTCAGTGAACTTGAAGTGCTGTAAGAGCAAGTAGAAATAAGATCATTTTCACTCTTGCAATGTTATTCTTAAATTCCGCAAATGACTCTAACAGGACAGTATTATTTACTTACTGAGATAAAGATGTTTAGCAAATTCTCCAGGGTGGGGAGTTGTGGAATCAGCTTCTGAACCACTTTGCTAAAAGCTTCAAATATTGAATGATCATATATGCTTGTCAGATAAAAGCTGAAAGATGAAACAATATTTCATCACTTTTTACCTTTGACTGAGGAATAGACTGTTCAGGCTATGTCGTAACACCAGAATCATGCCTTCTGTATTTACTACACACACATTCTAGCCCCTTTCAGAATTCAAAACAACCTCAGTAAAAAAATGAACATGTCTTAACAAGACATTCCTGCCCAACTCCCCAAAGCAAGAACTGTGCCCATTCTGATCTGCTGACTGGCTGGACTATAGGAGGCTTAAAAATGCAGCCCACGTGCTTGCTTCGGCAGCACATATACTAAAAATGCAGCCGTATATGCCTATATCAGCATCCTTACATTCTGCAAGAGAATCCACACCAGATCATCTTTATACACACCTCTCATGTTAATAACAGTTATGTTATTGATACTGAAGCATCTAATCTTTCCATTTTTCCAATTTGCAAAATGAATGATGCATATACATACTACCCCACAAAAATTAGAGAAATGGCTTTCCTCTGTGAATATTTCTATTTGAATGATTTTCAGAGTATTCCTTTACTTATGATTATAGATACTATCTGTAACAGTAAACTTCAGCATCGATTAACTTCCTGGATGCAGTTCATGGGTTTTCTCCTATGTGTTTTTCATAGGGGGGAAAGAACCTTAGCTTTGACCTTTGGTCCAAAAAATTGTTCTAAAACCCCACCGCTTTTCCCAAAGATTAGAGTTGGCACATGCAAAGCTTGCTTTTCCCAAATACTACCCCAATGTCTACAGCACAAAACAGGGTACACAGGGCTCCGTGACTCTAAATGACAGTCCGGGCCAAGCCACTCCTGATGGCTCTGGACCCCAATGATCCCTGATGGGTTTCTGTTCTCACCTGAGGTGAATTTTTTCTAATCCAGCATCTGCAAGGTCATCATTTGCCCTCTGGTGAATATCTCTCTGGGTTTCAATTTTGTGGTCATCTGACAGACCATCCACTTTGTGAATAAACACCTCGAAGTTGATGTCGGTGTTCACTTTGTAGGCCCTGGTCACCGTGAGGTGGAGCCTGGCCAGGGCCTCCATGTAATCGTCCTGGGAACAAAGCACACTCCTGTCAGGGAGGCTGCTTTGCTTCCCTTCCACATACAGTCTTCCCTCCCAGCTTTACTGAGGTATGACTGACAAAGATTGCATGTATTAAGGTGACGACTTAATGTTTTGGTACCACTGTGTACCCATCTGTACCCATTGTGAAAGGATCCCCCCAGTCAAGCTAATGAACCAATCCATCACCTTACAGGTACCATTTTTTCTCTTCCACGTACACTGTTAATCTTACTATCCCCTCCCAAAATATTTTGCAAATGCCCAAATAAAAGCTGTTTCATAGAATTCAAGACTGAAAACTTAAGTTTTGTTAACAAAGAAATGAAAAAGAAAGGCCAGAAAAATACAGTTATGATTTAGCTTGATGACAGTCACAAAGGTCAGAGTTGCAGTTTTATGTATTGAAAATGACCACACACCATCCAGGACCTTCCCTGGAATACTGTCCCTCCAGGATTCTGATTCTCTTGGTGAAATGTAATGAACAAGCAGGGATGAAAACATGATAGGGATCACTGGGAAGATGGGGAAGGAGCCAGGAGGAAAAAATTTAAGAACCACTGATCTAGAGCAGAGGTCAGCAAACCATAGCCCTGGGGCCAAACTGGGCCCACCTATTGTTTGTAAGTAAAGTTTTATTGGACCACAGTCACACTCATTTGTTTACACACTGTCTATGGCTGCTTTGAGGGTACAGTGGCAGAGCTGAATGGTTTTCCTCTGTGGGAACTCCTCAGAGACAGCACAGCCTGCAAAGCCTAAAATTACCATCTGGCCCTTTTCAGAAAAAGTCTGCTGACCCCTGGTCTAGAGTTATTGCCCCAAATAACACAACACTATTTTTTTCTCCTTCCTACAGATAATACCTATGTAATAATGTAATGAATGCCTGTGTATGCATCTCTCTGTTTAAGAAATCAAACATTAGACACTGAAGCCTTGTATGTTTCTCCCCATCCTCCCAGCCCATCCCATCACTCTACCCACACCCTCCAGAGGTAACCACTATCCTGACTTCTGCCTGTATCATCACTTATGTCTTTATACATGACTGCATACATATGTATCACTGAACAACATACAGAATTCACTTACATTGTTTAAAACTTTACAGAAATATCAACTTGCATGTGGATTACAGTTTGCCTTCTCCACTCACATTATGTCAGTGAGAGTCACCTTTGTTGAAGCACACACTCTAGTGCATGATTCCTGTTAACAGCTCTATAAAATTCCATCATATGGATGGTCTAAAATTTATCACTCCCTTGCCAGCTGATGAACATTCAGAATGTTTCCAGTTATGTGCTAGTTCAGATGATGACGATAATGTGCACGATCTCGCACATGTGATCACGCACACATCTCTGTGCCTGTTTGCAAGTTTCTTAGGGCTTACCCTGAAAGGAGGCTTGTTGGCTCATAGGAATGAGCACCTTGAACTTGACTAGATAATGTGTAAGAGCCCCTGATGCTCCAGACTCTCAACAACACCCAGTGTTGTCAGGTCTCTTCATTATTGCCAACTTGAAGGGTGTGAATAGGTCTTGTTTTTCCAGCAAAAAAAGGAAAGGGGGGAATTGCCTGGCGGTCCAGTGGTTAGGACCCTGGGGGCGCTTTCACTGCCATGGGGGCGCTTTCACTGCCATGGGCCCGGGTTCAATCCCTGGGGGGGAACTAAGATCCTGAAGAAAGGGATCTTCAGGACAGAATTTAAAGGACTTTTCACCGCCCCCTGCCAATTCTGACTCCAAACCTGGACAAATACAGAAAAGCCAATAAAACAGGGGATGTTTTTAGGCATTCTTGTATTCCCCAAATTAAATTAATAAAAATGTATCCCTAGTTTTTAGATAAATCAAAATATTAAAGATACTAATAGGAAACTATGAAGAGAGACAAAGATCAAGCGGAGTCCTCATCCTTTGTACTCTTAAAGAGTTGTTTAAAATGAAAAACAAATACTGGACACTGGGATAGCAGATTAAGCATCTTGGAAAAATTCTAGATTAATAATTTGCAGCACTTTTTTAATACCTTACAATATCTCAAATAAAAACTAAAGTCCACATACTGTACAATTCCACATACAGAAATTCTAGAAAAGGCAAACTAGTCTATAGAGAAAAGAAGCACATATCAGCAGTTGCCTGGGGCTGGGGTCTTGGGGGCCGTCTGAGAAAGGACACAAAGAAGATTTCACGGTGGCGGAAACATTCTGTATCTTGATCGTGAGGTGGTTAGAGGCGTATTTGTCAAACTTGTTGAACTGTGTATTTAAAATGAGTGCAATTTATTGCATGTAAATTACACTTCAAAAAATGTTATTCCTTATGTCTTTAACTGAAGAGAGGAGTTCAGGGCACATGTCTGTGAGAACACTAGCCAAAGTCAAGAGTGTTATCACAGTCTCAAAAGAGTAGAAATCACTCCTCTAACCTCCCAGCCAAGCATATAAAATGGTCTGATTACCAACAAACTGATGAAGTGGTACAGATCTATAAGGGCCAAAAATTACATGAAAAGAAACAAAAGACTTGATTTATTAGAGCAGAGGGATTGTGAATGATTTTTTTTCTACTGTGTTTGTTATTATATTCTACAAGGAAAAATACGCTGCCTGGTTTCTATTCCAAAATTAGATCTAGGAATTAGAGGCAGGTCACAATCACCAACGTGGGTCAAGCCGACACTCTAGTTTGGATCCCAGGCACATGTGAAATGGCTCCCGGGGGCCGAGGGTGGCCCTGGAGATGAGGTCCTTTCTGTGGGCCGTGCCAGGGGGCTGGCAGTGTCACACGGGGAGCTCACGGGAAATTACTCTTGATGCTTTCATTCTCTTTTATTTTACAACATTCTGTGAGGACACACTTTCTCCTTGGTGATATATTTATCTGGCAATCCTGTGATTGTGAGGAATTGGCAAGCAAAAAATAAAAAAATATGAGGTGTCAGATGAACGTAGCACTGCTTAGAAATGAAGGCAGTGACATTCAAGAGTTGCCGAGACACTTCCCTCAAGTTGGGTTTTGTTTAGTGCTTGCAGTCGCATCAAGTAAAGATTCCCCCAAATGTGATTGTTATCGCTGCTTCCGGTAGAAAAGCCTATTAGGCAAACACTGGAAACGGCTTATCTAACGATTCCTTATTTTTAGTAAATGACAACTCTCAACAATGTTTTTTTCTACCTTTTAAAAAGTGTCATTTAAAAAGATGTATTTCTCATTCTTATACCTTTGTCCGCCCTACGGCCAAAACAAAACCCAACAAACCGAGAAACAAACTAAAACAAAGAACACATTTACCAATCACAATCGAAGGTCCACTTTTCAAGCTCAGGTAAAATTAAAACCAAATTACAGTTCCAATTTAAAAATAGGCTAAATAAATAAATAAATAATAAAAATAGGCAAGTGGGAGGGGGAGGGATAAATTAGGAGTTTGGGATTAACACATACACACTTCTATGTATAAAATAGATGACCAACGAGGACCTACTGTATAGCACAAGGAACTACACTCAGTATTTGGTAATAACCTATAAGGGAAAAGAATCCGAAAAAGAATATAAATATCGATATTGTAAATCAACTATACTTCAATAAAACAAACCAACCATAAAAAGGGGATCACTTTGAAGCAATAAAATTACCCCAAACAATGAAAAATAAACAGGCAAGTATGCCTATTTTAGCCATATTACAAACACCTGAGACAGAGGTGCACTGGAAATTCAAATTCCATAAATGTAAATTGCTATGTATGCACAATATTGTATTGAAGGAAGTACTTCCTAAGCCATTGTCTTTAAGTGATGAGTCAGGGTTGGAATCTACTTACCCACGGGTAGGGCTACTACAGCTCCACAAGTTCACCATGCAGTCGCTTGGAACTAAAAGGCTGAGTTGAAAATTTCATTTTTATATTAAACAGCCACCTCGTTCCGTGAATGAATTTATGATACTCTCAGGCATGAGTAGTCTTGTCCAAGAATGGTTTTCTAAGAGTGGGCTCAGAACCATTATTACTAAGGGTCTTCACAGCCCTTCCTCCCTAACACCACTGGGCTCCTGAAGGGCTGGGAGTGCTTGGCCCTACCTGTCTGATTGTAGGTCCACAGTTGCAGGGAAACGTTGAGACCTGAGCTTAGAGTTGGCTTAGGGCATTCCTGCAGGACTTGTTGCCTTTTATTCCCCCACAGCTACAAAAGAGAGCCCTCAGGAGGGCCTTCGGGCTGGGCCACCCATTGGGGACACTTTCTAAGAGTCCCTGCACATGGAGAGTTTGAAGAACGTCAATGTCAATGTCCCAGTCCTGCTACCTGTGCTCTTTGCTAAGACGACCTGCCGGAGATGCATCTGTGGTCCTGCTGCTTCCCTTCCCCTCCTCCCCTTAAACCACCAGCTCTGCCCATACTTCACAGGAGAAAGGCCCAGGGTCTTAAAAACCCAGGGTGCGGAAGAGACCATTCAGAAGGCTGGTCTGAATACCAATAAAGTGAGCAATGCCTGGGTGATAAGGTTCTTCACCAGTCAAGGGGCTCCCAATTCTTTGCTTTCAGCAAAGTTAAAGGAGGACACAATCAGGATGTCTACTGATAAACTATGAAAAAATAATTTTTTTGTGATAGAAAATTGGGTAATTTAGGGGATATAACTTAGAAGGAGTTAAACAATTGAGCGAATGCTAGAACAAAACTCACCCCATACCCACCTTATGTGAACAAGGTTTCTCAGTACTTACAGCTATACAAACAAAAAAAGAATTGATGCCAAATCCTGTCTTAGTCAAGCACAGATACATGAATTAAGTGGAAAAAAATATATATGTATCTCAAATTTTACATTTTATATTTAGTTACCTATAAAATACATACTAGTCATGCTGCTGTAATTGTGTACTAGTAGTAATTACAATAATGATTCAGAAGAAAAATGTTCACACTTAGAACTTTATCTTCAAAGGAAATAGTAAACATTTTGAAATGTAGATATATATGTATTTTTGTTATAGAGAACTTGTGATCTTTTATAGATGTCTGCCAAGAGTACCAGAGGGGGGGCGACACATCGTTGGTGTCACTGGCCTGCACGGTGGTCCCCCCTGCCCCCCGTCTGTGAGGTTTCCTCTAGGGTTTGCTGAGAGCACACAGTTCCCGAACATCGCATGTTGGTCAGGGCTGCATGAAGGGAGCCTTTTCCCCTTTGCAAAGCCTGAGAGCCCCAACTGAGAAATGCCAGTCAGGTAAAAAGTCCTATTCCTGACTCTAAAAACCAAACCAAAATGATTGCAAAGGAACTTGTTTGCAAGAAGGGGCTGCCTGGGGCAGGGGGCTACAGTCCCACCATACCCCGAGACTGAGCCTTACCTGGGAGTCTATGACAAATATCAGTGCTCCTGTCCCCCGGAAGATCATCTCATAGTCAAAGGTAGGGTCAAAAAAGTCAATCTGCCCTGGGAAGTCCCAAATCTGAAAATTAACAAAGGAGCTGTTGGAAACGTCTTCCCGGCAGATCTTGTTCGTACTTTCCAAGAACAGGGTTTCGTTGGGAGACATTTTATGAAAGACAACTTTCTGGATGGATGACTTGCCACTCCTTCTCAGGCCCATGAGCAGGATCCTCGGCTTCACCTCCGTGCTGAAGGGGTCGCTAAAGTCCAGAACTGGAGAAACCACAAAACAAGAATGAGGGTGAGATGCTGTCACAGCGGTTAATGAGATGAGTTTCACTTCCGCCTCAGATGAGATTTATGATCCACAGACAATGCTACGTTTCCAGATACAGAGAGCACTAACTCCATCACCCTGCTCATGGAGGGGCCAGCTTTTAGAAAGTGCAAAACCCTGAAAAATGCTGTATCACCACCTCTCACACAATTTCAGAGGGCCAGAAAACCTGGGATATTCCCCATCACGAGCAGGGACTCTGGAGTGTGAAGTGCAGAGGTTTCCTGGAGCAGACTATGGGGGGAGAGAATCCAGTCTTAGCATTCCAGAGCAAGGTCCTTCTTTGCCCAGATCATCAGTCTCTGCACTAAAGAGATGCTTGTTTGAGTTACGCCTCAAAGAAACAATTTTGGACTTCATCAAAATTTAAAACTTTTGTGCTTCAAAGGACACTTATCAAAAAAGTGAAGACAACCCAAAGAATGGGAGAAAACATTTGCAAATAATATACGTGATAACGGTCTAGCATCCAGAATATATAAAGAACTCTTACAATTCAACAATAAAAAGATAAGCCAATAAAAAATGTGTAAAGGATTTAAATAGACATTTCTCCAAAGATACACAAATGGCCAATAACCACATGAAAAGATGCTTGGCATCATTAGTCCATAAGGAAATGCATATGAAAACCACAATGAGATGCCACTTCATACCCACTAGGATGGCTAAAATAAAAAAGACAGACAATAACAAGTGTCAGTGAGGATGTAGAGAAATGGGAACCCTCTTAAACTGTTGGTGATAATGTAAAATGGTGTGCTTTGAAAACAGTTTGGCAGGTCCTCAAAAGGTTGAACATTTGAGTCACCACATGACCCAGCAATTCTATTCCTAGGAATAAAGAAATAACATATGTCCAAGCAAAAACTTGTACATGAATGTTCACAGCAGCACAATTCATAATAGCCAAAAAGTAGATACAGGCCAATGGCCATCAACTGATAAATGGATTAACAAAATGTTGTATATTCATATAATGGAATATTATTCAGCCATTGAAAAGGAATGAAGTACTGATTCATGCCACAACATGGATGAACATCAAAAATGTTATGCTAAATGAAAGCAGACAGACACAAAAGGTCACATATTGTTTGATTCCATTTACATGAAATGTTCACAATAGACAAGTTCATAAAGACAGAAAGTACTTAGTGGCTGCCAGGGGCTAGAGGGAGGGGGAAATTGGAAGTGACTCTTAATGGGTATGTGTTTTCTTTGGGGTGATAAAAATGTTCTGGAATTAAGGCTTCATGACTGACCCAAAAATATAAGTAAAGAAAAATAAAAGACCCAGTATGAAACTTGGAAAAAGATCAAGAAAAGAAACCAACATTTTAAGAAAAAAGGCAGCATATAGGAAAATAAATATACGTATATTATTTTTCTACATTCCTTTTTTGTTTCCTTCTGAGCTACACCTCGTTATGTCTTTCTCAGACCCTGGTCCTGATCTAAGCATAATCCAATACAGACTGGAAAGTAATCCTTTATTTCCCTATTGCAACTAAGAATTTTTCCTGAAGTTCTACAATTATCTAAAACACAGGTTACTACCTGATAGAATCTTAGGAAATTTCATTTACTATATATAATATTTTGATGTTTCACTTTGCAATAGGTGCAGGGAAATACATAAATTTCAGGTAAAGCAGTAAATGAATAAAGAAAAAGTAAGTAGCTGTAGATGTACACAGACACTATTCCACTCTAAGCAATATTTTACCCCCATCCTACCCACACACACTTCCCCATTCAGCTTAACCCAATTCAACAAATTGCAGATGCTATGCCCTAGACAGAGTGATGTGGAATTAAACCACCCAAAAGATCACCAGCTTTCTTCTTCTTCATCAGGGATTATATGCTATACTTGCAGTGCTGTCATTATAAGTCAATCTTAGCAAAAGCAGGACATGAACTGAAAAAGAAAACAGGACTTCCAGTTGCAAAAATATCAGACTAAGAACATGTCACAGTCTCCCCTTCCCCTACTGAATCCCTAAGCACACTAGAAAAGGTATGAACCATAAATAAATAGATGAACAAATAAACACGGATAGCTGAGCTTGAGACCAAAGAGAGAACTCAACATTGACAAATGACTGAGAAATCCCTAAGAAACACAAAGATCAGATGGAAGGGGGAACCTGCAACCCTTGATTATGAATGGGAGGGTTCTGCTGGAAAAGGTAGAACTGGAAGCTCAAACAGCAAAGGACATGAAAACAACCAACAGGGTTGTTATTTGGAGAATCATAGTGAGAAGAGCCAAGCAGATAAACTCTGCACCTACATACACACTAGACTACACACTAGACTATCCTCCAAGCGGAAGCACTGAATGTAGGAATGTAGGTATGAGAGGGGGGGCAGTGCCCTAGAGGCACTGATGCCCAGAAGGAACAGGAAGCACCCACAGTACCCCCTCCAAGTACTCTGACCTTCCTCACTGCAATATGCGTGGAGTTCAAGAGGTGGAAGCAGCACCATCCTCCCTCTAGACATTTCCTCAAATGCCAAATATTTGAGGAAAGACAAGATTATAGAAGAGAATACAGACTCAACAAACGGAAGAATGTATACCTGAAGAAGCAGAGTTATACAGGAGTCAGAGTAAACTTTCAGGTATAATTAAAATACTCAGAGATCAGAGAAAATATGGCATTCATGAAACAAGAATAGACAGTTTCAGAATAAGAGCAGTTATGAAAAAGGGCCTTATGGATCTTAGAAATAAAAACACAACTGTTGGGCGGGAAGGATATATGGATTGAAAAGCAGAATAAACACAGATGATAAAATAAATTTTATCATCAATATGAAAATAAATAAATTTATTTTTTTAAAAAAGGATGCACTCCTGGAAGAAAATACACTCAAATATAGTGGAATGCAACAAGCAATAGAAGACAAATTTTACTGAAACCTATTGAATTGAAATAAGTATTGATTTTATTTATTTATTTATTTTTGCTGCATTGGGTCTTCGTTGCTGCATGCAGGCTTTCTCTAGTTGCAGCGAGCAGGGGCTACTCTTCATTGTGGTGTGTGGACTTCTCATTGCAGTGGCTTCTCTTGTTGTGAAGCACAGGCTCTAGGCGTGTGGGCTTCAGCAGTTGTGGCACACGGGCTCAGTAGTTGTGGCTCACGGGCTCTAGAGCACAGGCTCAGTAGTTGTGGTGCACAGGCTTAGCTGCTCCGCAGCATGCGGAATCTTCCCAGACCAGGGATCAAACCCATGTCCCCTGTATTGGCAGGTGGATTCTTAACCACTGAGCCACCCAGCAAGTCCCTGATTTTAAATTTTTGAATAAAAATCAGAAACTAAAATTCCAGACAATGTAGACATGGGAGACTGGTGAGGGAGAGGTAGGCAAAAGGTAAGTAAGAGAATGCTACGGTCCTTGTTAGAAAAGCCCAGGTATGTATCAATTTTTTAAAATATAAGGATAAGTATCTCAAACTAGTAGAAAACATAAAATAAGTGTACCACATTTAATTGTGTACAACTACAAAAATATTTAAGTGCATAAAAATGTCTTTATTTCTTCCTAATTTATACTGTTGGATGTGGATGCAGACTGTAACTTCTCTTCAGCAGGGTCTGCAAGTCTCTATGTGGCATGATCATTGACACTGGTGCCCTGGAGGTTGGATCTCCTCCTCCTGGGAGAGTGGGAAGGTGATGGAGACCACTGTGGAAAGGGGAGGGAGTGTGTCTGTGTGTTTACATACACAGAGTGGCTGGGAAGTGAAATACACATACAGCTATAATATATACACACAGCTGGAGGCATGAGCCACCAAATGTAAACAGCTGGGAAATAGTGAGTCAGATCAGCAAGAGTACCATCAACTCTGTAGAGATCCCTTCCACCCATGCAGATGTATTTTGTCATATTTAACTAGCATGTACAGAAATATACTGTGTGCCAGGGACCTCGCTAGACATAGACATCTCTACAAAGTTTACCCACGCAATGAGGAGGTACAAGTCTGCTTTACACCTGAGGAACTTGGGAGAAGGAACCTGCCCAAGGATGCAGGACAGGTATGTGCTAAAGCCCTTACCCAGGGCCTTAGCCACCAATTAGCTGGCACTGTACTAAAACTGCAACAAGGACAAAAGAAGAGACCAGAAATATCAGAGTGCCTTCTGCATAAGAAGAGTAAATACTGCTAGTGAAACTCTTTTACATTAACTTATATGTAGGTGGGTGCTGGTTCCCAATATAAACGTATTTTTTATTGTGGACTCACAGCCAAAAATGTTTGTAGGCCACTGCTGTTGAATAGGGGAGGTTTCTTACATCAGAAAAGCCTACTGGCAAAAATCTTCCTTCTAATTCTCTCTCACTCTCTCAAATATCTCTACTTCTGAAACTCCGTGGGGTTTCTCAGAGGATCTCCTTCCACTGGAGGAGTGGTAGCAAGGAGCTTCTATCAGAAAAGGAAACACCCCAGCCTCCGAACCTCCTGCAGAGGGCTGCCTCATCCCACCCCGCCATGACATTTCCCTGAGTATCACTGCGCTTGCTCAAGCTTGATAAGAACCACCTGAGAAAAATGAAAGCGTTAAAGAGGATGAAGGATGAGAGCTGCTTTGAAAGGGGCAATAAAAGGGCTAGTACTTTTTTTTTAAAGGCAAATCATAAAGGAACTACAGGAGAATCTGGGACTAGACATGGGATCCCAAAGAGGGCTCTTTAAAAGTGTCCGCAGGGGTTTGGAGGAAGTTGCCAGAGAGAGGTGAAATTTACAAGAGGGCAGTTTGTTCCTGTTTCATAAAGGTTCCCTGAACGTCTGCCAAGTGTTCGTTCTGTTCGACAGGGCTGCGCCAGAGGCTGCAGACACAAAGAAAAGCTTCATTCCTTAGCGATTAGGGGGGAAAACAGACAAGAGGAACTGACAACTACAATGCACTGCTATCTAGGTGTTATGGGTTCAGCGAGAAGGTTCCCGGGAGAAATAGCATCTGAGTCTTAAAGGAGAGGAGGCATAAAAGAGATGAATGAGGGAAAGGTCGTGCCAGGAAGAGATGTGGCCTTCCTGGAGTTTAGGGAACATAGTTTAAAGACAAGAAAAGCCTGCACACTCTCCAGCAGCTTCCCACAGCATTTTGAATAAAATCCAAATACCTTCTTAGCCCAAAAGGCCCTAAGTGGGCTACCCTCTCATCCCATGCCTGGTTCACCCTCCCCACCACTTCCCTACCCTGCAGCAACACTAGCCTTCTGCCTCCTCACCTTAGGGCCTCAACTCGCTTCTCCCTCCTCCCTGCGACTCGCTCCTCCCTCTGTCCAGCAAGCTTTTCCCAGGCCTCCCCTGGCTCCTCCTCCCACTCAGCCCAGGGGCAATTTTACCTCCTCTCACCTCATTGGGGTCCCGTCACTTCCTAATATCCCTGTGTCTTCTTCATAGTACTTCACTATACAAAATTATCTTTTTACTTTATATTGTTTATCTTGTTTGTTTACTTGTTTATTGTCTCTCACATATACACAGGCAAAATACATTGTAGCGGGCTTCCCTGGTGGCGCAGTGGTTGAGAGTCCACCTGCTGATGCAGGGGACACAGATTCGTGCCCTGGACCGGGAAGACCCCACATGCTGCAGAGCGGCTGGGCCCGTGAGCCATGGGCGCTGAGCCTGCACGACCGGAGCCTGTGCTCTGCAACGGGAGAGGCCACAACAGTGAGAGGCCCGCGTACCGCAAAAAAAACAAAAACAAAAACAAAATACATTGTAGCATGTGGTGTGAACCCAATAAATATCATTGAATAAATTAATTGATAGAGAGATAACAGGCTAGCTCATGAATGAGATGCAAGTTTGGATTTTACTCTGCAAGCCATGAGGAAATCACTAAGGATTTTAAGGGGAGACTAACATGATCAGGAAGCTCACTCCAGAAACAGACTTCCTTAGAGGGGGTCAGTGTACAGACACCAATAAGCCACTATGGAATAAAAATTTTTTTGAGCTAAAGGCACTGGAGTTCCTGAAGTCCCTTATTTGCCTAGAGCAGACCCTCGCGAAAGAACTCAGTTGTCAAAAATGTCCTCCCCAGGAGCAACTCTCGTATTCTCTTCTTGGAGACAGAGAAGTCAGCCCTACACCCAAACAGACACTGTCATCAAACTATCGTTATCTCCCACCTTTTCTCCTATGGGCCCATTTATCTTTCCAGTGATTTGTTTTTCCATAAGTGCCCCTTCCCGCATTCCCTTTGAAGTCATTTTTTTCTCCCAGAAGTGCCCCTCTACCCCTCCTCATCCTCTGTTAAAATGGTATATAAGCCCCAAATTCTAACTGCCTCCTTAAGTCGAATTTTTTGTGAACTCTCATGCATTAGTACTTAATTAAACCTACTTTTCCCTTGTTCATGTCATTTGTCAGTTTAATTTGCAGGACTCCAACTCAGAACCTAAGAGTTCTTCCTCCCTGACAATAATTAGGTTGTTCTAGAAACACATATGAGAAGCATGTGGAAATGGGCAGATGGAATGGATTCATGAGAAGCTCAAATCCACTCAGTAGTACTTGGTGATCCTCTGAACATAGGGGACAAAGGAGAAAGAAACCCCAAGTTCCTGACCTGGAAGATCAAGTGAATAAGGACCTGTTCGTGAAGTTCACAAAGGTAAAAAGCCTGAACACAGATTTGAAGCTGTTGAGTCTGGGGTGCCTGTCGGCCTTGGCTCAGGTGAGGAAAAGATCTGGGGCCTCAGAGGGCAATATGAATACGAAGCGGCAATGCAGTTTGCTGAGGCAGTCCGTGCCCCATTGGTCCTTTTTTCCCCTGATCTTGTTGGCTGAGGGTGAGGGCACACTGGAGATGTTTTGGCCTCGGCCACCAAGAAATGGCTCAAACCAACCCGCTCCAACCGCTTATCACCAGCCGTTACCATTTACTAAGCACCTGCATAGCACACAGTGTCATCTCTAATCCCCAAATTGATAACATTTATCCTGCACAGATGTGAAAACTGAGGCCTCGGTGTTTACCACGATAAACACTCAATAGACGTTCGCTGGTTGGGATGATTAAATGAAAGTGATTGAGCAGAATGTGAAGTTACATTAGCTGAAGATTTAAAAAAGAAACTCCACACCTGACTTTGGCCCAGCCCAGCATTTAGGTATCAAGAGGATAAGCTTTATGCCCAGGTGAAGCTTATCCACTGTGGTCAGGGCACTGAACACACCTTACCTATATCTTCCACTGGATCCTGTTCGTACCCAAATTTCCCAGATAGCTCAGTTTTGTAACTAGACTGCCAGGAAGCCCAGGGAAACTCAGTCACCCAAGGAGCAGGATCATGGGGAGGGGTTACTTAACTGAGCCACTATTGTCAGCCTTTAACACCTGCAGGCTAATGACTTAACCCAGAAATGGCAGAGCCCTGTCAAAAACGACAGAAGGAAGGGAGAGAGATGGATCCGTGACTTGGGGACAGGGCTGCCTGGGGGCCACACCTGACTGATCTGTGGGCTGGGAATGTTCACAACAAAGAAGGAAACAGAAATCAGGAAAAGGGGAATTGCAGTTCTGACAGGCTTGGCCCTGGCTTCCTGGGGAGAACAAGGTATTGTATGAAATGCATTTCATCAATTCTGATGTATCAGACAATTGAGAGCTATTATAATTTAGGAAAGTTCTCAAAGAGATGAGACGCCTTTGAACAGATCCCAAACTGGAAAATAAAACAAAGATTTAACAAAAGAATTAGGATAATGTGGTAGCAAATGGAATGGTTGAAAAAGTACTGTGTTAGTGCCAGGCTGGGGTTCAAATCCCAGCTTGGCCACTTACCAGCTGTGTAAATGCCCACACATGTCCCAGAGCCCATGAGCCTTTATTTCCTCATCTATCAGGCTGTCAGCGTGTACACACACACACACACACACACACACACACACACACACACACACCCTGCTTCTTTTTTTCTTTTTTTCCCCAGCCCAAGCCTAGGTAACGAGAAGGTCTTTTTTGGAATGTGACCACAGTGAGAGGCTCACTCAGCCTTAAGGGAAAGTTAGAATGTCTTTGCTATTAGTATTCTGTGGGGTCCACAAAGGCTTAAGGTTCTACATACTTACGGTTTCAGGAAGAGGCCCCTGGTTTGGTTCTATTTGCATCATTATCTGTAGCCCTTTACATTTCTGATCAATGGAACTACTTACACATTCAAGAGCCAGGAGTCCAGTAAGAAATTCCAACCCAAGTGGCAATTAAATATATGAATACTAATACTGTTAATAAGAGAATATGCAAAAATCATGAAGATTCACT
The DNA here is from genome assembly GCF_059928025.1 of Delphinapterus leucas. Taxonomy (NCBI): domain Eukaryota; kingdom Metazoa; phylum Chordata; class Mammalia; order Artiodactyla; family Monodontidae; genus Delphinapterus; species Delphinapterus leucas. Next base: position 29,472,294 of record NC_143140.1, read on the forward strand.
GTCCGTTTGATTAACGAACTACTTAGAAAGGAAAATTTAATGCAATCAAAACGTGTATTTTCAAAGGCACAAAGGGTTTTTTTGTGTGTGTGTGTGTGGTACGCGGGCCTCTCACTGTTGTGGCCTCTCCCGTTGCGGAGCACAGGCTCCGGACGCGCAGGCTCAGCGGCCATGGCTCACGGGCCCAGCCGCTCCACGGCATGTGGGATCTTCCCGGACCGGGGCACGAACCCACGTCGCCTGCATAGGCAGGCGGACTCTCAACCAATTAGCCACCAGGGAAGCCCAGCACAAAGGTTTTTGAAGATGATTTTTATTTATATGTGAAGACCTAATCTTTTTCTACGAACTCCTCTCACATCACACTGGCAGGTAACTAAAAACCATGATTCTATATGTGAATATTTCCTTTACATAAGCATCCAATAACATTTCTGGGAATTCCCCGGCAGTCCAGTGGTTAGGACCCAGCACTGTCACTGCTGTGGCCCAGGTTCAATCCCTGGTCTGGGAACTAAGATCCCATAAGACGTGTGGCACAGCCAAAAAAAAAAAAAAAAAAAAAACCACGTTTCTAATGTGTTCTGATTTGTTTCTGCAAGAAGGGAAAAGTGTTCTTGTGAGCTTTTTTTTTTTCCTCCAAACGATCACTCTGAGTGTGATCAAGGTTGGTTCTATGTCGCCCTCGATTTTACACACTGAGAAACAGAGCTGGAGTCTTCCCCAGAGATCCTCAAGAGGAGAAAGTTCACCAGCTCTCCGGGCGTGTTAGGCCAGGAGTGAAAAACCCATCTGTCTTGCACGTTACAGCAGAACCAGGGAAAGCCACTGTCGCAGGACAGCTTTAAAGCCCTCTTTAAAAGAGAATTGAAAAGTTGCCTTTAAAAAAAGGTAAGGAATACAAGAATAAAGGAAGTAGAGAAGTAAGAAAAATGAGCAGGACAGAAGTGATTGTGATAGGAAGTAAAATCATACCACCAACAGTGATGCGAGCTGGGGGGACTGAACAAAGCAGGTGAACTCTCAGGCATAGCACCTTATCCAGAACTCCAGAACCTGCTGATTCTGCCTCTTTGTTCCATTAGACTACCCCAGGTCTGTTCTAATATTAAAATGGGAGATATTTCTTATAGAAGTAGAGAATCAAGATTCTATGATAGCAGGAATCACTGAAACATGTTTACAAACATCTGATATAAAAATATGCTCTCTAACCATATGTATCTGAATAAGCTTTGGGCCTCAGGCGTGACCTTGGTCACATCATTTTTAACTATTCTGTGTTTCCATCTATTCCAACACATATATCTCTGTATTTTCAGGACCAGAAGGAAACCCAAGAGATTGGCTATAGCCAGGGTTGCAGTCAACCCAACTCTTTTTGGACAAGGCACAGTTACAAGGGAAGGAGCTTACATTTCCATGTACTTGACCCTCTCCTAAACCTTGCTCAGTTCTAGCCCATGTTGTGGCTGCAGGAAAATCCCCTGGCATCTCTGAGCCACAGATTCGATATCAGAAGAAGAATTCTCTCTACTTACCCTCAAGAAACAATGAGAAGGTAACTTCACTAATAATTTTAAAAATTATTTTAAGAAAAAAAAGCTGACACTAATGATTAGAAGTGAATCGCCAGATTCACTGCCTTTACAGCCACCAGGGAAGGATCACCTGCTGACCCTGGATTTTCTGTGCCTCCAGGGACCACCTAACTGTCACTTCCTCAGACCCTGAGAGAGTGCACAGGCTGCTACGCAAACAAGACCGCACTTAGCTAGACTGTGGCAGAGCAGCTGTCTTAGCCAAATTTCCCTTAAAAATTGGCAGGGAGTGGGGTGGGGGGGCTTCCCTGGTGGCGCAGTGCTTAAGCATCTGCCTGCCAATGCAGGGGACATGGGTTTGAGCCCTGGTCCGGGAAGATCCCACATGCCGCGGAGCAACTAAGCCCGTGCACCACAACTACAGAGTCTGCTCTCTAGAGCCCACGTGCCACAACTACTGAAGCCCGCGCGCCTAGAGCTTGTGCTCCGCAACAGGAGAAGCCACCACAATGAGAAGCCCGTGCACCACAAGGAAGAGTAGTCCCCGCTCGTGGCAACTAGAGAAAGTCCGCGTGCAGCAACAAAGACCCAATGCAGCCCAAAATTAATTAATTAATTAATTAATTAAAAAACTTTTAAAAAATTGGGAGGGACTTCAGGAAAAAATAATTTCACTTTCTGACTAAATATGATCTTTTCATTGGTTTCCTTGTTATTACAGTTTTTAAAGAACTGTAATTTAATAAAGACTTTAAAGTCCATGTGTCTAAAAATAATCAATATTTTCGGTGCAATTGTTTTTAATGGTTTAATTATTGTCTCCTCTCTCTGGAGTTTTATCTGGACCATGGGGGTTGAAGATGAGATTCATCTTATCTCTGATTAACGACCCTGAAAGGGGGGGTTGAGAAGTGCCCAAATCTGTCCTTAACAGAACTAAAGTGCTCAAGAACACGCCTGCTATTCATGAATAAAATTTGGAACGTAAGCCAAAGAAGTGCAGTTTAAGGCTCACCTTAGCTGCACCACATTTTCAACCTTAACACAGTGTGGTAAAAGGTACAAGGCACTCGGTTTAAAAATAAGATCAGAGGTTCCTTGTAAGACTATGGGAAGTAAAAATCACACTACCCACCTTCAATCGCATTCTTTTGCACAGCAATGCTGGTCAGGCCTACATCCCACCCACCAGGGTAGATTTCTGAACCTCATGGAAAAAGCCCCAGGTCTCCGAGAAGCTCAGGCACTAAACCAAGTCCATTAGGATGGTTTGGAATTCATTAGAGAAATGCTTTGCTCATGGTTCAAAGTGCACCATATACATCTCTTCTCAGAGAAAATAAGTCCTCCCCACCCGCTACTTTCCACGTCTTGAGTTTGAGAGTAGGTAAATGTAAAATTTACCCCAAATAACACAGGGTTATAAGGCAACACATGCCCAGGGCCCATTAGAAATCGGGATGACCATTTGGTGGCACCTTGCTGTCTCAGGAACAGAAGGCCACAGGAACAGAAGTCACAACTCCCAGCCTCCACCCCCATCCTGACTCCCCAGGACCATATCAGCTGGCATGACAGGTGTCAGGGACAGTCCTTGCTAGAACTGCTGACTGAGGGGCCTATCTGCTACTCTAGAAAGCGAATGTTCTGATAGAGATTCTACATTCAGGCCTAAACCCCAAACTCAAAGCCAGCAACACATGGAAAGAACAGCAGCCCAAGATAATGGAGGAAATCTTCAGAGAATAGACCGTATCCACAGCAGGCCCAGGTGGAGAAAGGCCAGGCTTCAGTAATGTTTGCTCTTCTTACCACACAAATATACGCAGGGCTTTTATAGCAAGATTTCAGTTTGATACCAAGAACTCACGAGGGAGGATTTTATTACTAAAGTAATCATAAGCATCAGTTACAGGCGGGTTTGCCCAGGGTTAGGAGCACTGGGGAGCATCCTACACCCAGGTCTGGGGAAGCCCTTTGTTCAGGAAATCCCCGCCCCTCAGCCAAAGCGTTAATTTCACTTCAAGGCCCCAAATCAAAATTTTAAAGTGCCCCCTTAAAGAACTGCAGAATAAACAAACAGGTCCCGTGCTTTTCCTGGAACCCAGTCTCTGGCCCCCAGGACAATATCAAATTACAGGGTTTTTCTTCCCATGTATGGTCTCTTATTTCTTTTCCTTTTTTTCAAAGAGGATCACAATTGCACCCTGTTGTGTGTCTTCCGTTTCAAATACCTTGCAAATACACCCCCATTCTGAATCTCTCCGGAGCCTCCGAAGAATCTAGGAGGGGCTAACAAACGCAATTTGAATAATAATGAAGCGACTGAACAATTTAACCACCAAAGGTAGCCCTAGAGACTCCAACAAAAGGGTTGAAAGCCTTCATCTACAAAAATGTGGCCACCTGCTCGACTGTGGGACCAGTTATGGGGAGTGCAGAAGAGAGAGGCGCACAGATGCACACACGAGTTTAAGCAAATAGGGAATTAGTACAAATGCTCCCTGGGGACCAGACACTATGAAAAAGGGCGACTTGGAAAGCTCCTTTCTCATCTATCAGGCTCAAGGTTTAGTTAACAATCTTCCCCTTCTGATTAATTGAAAGTAGCATTCACCATACGTAAAATAATGAAAACTCACCCCCCCCCCGAGAAAGGCTTTGTTTGTATGGAGAATTTAAAACAAGTCCAGTGAATTTTCAATAAAAGTTCTTCAAAATCAACAGTCACGAAAGTACTTTTTATCCCTCATGCAATTTCTGCCAAGTGAACATTTTAAAAGTTAGTTCCTTCTTTAGGATGCTGACAGTTCCACCTAGATGTTATGTTTACCAGCCTCATTCTACTTGACCTTTCCAAAAGACCTTACAATAAAGGACTTTTTCCTCGATTTGGAGGGAAACAAAAAAGATGAACCTTTCTGGAATCCTAAAAAGCTCTCAACTCCTTTAGTCCTTAAGAATTAAACGCAGGAAGCCCCCGCTGGCTGAACAATTGCTAAATCCTGCTTCTTGAACAGGAAACAGAGTTCGCTTCTGAGTGGCTCCGTATTCCCCCGCCCCGCGCTCACTCCAGGGCAGGCGCTGCCATGCCCAGGTGGTGACGCTGAGCAGAGATAAGGTGTCCTAACAACCTTATTTGCCTGGATCTCTGGATACCCGCGGCCACACGGCGACTCCTTTATCACCTGGGTGCATCCCTCCGCCGACCTGGGCGGCCCCGGGACCCCTCCCGCGGCGACACGGGGTTAAGACTGACACCCGCAGCTGCCGACGACCCTGCCAGTCACGCTGCCGCCGGCTGCCTTTTTTAGCCACGACATCTGACCCCGGATCCGACAGCAGCATGCAGGGAGAGATCCCAGGGCGCGCCGGGCGGTCCCCTCCCCTCCCAAACCCCCGGACCCTGCGGAGAGCTCGGGGTGAGGCGTGGGGGAGGTACTGGCCCTGGAACTGGCAGAGAGCGCGCGTTCCTCCTGCCCAGACGCTTCCTCTCCGCCCTCTCCACCGATCCCGGCCCCAGCTCAGCGCTGCCTGCACCCGGGCTCCCCCATTTTGCATCTCGCCGCGGCTCCTCTGGCGCCCCTCCCCACTCCCACCCCCCAACTCCGCTTGCCTGGATCCCCTCCAAGTCAGCTGCCCGCGCGCCGGGCCCGGCGGGGGTGCGGGCCGAGGACGCTCGGGGCGCGGGGCCGAGCGGGGGAGCCGGTGCTCACCTCCCTCCTCCGTCCCGCTGTCCGGCTCGGCGTCCGAGGAGTCGGGCCCGTCCCCGTAGCCCGCTAGCCCCACCAGCTCATCCTCCTCGTCGTCGTCCTCCTCCTCCGGCTGAGGCTTCCCCAGCACCTGGCTCATCGCGCCCACGGCCGGCCGTCCCCGGGGCGACGGGGGTCTCTGGTGGGGGGCGCCAAACCTCCCGGCCTGCCGCTCGCAACCTATTTCTGAATTGGGGTTTTGTCCCGAGGTTCGCGGGCTGAGGCGGGGGCCGCGCGTCCCTCTCAGCGGTCGGCGTCCAGGTCTGGGTCCCGCCGTTCGCAGCGCGCGCGGAGCCCCCTCTGCCCCGCCCGCCCGCCCGCCGGCGGAGGAGTCAGCCAGAGCGCGGCAGTTCCTCCCCAGAGGAGGGAGAGAGAGACTGCGTGACCCAAGTCACCTGACACACACTGTCATACACTCTCTCTCTCTCTCACACACACACACACACACACACACACACACACACCGCACGGGCGCGCGCGCGCTTTCCCGGGAGCACCGCTCGCTGGGGCGCTGGGCCGCGGCCGCGCACACACACTCAACCGGGAGCAGGCCGGCGCGGGCCCCTCCACCCACCCAGAAGCGCACACAGACACTCGCCCGGTACCCGGGGACCCGGGACGCGGCGCAGTCACCCACCGCGGCTGCTCGCCCTGGGCCCCCAAGCACCCCTCCTGCACGTGGTGCCCGCACAGGCGGGCGAGCTGGGGTACCGCGCACCCGGAGAACCTCTCCCCGCCCTCCCACGACACACACACACTACCTAGGGCGGCCTTCTCCAGCTTTCGGTCCCGGCCGAGGGTTCCAGTCCCAAGTGGGCTGCCCCCGCCCCGGACACTGCTGCGCCCAGGCCCCCTCTCCGAGCGGCGTGCCTAGAACACCCCGTGGATGCTGAAGCGCCCCGAGAAGAAAACTCTAGAGAAATGCGCCGCAAAGGCGGCGCAGTCTCCATAGCAATTGCCTTTTAGTGCGCGTTTGTGGTTCAAAGTGCTTCCCACCAAGAAAACAGACGCATTCGCTAATCAGGCCTACCCAGCTGTAAATGTTCCTGAAAAAATAACATGCCTCGTGGCTGCCTAGCCTGAATAATAATTCCTCTGCGGCGTTTGGGCAAAGGTCTCAGGTGTGTAACACACCAAGGGGCTATTCATAGCCACCTCCTCCTGTCTCACTGTTGAACAGACTGTAATCCCAAATCCCACATGTCAAAATAAAACGTTTCAAGGCTCTTGGGGGGGAGAGAGGGGCGGTGGACGGGGAGACAGGGCTAGCGGCAGTGTGAGGGTGAGATTAAAACCGGCATTCCTCCACAAGCTTTTCACCACAGGACATAACGTACCCGCCCTTTCTGGATACTGCAAAAAATCACGTGGATGAACTTCCTTCTGTCAAGCACAATGAGAAATAAACCAGCTGGCCAGCAGGATAATCCAGATTCTACAGGTGCCAGCAGCTCCGCAGGTGGTATGGGGGAGGAGAAGGGGAGGAAAGCAGCTCAGGCTGGAGGCTCTTGGGGCCCCAGGGTGCTGCCTAGGTAGGGAATTTGGATGGAGAACCTACCCTATGCCAGGGAGCTGGGCTAAGGGGTGAGGGTGCGGGCCTCCACGTAGGCTCAGAACAGTGTTCATGCCCTGGAAGAAATCCCAGTCTAGCAAATCATGACTCCGGTCCTGGATTTTGTAGTAGCTGTAGGTGTTGAAGGTGGATGCGGACACATCCTAGGAGGTGGCTGCTTCTAATCTCGGAAAGGTTTTGGGATTTTCCAGGTGGAGGCAGTACAACATGTATGGCTGTATCAGTCAAGGTCCTTCCCAGGAGAAAAATAGATGGCACATGCAAAGATTTTAATTCAAAAGGCTTTATAAAGTAAAAGGGACAATTTACTAGGATGTGGGCAGAGTTTGGGGATCGACACAGGGATTAACAACAGTGGGAAGAGGTTATCTCCCCTAAACTAGTTGGTGTAAAGGAAGGGAAATAGAGTCCTGGACAGGGGGCTCAAAACAGGAGCTATAGCTGGTGACAGCCACTGCCAGGGCCACCTCCTGTCCAGGAGACAGCAGTGGGAAGGAACACACTGACCTCTCTTGCCTCCCACCCTCCATTCTTCTCTTTTTGGCCGTGCTTCCTGGCTTCCAGGATCTTAGTTCCCCCACCAGGGATTGAACCCAGGCCCCCTGCAGTGGAAGCACAGAGTCCTAACCACTAGACCGCCAGGGAAGTCCCTTCTTTCTCCTGAAAGAGGTTCCCCTTGGCCAAATCCAACTGGACGCCAAAGGGCTAGGGAGACTGCAACCTAGTCCAGGACTCAGATATTGGGTAGGGAGGGCAGTGGGTTCCAGGGGCAGGGGTAGGGGCAAACAGTATATCCAACACAAGCAGGCTCTACTCGCTCTTATCAGAGGAAATTTTTCTAGGAGTAATTTTCCTAGTCCATCTTCATCCATTCTGTTTAAGGAAAGAAGTACCTGGGAGGTAGGCTCTTTTAGAGTGGTTTTCAGACTTTCAGTTATCCCAGAACAAACCACCAGCCTGGGGAAGTGTTGAGCTGGCCTGATTCAAAGTGCAGAGGGCTATATATGGGGCCCTAGAAGCCAGTCCCAAGGTCAGCCCAGACCATCAGGACATCCTTTGGGCTGTCTGCTGACTGTGTATGCCTTGGGGATCCAGGGGTTCAGGCAGTACCGTCGCTAAGCCAAAGGCCCCTCTGTGCCTGAGATCAAGAAAAAACGGAGATACCTGATGGTTCTCTGCCTTCCCCCCGCAAAAGAGAGATCCTGAGGGGGGGAACACCAGCAGGAGATTGGAGCATACCCTAGGATATTTGAGAATTTGACCATTCTTGAGAAAAAAAGGAACAAATCCACACACACACAAAATCAATGAAAGCCAAATCCTCAATTATGCTCCACCCCAAGGTAGATAAGAGTCATGTACAGGCTTAAGAGATTCAAATTCACTGTCATTTCAGAAATGTACAGTATTGATAAAGTTTGATTGAACAGAACAGGAAAAATCTTTATTGCTTCTCTTTTTTTCTGTTATCATTTCAATACTGTCAGCTTTCAAATAAAGAATATGTTGAAAAATATCTTAGAAATTTTTAAATTTTAAAAGTCGTGGGCTTCCCTGGTGGCGCAGTGGTTGAGAGTCCACCTGCCGATGCAGGTGACATGGGTTCGTGCCCTGGTCCGGGAAGATCCCACATGCCGCGGAGCGGCTGGGCCCGCGAGCCATGGCCGCTGAGCCTGCGCATCTGGAGCCTGTGCTCCACAACGGGAGGGACCACAACAGTGAGAGGCCTGCGTACCGCAAAAAAAAAAAAAAAAAAAAAATTGAAAGTCGTGTGTGTGGATCCTTTCAGAAATTAAATAAAAATAGAAAGACACTAAACACTGAAAGCCTTTGAGACACTCGGTGTAGGATCTACTCGGTGAATTAGCTACCGCCTTGATCACTCTGGCCTGGAGCTCAGGCTCTGTGACTTCTCCCTAGGCGGGCGTTCTCAAGAATGTGAGGATTTGTCTCTGGGCTACTCTTGGTTTTTGCTGTTGTATGTAACCATGGCAGGTTGCCACATACATGATAGGTGCTGAAGTTTATGAAATGAATGAAAGAAAAAAGGGAGGAAGTTATACAGTACATGGCCAGGCATATTTTTGAGAGAAACTTCAGGAAAAAACAGAAGCCAGGGGCTTCCCTGGTGGCGCAGTGGTTGGGAGTCCGCCTGCCGATCCAGGGGACGCGGGTTTGTGCCCCGGTCCGGGAGAATCCCGCGTGCCGCGGAGCGGCTGGGCCCGTGAGCCATGGCTGCTGGGCCTGCGCATCTGGAGCCTGTGCTCTGCAGCGGGAGAGGCCACAGCAGTGAGAGGCCCGCGTACCGCAAAAAAAAAAAAACAAAAAAATAACGGAAGCCAAATTTTCTACTTACTCTAAACCCTGGGAAATGCCACAGTGACGTAAATATGAACTATGCTGTACAAGAGTGCAACCAGAATGAGTTGACGTGCAAGAGATGATGACTCTCAGGCCTTCCTCCCCTCAGGACTGCCTGAAGACTGGAAGGAATTACAGTATAATGACTATGGAATGCTTATTCTATTTTTGCTAACCCTTCCTTTCTAAAAAGACTCTTAACGTTCAGAGATATTTTGTAGCATCATGAAATATGAGATTTGTCTTTGGCCAAAATTTTCCAACTAATATTGGGTAAAAAAGACATGAATAAGGAAGGAGCTCTTCCCAAATAATATGACCTTCAAAATATTCCCATTAAGTAATATTATTGTCCTTAATTTACAGATAAGAAATATTCACCCAAGGTACCACATGGAAGGTACCAGATGGTGAAACTACTTTGGAACTCGGCTGGACACTAGACCTATTCCTATTTAATGGCATTAAAGCTAAAGTCAATTACATTATGGCCTGAAACCGAAAAGGGAGAAGGGGAAGGGAAAAGCTGGCTCCCAATCTCCTAGGTAAAGAACCAAAACATACATAGACACTAAAAAATGGGTCTGTTGTCTCAGGCCACTAATTTACAGGATTCACTGAAAGGAGGGAAAAGAAGAAAGATTGAAAAGCTTCCTAATGAACAGAAGTTAGAAAACTACTTGTCATAATAAAATTGTTGATCACCATCACTCCTTTTATTAGGAACACAAATAGCAAGTGAGGGACTTCCCTGATGGCACAGTGGTTAAGAATCCACCTGCCAATGCAGGGGACACGGGTTCGAGCCCTGGTCCAGGAAGATCCCACATGCCACGGAGCAACTAAGCCCATGCACCACAGCTACTGAGCCCACACACCGCAAATACTGAGCCCACGTGCTGTAACTACTGAAGCCAGCATGCCTAGAGACCGCGCTCTGCAACAAGAGAAGCCCCCACAATGAGGAGCCCGCACTCCACAACGGAGAGTAGCCCCCGCTCGACACAACTAGAGAAAGCCCACGCAGCAACAAAGACCCAACGCAGCCAAAAAAATTTTTTAAAAAGTAAACCTGATCATTAAAAAAAGCATGTGATTTAGTTCCCTTTCTGACTAACATGGCTCTATTGTACTACATGCTTAGCTAAACTATAACATCTAAGTGTATTTTTGTTTAAAATTTGAATTTTAAAGGCCAAAAGTTTGTGCCCTTATTTTAGTGAATCTTTTGTTGTTACCAATTAGATGCTTTGTGACAAGAAACATGAGAGCTATTTAGAAGAGACCTGTAGGGCTTCCCTGGTGGCGCAGTGGCTGAGAGTCCACCTGCCAATGCAAGGGACACGGGTTCGTGCCCCGGTCCGGGAAGATCCCACATGCCGCGGAGCGGCTGGGCCCGTGAGCCATGGCCGCTGAGCCTGCGCGTCCGGAGCCTGTGCTCCACAACGGGAGAGGCCACAACAGTGAGAGGCCCGCGTACCGCAAAAAAAAAAAAAAAAAAAAAAAAAAGAGACCTGTACAGGCAGAATAATTGCAGTCCTGAGTAGGACAGGCAATTAAATACAGACTGCAGCCCTGCATCTTGGGGTATTTTGAGGCATCTGATGGCATTGCACCTGGTTCCTGGGATTCACATGTTGAAAGCCTTTAAGGCTTTCTTTTTAAATATGTATTTAAAGCCATTAATTCTCTCTTGATGAAGCAAACAAAAGAAAGAGCCTTCTACAGAATCTTGCCGCACTCCTGCTAATCCAGGAAAGCCAAATTTTTCAAGAGGGCAGCTCAGAGTCTCCGGTTCTCCTAAGACAGTTGATGCCCTGATGAAATCATTAAATCATTTCCACTGAGACAAACCATCATTAAATATATTTTATTAAAATAATGTTTTGATATTTTAAGAACATGCATGTGGTAAATAGTCAAACAGCATAAAAGAATATCCAGTGAAATGTTAGTGTCTTCCCCCAACCTGCCCCCCTCACCGGCCCTACAGTCTCCTGGTTTCCCTCCACAGAGGGAAATATTCTGCTTTAAATGTGCAAACATATTTGTAGCCTTTATATATATATATATATAATATATATATATAGCCTTTATAGATATAGATATATAGATATATTTGATAACTTTATCTCTTTAATAGTCTACAAATTTTTTTTTTAATGAACGTGAAGACAATTAGATTTTTAGGGCTCTACTTTGAAGGAAATAGAGACGAGAGAGAAACCGGGGATGAGAGAAGGAGCCTGATTTAGATGGGGTCACCAGAGAAGACCTTTCAAAGAAGGTGACATTTGAGTTGACCGTGAGACAGAGACAGACAGCAAAGTGAGTCAGGGTGGAGCGTGTTCCCCTGGAAGGTATCTCCACAGTTGGAAAAATCAAGGAGAAGTGAAAGGACTTGGTGTTGGAGGAACAATATATCAGTGTGATGGGAGAGGGGGATGGTGGTAGTCATGAGAAACAGGTAGTCTTCTCCACCAGTATAAAAAGTTTGGATTTTATTCCAAGTGCCACTGAGGCACTGAAGAGTTTTAAAAAGGGAGGTGAAATGTGTGGTTTACATTTCTAAAAGCTTACGCTGCTACATTGTTTCCAAAGATGGCCTCAACAATCATGCCATCCCACGTGCCCCTCTGCAAATGTGACTTTGCCACTCCCTCCTCTTATTTTTCCTCCTCTTAAATGTGGGCAGGCTCTGTGACTTGCATTAACTAACAAAATGCAGCAGAAGTGACAGTGACACTGTGCAAAGTCTGAGATAGGGTCATAAAAGACCTTGCTACTTCCTTTTTCACTTTCTTGGTGCCTTTAGCCACCATGAAAAGAAGTCTGGGCTAGCTTACTGGAGAGGCCCCATGGATACAGAGGCCCTGATATGTTCCAGAGCACAGGAACATAGAGGCCCCAGAATTCCAGCCATCCATCTGAGGGGCCAGGCATGAGAGTGACAACAACTTGGATCCTCCAGCCCAAATTGCAACCACATGAGCAAGTCCAGCCCACTCTGCATGAAACACAGACTTGCTGTTACAGCTGAGCCCTGCCAGCCAACCCACAGAATCATGAACAAATAAAATAGCTGTTTTTTTTAAACCATTAAGATATGGGGTGGTTTGTTACATAGCAGCTGGTAGCTGATGAACATATTCTGGCTGATGTGGGGAAAATGGATTGTAGATTTCAGGTTGGAAGAACAGGAGATCACTTTAGTAGTCCATAAGTGAAATGAATGGAGGCAGTGGAAACTGAGAGAAGTGGATAGATGTGATATAAATTTTGGAGGTAGACTAGATCAGATTTATTGATAGCTTAATTAACATGGATGGTCAGGGAAAGGACTCGTACCAGACAGTTGATTTGAGCAACTAGACGTATGGTAATGCCATTTATTAAAGTAAGTTAAGACCCAGATAGGAACAGGATTGGGGGATGGGAGGTGAATCAAGGTCCTTGATTTCTAACATTCTAGTTACTGTATATGGCCACAAGGCAAGCTACCTTAATCCTGTGATTTTGGCTGTTTCTTAGATGTCTATCATGTTGTCTTTGGTATAAATAATGAATTTTTCCAACTACAAGTCATGAATGAACTGAAGATGACACTTGTAAAAGTTCCAAACTAGTGAGATGGAATTGCTACATATGGACTTCCATAAAAAGTTAACTTTTTATTCACATGGATTTTTAAAGACAAGCTTCTGACATAAATGGTGCCGTAACATGAGAGCAGAAATGTCTTGACTGTAGAGTCGGCCAAACAGAGGTACTAACAACTCCACATCTGTAGATCAGTTTGGACTTGGCAACCCCTGCCTTGGCTGGGAGGGTTACACTAACTTCAGTGATACAAAAAAGCAGATTCTCCAAGACAAATGACCTTATTAAAAATCCACAAGGGCTTCCCTGGTGGCGCAGTGGTTGAGAGTCCGCCTGCCGATGCAGGGGACACGGGTTCGTGCTCCGGTCCGGGAAGATCCCACATGCCGCGAAGCAGCTAGGCCCGTGAGCCATGGCCGCTTAGCCTGCTCGTCCGGAGCCTGTGCTCCGCAACAGGAGAGGCCACAGCAGTAAGAGGCCCGCGTACCGCAAAAAAAAAAAAAAAAAATCCACAAGAATGAGAGAGTTCCCAAGATGGTAGAGTAGGAAGGCCCTGAGCTCACCTGCTCTCACGGGCACACCAAAATTACAACTATTCACAGAGATACTGTTGCTGAGAAAGACCAGAACCTACCAGAAAAGACCTTCTATAACTAAAGATATAAAGAAGGAACCACAACAAGACAGGTAGGAGGAGAGGAGTTGCGGCACAGTCGGGACCCATATCCCTGGGTGGGCAACCCACAAACGGAAGAATCATTACAATTGCAGAGGTTCTCCTCAAGAAGTGAGGGGTATGAACCCCACATCAGGCTCCCCAGCCCGAGAGTCCTGCACAGGGAAGTTGAGCCCCCAGAAAGTTTGGCTTTGAAGGCTAGGGGTGCTTACTTTAAAAAAATTTTTTTTTTGGCTGCACCACATGCTATGTGGGATCTTAGTTCCCCGACCAGGGATTGAACCCGTGCCCCCTGCATTGGAAGTGCAGAGTCTTAACCACTGAACTGCCAGGGAAGTCCCCAGTGGTGCTTACTTTCGGGAGACCCAGAGGGCTGTGGGAAATAGAGACTCCACTCTCAAAGGGCGCACATAAAATCTCACCTGCTCTGGGACCCAGGGCAGAAGCAGTAATCTGAAAGGGGCTTGGGTCAGACCCACCTGCTGATCTTGGAGAGTCTCCCAGAGAGGCAGGAGGCAATTGGAGCTCACCCTGGAAACACACACTGGCGGCAGCCATTTTTAGGAGCTCATTCTACCACATGGATGCTGGTGCTAGCAAAAAATTTTGGAATCCTCCCTCTAGTTTATTAGCCTTGGGACCCAGCCCTACCCCCATCCACTAGACCGTAGGCATCAGAATTGGGATGCCTTAGGCCCAGCAACTACCTGGGTAGGGATACAGCCCCACCTACCAGCAGGCAGGCTTCCTTAAGAGCCCCTGAGCCCACAGCTGCCCTTGGACATGGCCGTGTCCAACAGAGGACCCAGGACTTGGCCCTACCCACCAGGGCACAGGCACTAGGCCTGGGACTCTCAGGGCCCTGCAGCCAGAGATTCCGAGACCCAGCTTCCCCCACTGGTGGACAGACACAAGCCCCAGGACCACCAGAGCCCTGTAACTTGCCATGGCAGGACCCAGCCAACCCACCAGCAGGAGAGCACCAGCCCTAGGACCTGTTAGGCCCCAGCTCAGCCTACCAGCAGTCCGACACCAGCTCTGGGACCCCTGAACCCTGCAGGTAGAGACCCCAGGACCTGGCTCTGCCCACCAGTGGGCTGGCACTAGTCCCAGGACCCAGCTTCACCCACCAGTAGGTGAGAACCAGCCCTGGGATCTCCTGGACCCCAAACCCATCCACCAATGTGTGGACATCAGCCCCAGTCCCACAGTCCCACAGCCTGCCTTGTCAGGACTCAACCAACACACCAGCAGGCCAGCACCAGCTCCAGGATACCAAGGCTCAAGCCTTGCACACCACCAGCCCAACTCCAACTCTCGCTCACCTTGGGGCCCTCAGCCAGTGGCCCTGGGATCTAGCACCACCCACCAGTGGGCTGACACCAGCTTTGGGACCCCCAGGGCTCTGCAGCCAGAATACCTGGGAACTGGTTCCGCACAACAGTGAGCTTGCACTAGCCCTGGGGCCCCCAGGGCCCTGGGCTCACCCACCATCAGGCCAATACCGGCTCTGAGATACCTTGGACTCCTTAGCCAGCCACTCCAGGATCCAGGCCCACTTACTGGTGGGCCAGTACCAACTTTGGGAAACCCCAGCACCTGCAGCCAGCTGTGTCAGGAACGGGCCCTACCCACCAGAAGGCCAACACTAAATTCAGAAATTTCAGCTCCACAAGCACCCACCCCAGAACCCACCAATGAGCCAGCACTAGACCCAAGACCCACTAGGGTTGCGCCACCAGCCACCTCATGGCCCAGCCCCACCAACCAGTGGCCGGCAGCCTCTGCACAAGGCAGGGTCTGGCAACCAAGCAGACTGAGGCCCAGCCACGCCTACCAGGCTGCCCATAGTAACCAGCTCACCACAACAGAAGGACGCATGTTGCCCACATGGGGGCATCCCTAGAGCATATAGCTCTGGTGGCCAGAGGGGAGTGCACTGCCAGGGCGCATGGGACATCTCCTCAAAAGGCCAATTCTCCAAGGTCAGGAAACAAAATCAACCTAGCAGATACATAGAAATAAAAAGAGCAAACTAGGCAAAATGAGGTAACAGAGGAATGTGTTCCAAATGAAGGAATAAGCTAAAACCCCAGGAGAAGAACTAAGTGAAGTGGAGATGGGCAATCTACCTGAGAAAGAGTTCAAGGTAATGATGATAAAGATGATCAAAGAACTTGGGAGGAGAATGGATGAACGGAGTGAGAAGTTAGAAATTTCTTAACAAAGAGTTAGAAAATATAAAGAAGAACCAAACAGAGACAAAATATACAATAACTGAAATGAAAAATACATTAGAAGGAATCAACAGTAGTTTAGATGATACAGAGGAACAGATCAGTGAGCTGGAAGATAGAGTAATGGAAATCATTGAAGCCGAACAGAAAAAAGAAAAAAGAATAAAAAGAAATGAGGACAATTTAAGAGACTTCTGGGACAATATCAAGTGTACTAACATTCGCATTACAGGGGTCCCAGAAGGAGGCGAGAGAGAGAAAGGAGGGAGAACATATTTGAATACAAAGAGCTAAAAACTTCCCTAACCTGGGAAGGGAGATAGACATCCAAGTCCAGGAATAACAGAGCGTCCCAAACAGAATCAACCCAGAGACAAATACTATATATCATTTATATGTGGAATCTGAAAACATAAAACAAGCAAACAAATAAAACAAATGAAACAAGTAAACAAATAAAAAAAATGAATATAACAAAACAGAAAAAGACTCACAGATATAGAGAACAAGCTAGTGGTTACCAGTGGGGAAAGGAAAGGGGGGAGGGGCAAGTAGAGGTAGGGGATTAAGAGGTACAAACTACTATGTATAAAATAAATAAGCTACAAGGATATACTGTATGGCACAGGGAACATAGCCAATATTTTATAATAACTTTAAATGGAGTATGATCTATAAAAATTTTGAATCACTATGTTGTATGCCTGAAACTAATATAATATTATAAATCAGCTATACCTCAATAAAGAATACTTAAAACCATAAGAAAAATCTACAAGAATGAAATCTAGGAACTGTCACTTGTACATACCACTTAATGTTACCTAAAAACATGGCAGGTGCTGTCAGTCAGCTACTTACCATCCATCCCCAAACCCCTTCTCTTCTCCTGTTTCCCAAACTAGCAATGGGGAAAGTCAGATAGTACTCAAACTCTGAGACTCCTTCACGTCTTGTCAGTAAGAAGATAGGGGGAATCCTGCTGGGGAACTTCTAGGAAAGGGTTTGCTTCCTAATAAAAGATGTCAGGGTATCAGAAGAGCCCCCTGACCCCACTCCCTCACCCTTTCCTGCTCTGAACACAGTTGTGTGAGAACATGGTACTTGGAGTTAGGAAAGCCATCTTGCAGCCTTGAGGTAACAGGCCTTAAGACTAAAAGCCTGTCCTGGAAATGGCAGAATAGAAAGAAGGAAGACCCTGGATGACCTTGCTGAATTATTGTACTCAAACCTGTAAAAGCCTACCCCCCAAACTTCTTATTTCATGAGAAAATTAAAAGTCCATTCCTTAAGTCAGTGCTTCCCTACCTTGACCAGTCATGGCACACATATTTATATGGCACACTGACCTAAACGGACAGGCTGCTTGCAGCCAGAGGTGACTGGCCCAGAGACTTTGGCCGCCTCAGGCCCTGCCCAGCTGTCCCAAAGGCTGAGGGGGATCAATAACTTGGCCATATCAGTAACCCATTTATGGCACACAAGTAGTGGTGGCAAACCAGTTGGGAAGTTCTACATAAACCACTGAAGGTGGGGTTTTCTGAACTTTGCAGTAAAACATATCCTAACTGATACAACATATAACCTTTATAAGTGGAGGGAGGGAAGGAGGGATAGATGGATGAAATGTGATCATATACCTATCGGTGAATTCAGAAGTTATGTCATATTCAGAGGATCCTAGGAAATGTGTCTCAGGATATATCAGGAGATAATCACAGCTTCATTAGAAAGGGAACTTGGTTTTGCTTCTCTCTGTGCTTCTCACTTCCTTCTTCTCTCTCTGCATGAAAACTGGCTTTCTGTGCTTCCCCCACCAGATGGCAGGAGATGGCTGCTCCACCTTTCCAGGCCCAGTGATAGTGGGCTCAGTTTCCGGAACTAGGCTACCTGGGTAGCCTAACTAGCTGTGTGACCTAGACAAAGAAACTTAACCTCTCTGTGCCTTGATTTCCTCATCTCTCAACTGTTTATAATGTTATATACCTCAATAGGGTTGTAGAAAGAATTAAATCCATTAAACTATGTAAAATCATTTTTCAAGGTGAGCACAGTATAAGTTTTAGCTATTATTATTTTTGATTCCTAGGCAAGAAAATCTGATTACTTGAGTTTAGGCCAGTAATCCATTCCTAATGCCCCAATCATATTTTACATAAGACCATATACTGCTACTCCTTTAGCACATGTACCTCAGCTATTATTTAGTATTTGATTGAGGACTGTTTTCACCACTAGACTCTAGGACCATTGCTTGCGCTCATTGTTTTGTTCTCAGTGCCTAACACGGTGGTCAGAGCCTCTATGAAGCACAATTCTAGGGTGCACCATTTACGTTGTATTTTATGTGCAATATGGCAGCTTGACGGTGGTCCAGTGCCAATAAGTATGCTGAATTAATGGCCCAGTCCACTATGGCTGGGGGTGCAGCTTGTGGCTGCAAAGGTCTATCCTCATGAGTGGGGAGACAGCTCTGAACAAAAGGGGGAAAAGCTGAATAGAAACTTCCAAATATATCTACCATGTGCCTCATGTGGCCAGGCACGGGGAATACAAAGTCAAACAAAGTCAGGCAGAGATTGCTGGTGTCATAATCCCCCCCCCCCACTTTGTCCTTAGTTTGATATCCTTAACTGTTCTTGAGTATCAACATACTCGAGGAAGGAAGCCCAGGCTCAGTGGGGTTGAATCATGATTGGTTTACACTGGGTATGATAACCAGCCCCTCACCTTTGTGACCCAGTTGTGATCAATGACATGAAAGGAAAAATAGATTTAAGGGGCAGCTGTGAAGAATTTGTTCTCAAATTAAAATAAACACAGTGAGAAGGCCTGCCCCTTTCTCCTGCCTAGATGTCAAGCCAAAGACAAAAGCCAGTACTGAGGTGGTACAGTAGAATAATAGAGCCTAGACCCAGATATTTTTATTACATAATTTTTTACGTGTTTAAACCACTCTAGTCAAGCACACTCTTTCCAGCAGCCAAACACATTTTAACTGATAAACATGGCCCCTTTATCTTTATAACTGAAAGTGAGTGAGGGAGACAGATCAGATAATCAGTAGCTTAAGATCAGGAACTGAGAAGGCGGCCCACTACCATCACTCCTATTCCACAGTGTACTGTAAGTCTTTGATTGCATAATAAGATAGGAAAAAAAACAGGGCTTCCCTGGTGGCGCAGTGGTTGAGAGTCCGCCTGCCGATGCAGGGGACACGGGTTCGTGCCACGGTCCGGGAGGATCCCACGTGCCGCGCAGTGGCTGGGCCCGTGAGCCATGGCCGCTGAGCCTGCGCGTCCGGAGCCTGTGCTCCGCAACGGGAGAGGCCACAACAGTGAGAGGCCCGTGTACCGCAAAAAAAAAAAAAAAAAAAAAAAAAAAGACAGAGGAACTGAATAGTCGAATCTCAGAAACAGGATGCTAAGTGAAAAAAGCAAGTTGCATAGGAATCATGCAGAATGATTCCACTTACAGAAAAGTTCAAAACCAGGCAAAACTGAACAATATAGTATTTAGGGCTACATATGTTTGTGATGAGAATTATTATTTTTTTAATTATTTTATTTATTTATTTTATTTTTGGCTGCGTTGGGTCTTCATTGCTGCGTGCGGGCTTTTTCTCTGGTTGTGGCGAGCAGGGTCTACTCTTCCTTATGGTGCACGGGCTTCTCATTGTGGTGGCTTCTCTTGTTGCGGAGCACGGCCTCTAGGCATGCGGACTTCAGTAGTTGTGGCTCATGGGCTCTAGAGTGCAGGCTCAGTAGTTGTGGTGCACAGGCTTAGTTGCTCCACAGCATGTGGGATCTAATCAGACCAGGGCTCGAACCCGTGTCTCCTGCACTGGCAGGTGGATTCTTCACCACTGCGCCACCAGGGAAGCCCTCGATAGGAGAATTATTAACATAAAATTACGGACTGTGGTTTCCTCTGGAGGACAAGGAGGGTATGATCATGGAGGGGCACATGTAAGGTTTCGTGAGTGGAAGACTTAGCAAGGGATGGAAGTCAGAATGGTGGGCTGAAGGACCAACTGCCGCTAATGTCGCAAAAGACAGCTAGTGCAGTCAACTCGTTAAAGAAATGTTGCTGGAAATAAGAGCAGATTATATTCTCATAGAACAGTGAAAGCTGTCATTGGTAGAGTAGAACTTTTTTCTCATGAGGCAGAAGGAGAAAGTAGTGGGGTGGATGTATGAGGCTGGCTGTGATGGAGCTGGACAGAGAGGCAGAACGGAACTGAAGGCTGGGAGCCTCCCTCATATACAGGGAGCTTTAGGATTCTCCTTTCATTAGGTGTCCAAACACTGTGTGCCCACTTGGAGACAAGCAAGCGTGATCTCCAAGCAGCTCACCCACTGACTGCTTTGGCTCTCATGAGGCCCCTCTGCCAGGAATTGCCATTAACTAAGGTCCGGGAACAACTGCAGACCAGTCAGTTCCCAGGAGCATTCACATGTCATACAGGCTGGCTTCTGTTCCTTTCAGCAGGATTAATGTGCAATTGCTCTGACTGCCCATGAATGTAACTTCAAACTCCATCTCATCTCGACCTTGTGGTGATGTCATAAAAGCCTCCCGGAGGAATGCAGCACTCTAGCTTTGGTTGTTTATTCAAGGGACTATAGCTAGGAAAAGTCTTTAATCTGGAAAAGTATAAGAAGGAAATGATCAGGTTGAAAGGTAATGGGTGCTTACCTTGACCTTGGGGGTTCACCTAGAACTCAGCAGTGACCTGCCTGGAGAGAAATCCAGAGCTGATGAGCACGGAAAGAAAATGTGTTCTAACAGCTTTAGATGGGGAGCGACAGGGATGGGGGCAAATCTGAAGAAAGCCAAAGGATACTCGGAAGAGAGGTTTCACACTCTACCATGTAAAACCCTAGCTATGCCTTTGGGGTTGGGGGAAGTTCAGAAGTAGTGGAGGAAAATCAAGCACTTACCCTTTCCTGGTATGCATAGGGCTGTTTGGATTTCTCCTGCCTAATGTTCCCTGAAGGAGAGAGGGAGACAAATATCTTAAGAAAAAGTAGGAGATCATCATGTTCCTTTTTCCCTGGAAACCAGGCCTATTTCAGAGGGGATAAGAAAAATCCGGTTCAAAATAAGCTCAGGGAAGACCGAAACTCCATTCTAGGTTTCCCCACCTCCCTCTCCAGCTCTCTGTGTTCAGAGAGCAGATACCTGTCGCGTTTCTTCAAAAGGTTGAATGAGGTCCTACTCATTCATACATTCATTCAACAATAACTTACTGAGTGTTCGCTATGTTCAGGGAACTCTTCTAGATACTGATGTAGTGACTGTGAAAAACAGACAAAACCAGACCGAGTTAATGGTATGTAAAATGTGATTTGAATATAGGAGGCAGGAACGTTCAATGCTTTTGCCCGTTTCGTATGGGATGCTTCCGACAAGCTATTAGCAGACAAGCTTTTCTCCAGCTTTCTAATGAGCCTGGATCATTCATCATTGTTGTTCAGCTTCTGAGACATCCCGGTAAAGTGAACTACAAACATATTGAAATGCACACTTGGCCACAGGTTGAGGGATGGTTTCTCCACCCGAATCCCCTCTCCCTCCTACAAACCTCCTGGCAACCCCTGCCAGGAAAACCTCACCCAACTGCATCCGCCGCTTCTCTCCCTCTTTATAAGGATGGCTCTCAGGGGGGCGCGGAAGCGGCAGCGGCCCAGCAGGGAGCTGGCCGCAGGCCACGGCCAGCCCGAGAGCCCTGGGGGCCCCACCTCCCCTCGGGCCGCTGCCGTGCCCTGACCGGCCGCTGCGGGGCGCTGCGGCCCCAGCCTAGGAGCGCGGGCGCGGCGGGGCGGGGCGCGGCGGGCGGGCGCCGAGCGGGCGGCGGGCGCGGCGGCTTGGCCACAGGTAACCTGCGGGAGCGGAGAGCGCAGACCGGCGAGCGGCGGCAGGAGGCGGCGGCGCTGGGCGGCGCCGAGGCCCAGGGCCCGCCGGAGCCAGCGGGAGCCCGTGCCCATCGTCTCCCCTCGCCCCCCACGCTGTCGCCGGCGTCGGTCCCAGCGGCGCGGAGAGAAAGGTACCGTGTGTGCCCTCGCCGGGTCCCTTCGAGACCCCTCTTCATCCCAGGACAGGCGTCCCCTACTCTCGGGGAGCCTCTCATCCCGGGAGGACCGTGTCGCGGGTGGGAGCGCCCCCAGGTCGCTGTCTGTTTGGGGAGGAGTCCCAGACAGAGCGCGTTGCCCCCTTTTCTGCGGCCTCTGGGGAAGCCGGCGTGGGAGGGGGGGTCCTTCCTGGGGCACCTCCCTTGTCTCTTTCCTTCAGTTGCTTCCCTAGAATATAGAACTTTGGTGGGAGGAGGCAGAGAACTTTCTCGTCTTTGCTCGTCCCCCTCCTCTTTCTCCAGTGAGCTCAAAGAGTTTGTAGAAAGTGGGGGGCGGGGCGGGGGTCCCAGACCGGGCGCGGAGGCCGGCCGTCTTCGGGCGTAAGGGAGGGTCCCGTCTGGTGGCCAGCGTCCCCCGCCGTCCCTGGGCCTGCGGGCCGGCCTCCGAGTGACCGGGCTCGGCTCGGACGCGACAGCAGCCTGACCCCTTCCCTCACCTCTTCGAGGACCACAAAGGGCTGCAGGCGCCGGACCGTAGGGCTGCCCTACCCCGGGGAGGTCCGCTCTGGCTGGACTTAAGCTCTGTAAAGGGTTAGCAAGTGGCATCTCCCCGGGCTCAAGGGAGCGAGCACATTGTTTGGTTTGAGTTCAGACATCAGCTCCTGGACACTTGTCTTGGAAATTCAGTGTGGTGCTTCCGGTAGATTTGAGGGGCGGGAGGGGAAGTGGAGTCTTATTTGTGACCCTAGAGGAGCGTCCGTTTCCTAGAGCGGGTCAAGAATGTTTTCCCGGGGCTTACCTGGTGGCGCAGTAGTTAAGAATCCACCTGCCAATGTAGGGGACACGGGTTCGAGCCCTGCTCCAGGAAGATCCCAGATGTCGCAGAGCAACTAAGCCCGTGTGCCACAACTACTGAGCCTGCGCTCTAGAGCCCGTGAGCCACAACTACCGAAGCCTGCGTGCTCCGCAACAAGAGAAGCCACCGCGGTGAGAAGTCTGCGCACTGGAAAGAAGAGCAGCCCCTGCTCGCTGCAACTAGAGAAAGCCTGCGTGCAGCAACGAAGACACAACACAGACCAAAAAGAAAAAAAAAAGAATGTTTTCCCTAAAGCATGGTGAGATGGTTTAAGTGGTGGTTGAGAGATCCCCTTTGGGGTCATGAGATTGAGTCTTGATGCCACTTGTTAGGTGTGTGACATTGGAAAACCCACTTCTTTAAACCTCAGTTTTTAGAATTGTAAACTAGGTGTATTATACATTACCTGGGGGTACGGTTGTAGAAATTAAGTGAAATGATGCAAGTGAAAAGCTTGGCAGAGCGCTCTTGAAGGTTGGGCATCCTTTTTGTGAGTCTGTTGGATGGTGATATTCATTCACATTGAGCTAATGTCTGTTAGGCCAATGGAAGTGGGAAGCACTTGGGCAGTGAACACAAACACTCCTGGGTCCACGGTGGTCCCACAGTGTACTGATGGTCTCTGACATAGTTTCCCATCCTTAAAATGGCAATAGCAACCTGTTGTTCTCCTGCTGTAGTAGGTGCTGGACTATACATATTTATCTTTCATCATCCCTAGCAGGTGCTTAGTATCTGGTAAATGAAGAATTTTTTTTTTTTTGATTAGGGATATAAATTAAAATTGGAAGAGTTTTCTGCCCTCTAGGTCCTAAATGAGATGGGGAGAGTGGAAGAAGGGTGTAAAGGAGTAAGAGCCCAGAAAACAACTGGTTGCATGTTGTTGGGAGGTATAAACCAAGGGTGATAACAAAATGCTAATTTGTTGACTCCTTGTTCGGTGGTGGCACCAAAAATTAACCTTAGCTTCCCACTCAAACTCATCAGCCTCTCCAGAGCCCCTCCAGATAAGCATATAATCCAAGTAAAAGCAGACGGCTTGTGATCCAACTCTGCTTAGAGACGAAGTACTCTTTCAACTCCCAAGGCCCTCGCATATTGAAATTCTGGTGCTGCCACTGTGGCCTATATCATTCATTCAGAAAGTATCAAACGGAGAGGTACAAATTAAAGAAGAACACAAGGCACACCCGGGTACCCATCACCCAGCTGAAGAACCAGGGCATCCTCAGAACCTTGCAGGCCCGAGCACTCCTCCCTGTGGCATTCCACTTACTTCTCTCTCTCTCCCCAAGGAACTGATAGTCTGGATTTTGTGTTTATTTTCCCCTTGCTTTTCACCTTAATATCTTACATGAAAAACTCTGTGGAAGGGAAGTTTCCAAACAAGCCTTTCCACAATAACCTGGAGCATTCCTGTAGAACGTAAAAGCAGGATATTGAGAGTAAGATGTAAACCACAGAAAGCTGAAAGTATCAAAGTGCTGGGACGGGCAGGCTGGCTGTCAGGGTCTGCCCCCAGTTTCCTTTGGCACAGGTTCTGTGGGTGTGTTCTGTCTGTGTCGGAGAGGGCCAGTCTCTTCGAACATAGCTTGGAGGCTATAATTTTGAAAGCTTTGCTTGAGTCTCTAAGAATTGGAAAAACAGTAATTAGTGTGCATGTGTTTTAGAAGTGTTTAAAAAAAATACCAGTTTTCCAGGGGACATTGTATGGGATTTGAAGGATTAAGCCAGCTGAGAGTGACCTTTAAAAACGGTTTTAACCTAAATTCTTCTTTTTCTGGTTATGATATTTGTGTTAGGGACCTTAAGTTATTCCTTTGGGCTGAATCACAGGTCTCCTCCGTGAATCTTACACATTCTGACATTTCTTGGTTAAGGCAAAAATTCCTAAACTTGGTTCATGGCCCCCTTAGTATCTAAGTAATTTTTTCAGTGTCCCTAGATTTAGGTAGTCAGTAGTAGTTAGGTTGAAATAACGTAATAAGTATTTATATCCTAACAACATACAAGCTGTTTGAAAAAAAAAGAATGCACATAAACTGAGAGAAAAAAATTTATATCATTCTTAAATAACCACAGCTACAAAGAGGATGTGTGTGTGTGTGTGTGTGTGTGTGTGTGCGCTGCACACACAAACTTTGGGATCAGATTGGATCCCAATCTCATTTCCTGTCCCACGTTAATTTTTCTGAAGCACTTGCTTTTTATCACAGCAACCACTGAAAACCCAAGCTTTGCAGAGATATGATGTCATTGATAGGAATGTAATGGGATCTGATGTTGAAGCTGTGGGCTCCTCCAGTCTGTAAGTTCAGTGTCCAGCACATTGAGTACACTGTGTTTCCCTTGAAATTTTCAAAACTCCTACGTTTCCCCTGTGCATTTTCTACAGCTCCTGAGCGCCTTGGCGCACAGTTGGGGAATTGTTGGTCTAATGTAAAACCCCCTTCCCAAGAGAGATCAGTTACTAAGGAAGGTGTCTGCCTGAAGTAGCCCCAGGTTAAGCTTCTGGGTACAGTGGGCTACATCTCGGTTTTCTCCTCGGTAAAATGGAGTGGCTAGAGCCTTCCTCATAAGGGTCATTCAGAGGATTAAACTAGATAACGTATGTAAAACCATCTACTAAAGCCCTGGAATATAATGGAGTCTCAAGAAATGGTAGCTGTTTTAATGATTGTTAAATAGTACTAAATGAATGTCCAGTAATAGGTGTATGTCATTGCCCCTACTTAAGAATAGCCAGTACTTGAAATCTCAACCTTAGCAAATAAACTATGAGGTAATTAGTTCACATTATAGGATGATTTATCATTTTCAAACAGAAAACTCTGGTGTACCATTGTGACACTTTGATTTTTCAGACCATCCTTGGAATACTCATTTTCATTTGCCACCATGTGCCCTGGTTTGGGGAGGAGGTCATAACTGATTGGATTGAGCCTGAACTTTGTCATAAGACAAAGTCTTGGGAAGTTTGGATGTAGGTTACAGGCCAAGAAATGTTTCAAGTAGGATTTAATTTCCGTATATACTTTTGGCACAGAGAGCAGATAATCTTTTCAGAATAAACAGTTTTTATTAAATTGTAGAGCATCCCATGATAATTCCTATCAATAAGTGGTACTTGTTAATCCTCCAAGGAAAGGTTGACTTGGATAGCGATGTCACAGATGGCTGTCATGGTGCCTTTTAGGTAACATAGACCTTTCCTCCCTTGTCCTATTCCTTGCCCAGATCTCAAGCGTAAGCTAGGACCAGGTGATATTTTAACAATTTGTGAGAATACACTCAATAGTGATGTTTCCCTAGCATAGTTGTAGATTCTTATTGTTGCTTTCTTCAGTCATTTATCATTGGGAAGCCTATACAGTGCCATAGGTGATGCTTCCAAATTGACATAAAATTTTTTTCTGTTTGTTTTGGTTTATAATGTTGAGGGTTTTTTTCTCCCTGTATAAAATTTGGATATATGTTTGTGTGTGAGAAAGTATTTGATTCTTCTGAACTGATAATTCCATTTTTTCCATTTCATGCCCATCTATAAATTATCAGCATTATTTTTACTTAACATATTGCTCCTTTCTTAAAAAATAAGAATTTCATATCTTGCCTTGGGTTAAGCTGATTATATTTAACACTCAATATCTTTTTTTCCTAAAGTATAGCTGACTTAGCAATATTATATTAGTTTCAGGTATACAACATGGTAATTCAATATTTTTATAGATAATACTCAACGCCTTATGGTTTTAGGGTATAAAGTAGAAAACTGCATTGTAGATAATAAAATGTGGATTAGAATGAATTGCTTTCTACTTTTTGTCTGCAACTCTTAATTAAAAGAAAATTGAGAGTCAGAAAGTTTGAGCATCCGTTTATTAGAATCTGATATTAGGCACAAAGTGCTTTGCAAAATGCTTGACTCTTTTTCTTAAAGGCTATAATCCATTTATAGTTATTATAAAATATTGGCTATATCCTCTATGTTGTACAATATGTTCTTGTAGCTTATTTTATACCTAATAGTTTGTATCTCTTAGTCCCCTACCGCTATACTGCCCCTCCTCCCTCCCTCTTCCCACTGGTAACCATTAGTTTGTTCTCTGTATCTGTGAGTCTCCTTCTTTTTTTTGTTGTATTCACTAGTTTGTTGTATTTTTTAGATTCCACATATAAGTGATACCATACAGTATTTGTCTTTCTCTGTCTGACTTATTTCACTTAGCATAATGCCCTCCAAGTCCATCCATGTTGCTGTAAATGGCAAAATTCATTCTTTTTTATGGCTGAATAATATTCCTATGTATTTATGTATATATATACCACATCTTCTTTATCCATTCATCTGTTTTTATTAATACATTTATTTATTTATTTATTTATTTTGGACTGTGTTGGGTCTTTGTTGCTGCGTGCAGGCTTTCTCTAGTTGTGGCGAGCGGGGGCTACTCTTCATTGCAGTGCGCGGGCTTCTCATTGTGGTGGCTTCTCTTGTTGCAGAGCACGGGCTCTAGGCACGCTGGCTCAGTAGTTGTGGCTCGCGGGCTCTAGAGCACAGGCTTAGTAGTCGTGGCACACGGGCTTAGTTGCTCTGTGGCATGTGGGATCTTCCTGGACCAGGGCTCAAACCCGTGTCCCCTGCATTGGCAGGCGGGTTCTCAACCACTGCGCCACCAGGGAAATCCTGTCCATTCATCTGTTGATGGATACTTAGGTTGCTTCCATATCTTGGCAATTGTAAATAATGCTGCTATGAACACGGGGGTGCATGTATCTTTTCGAGTTAGTGTTTTTGTTTTCTTCAGATATTTACCCAGGAGTGGAATTGCTGGGTCACGTGGTAGTTCTATATTTAGCTTTTTGAGAAACCTCCATATTGTCTTCCATAGTGGCTGCACCAGTTTTCATTCCCACCAACAATGCAAGAGGGTTTCTTTTTCTCCACACCCTCTCCAGCATTTGCTATTTGTGTTCTTTTTGATGATAGTCATGCTGACAGGTGTGAGGTGATGTCTCATTGTGGTTTTGATTTGCATTTCCCTGATGATTAGCAATATTGGCATCTTTTCATGTGTCTGTTGACCATCTGGGAACTGCTTGACTCTTAATATCTTCATGTAAAACTAGGAAAGGGTATGTAAGGAGGAAAAGATTTAATTTAAATTTGGGAGTTTATTGGTAGCTGAATGGACTTAATTTCATCTACATCACTGATTTGTCTTCAGTTCCAGAATTGAGATTATGGGAAATATTTCTGTCCATGATAGTAAAAAGCATTCTTTAAAAAAAGGTGGATTTGGGACTTCCCTGGTGGCGCAGTGGTTAAGAATCCGCCTGGCAATGCAGGAGACATGGGTTTGAGCCCTGGGTTGGGAAGATTCCACATGCCGCGGAGCAGCTAAGCCTGTGCGCCACAACTACTGAATCCTGCGCGCCTAGAGCCCGTGCTCCGCAACAAGAGGAGCCACTGCAATGAGAAGCCCTTGCACCGCAACGAAGAGTAGCCCCCGCTCGCCGCAACTAGAGAAAGCCTGCATGCAGCAACAAAGACCCAACGCAGCCAAAAATTAAATAAATAAATGAATTTATTAAAAAATAAAAAAAGGTGAATTTAATGGAGATAGATATCAGCAGATAGTAACTAAGAATGGAGAAGTAGTTCGAAGTAAACTAGTATTAATAGCTAAACAGGAATCAGCAAGGCTTTTTTTTTTTTTGGTTTATTTTTGTTTTTGTAAAGGACATATGCTTTGAGAAATGTTTGTAAAAGGAATAAATACAAAAGAATAAGGTCAGTTTTCCTTACAGATATTAAGTAGATAAGAGGTGAAAACAGAACTTAGTTCTTTCAAGGTTGTGACCTTTTCCACATTAGCTCTAGGAACCCTGTTCCCCATCGTCTTGTTGGGTTGGATGGAGGGGCACATCCGGGGTCCTTGAGGAGGATGGAAGGACATTGGATGGACATTAGGAAACGTAGTGTAGTCCTGGCCACCAGCTTGCGGTGGAGCTCTAGAAAATATCTCAGAGCCTCAGTTTTCTCTTCACTAAGAGGACTAGACCAAAATATTATTTTTTAAAAGGTATGGTTTTGTGAAATCATTCATATTCACAGTGTAAAAGCAACACTCTTTTTTTTCCTCACTTCTAAAGATCGGTGCCCTTGAATCAACCTGATGGTCTGTGAGCCAAAGAGAGCTAATGAGATTGTTAACCTCATGTAACCTGATGACTTCCTTTTATTATGAACATCAATAGCTTACTGTGTAGAGTCCTTTCAGACTATGTATGCATGTATTCACATTTTAGAATATAAACCCAAAGTACCATCTTATTCTAAAACCTGATTCCAAGGTCAGAAAATTTATATTCTTTTTTCAGTAAATTAGAGTTTTCAGTTTTTAAAAATGTCAGCATTTTATTCTAACTCTAGGAAAGTCCCAGGGGAATCCGATATACTAGGAGATCACCTCTAGGTGGTGAGTTTTAGGAGTATGGGTGTTTTTCCCTCTCTGCATCTTTACGGAAATTTTAAGGCTTCTTACAATGACCATATATTTAGTTTATAATCAGAAAAATAAATTATTTAAAAAGTTTTAAAAATTACACAAGAAAATTCATTATTAATCAAATGTACTAAAAAAATACTTTGTTCCCATAATAAAACTATTTAGATGTTCGAGTAACTAAAATATTTGCTTAATGAGAGGTGAAAATGTAATGACATGAGATTGGACCTATTTTTTTTAAAGTTTTATTTATTATTTATTTATTTATATTTGGCTGTGTTGGGTCTTTGTTGCTGCGCACAGGCTTCCTCTAGTTGCGGCGAGCAGGGACTACTCTTCGTTGCAGTGTGTGAGCTTCTCATTGCGGTGGCTTCTCTTGTCACGGAGCATGGGCTCTAGGCACGCAGGCTTAAGTAGTTGTAGCACGCGGGCTCAGTAGTTATGGCTCGCAGGCTCTAGAGTGCAGGCTCAGTAGTTGTGGCGCGTGGGCTTAGTTGCTCCGTGGCATGTGGGATCTTCCCGGACCAGGGCTCGAACCCGTGTCCCCTGCACTGGCAGGCGGATTCTTAACCACTGCGCTGCCAGGGAAGCCCGAGATGAACCTATTTTATCATGGTTAGATGGTAGTGATTTGAATTTATTATTGAGGATGAAAATAAATCATGAGCAATTTGACTTGGAAATTTTCAATTCAGATTTTTCACAAAACTAAAAGTTATTTCTCTTTCTTTGGAAGGGCTAACATGTCTCATGCCAGTTTTTTGTTTTTAAATTAATTAAGTTATTTTTGGCTGCGTTGGGTCTTCGTTGTGGTGTGTGGGCTCCTCATTGCAGTGGCTTCTCTTGTTGCGGAGCATGGGCTCTAGGCGCGTGGGCTTCAGTAGTTGTGGCATGCGGGCTGTAAGTTGTGGCTCGCAGGCTCTAGAGCACAGGATCAGTAGTTGTGGCACACTGGCTTAGTTGTTCCACAGAATGTGGGATCTTCCCAGACCAGGGCTCGAACCCATGTCCCCTGCATTGGCAGGTGGATTCTTTACCACTGCACCACCAGGGAAGTCCCTAGTGCCAGTTTTTAAACTTACTTTCTATCTAGAAAATACCAAGTGAACTGTAAGTCTCAGCTGAAATTCTGAATTTGACCCAATTTAGGTAGAATGTTGAGATGCACTATACACTGTTTTATATTATGCCATATGTAGTATAAAATATTCAAGTACCAAAGAGCAGACTTTTTTTTTTTTTTTTTTGCGGTACGCGGGCCTCTCACTGTTGTGGCCTCTCCTGTTGTGGAGCGCAGGCTCCGGACGCGCAGGCTCAGCGGCCATGGCTCACAGGCTTAGCCGCTCCGCGGCATGTAGGATCCTCCTGGACCGGGGCACGAACCCGTGTCCCCTGCATCGGCAGGCGGATTCTCAACCACTGTGCCACCGGGGAAGCCCTGTTTGTAACATTTTTGACGGTTTACTTAACCTCATTATGCCTCAGTTTCCTAGTCTGTAAAATGGGGATTTGAAAGAGTTTTGTACTCTGACTGTGGTGGTAGTTACATGAATCTATGAATGTGATAAAATTCATAGAACTACACACACACACACACACGCACACACACACACACACACACACACACACACACAAACACTGTGAGCCCATGGAAAAAGTGAAATCCAAATAAGTTCTGTAAGTTTATTTAATAGTATTATACCAGTGCCAGTTTCCTTGTTTTGATAATTGTACTATGGTTATGTAAGATATTACCATTGGGAGATAGGGTACACAGGAACTCTCTGTATTATTTTTTTACTGTGATAAAATATACACAACATAAAATTTACCATTTCAATAATTTTTTAAGTATGCAGTTCAGTGGCATTAATCACATTCACATTGTTTTGTAACCATCACCACTGTCAGTCTCCAGAGCTTTTTCATTATCCTAAACTGAAACTCTGTACCCGTTAAACGATAACTCCCCAATCCCATCTCCCCCAGGCCCCTGGTGACCACTATTCTACTTTCTTTCTCTGTCAGTTTGATTCTAGATGCCTCCTATAAGTGGAATCATACAATATTTGTTCTTTTGTGACTGGCTTATTTTACTTACTCTTAATACCTTTGAGGTTCATGGACTATTTTTGCAACTTCTGTGTGAGACTAATGTTGTTTCAAAATAAAGTTTAAAAAAGTAATAATAATAAAAAAAATCCCATTGATGGGGCCCCACTGCTGGACTGTACCAAGGCCTAGAGGTTAAGAGCAGTGCAGATGGCCAGAAAGGCCAAGGAGTGACATTACCTCTCTTTCCTCTTCCTCCTTATCCCTAGTCATAGGAGAAGAGATGAGAGAAAGAGCTGTGTATAGGGAAGAGCCTGCATTATTTATTAGTAGGTTCCTATATCAACCTGAGGAGCAGCTATGAAATCTCCTGCTAAAATAGGGATTCTTTTTGTTGTTGTTTTGATGTTTCTGAAAACATGCTTGATTTTTAAAAAAAATTTTTATTAGAGTATAGTTGATTTACAATGTTGTGTTAGTTTCAGGTGTACAGCAAGGTGAATCAGTTATACATATACACATATCCACTCTTTTTTAGATTCTATTCCCATATAGGCCATTACAGAGTACTGAGTAGAGTTGCCTGTGCTATATAGTAGGTCCTTATTAGTTATCTATTTTATATATAGTAGTGTGTATATGTCAATTCCAATTTTCCAATCTATCCCTCCCCCCCTTACCTCCGGTAACATAAGTTTTTTTAAAAGGCATTATATTATTTATTTATTTAATATTTATTTATTTATTTGACTGCGCTGGGTCTTAGTTGCGGCACACGAACTCTTAGTTGTGGCATGTGGGATATAGTTCCCTGACCAGGGATCGAACCCAGGCCCCCCTGCACTGGGAGCATGGAGTCTTAGCCACTGGACCACCAGGAAAGTCCCCACAAGTTTGCTTTCTACATCTGTAACTCTATTTCTGTTTTGTAGGTAAGTTCATTTGTACTCCTTTTTTAGATTCCACATATAATCATATAAATATGATATTTGTCTTTCTCTGTCTGACTTACTTTGAAATCGGGATTCTTAACCTGAGGTTCATTGATGGGCTACAGATGCTCTAAGAGCTCCCAGAATTTAGGTGTAAGTATTTAAGTGAATGCTCATTTGTATATATGAGAGGGAAGACATTCCATAGCTTTTGTTACATTCTCACATGGTTCCCTAACCCAAAAATGGTTAGTAAGCAATGCAAGAAAATGTTGTTTACAGAGCTCTACCCACTGCATAACAGGCTCTTTCACTTGGGTGTCTTAGCACCTTTCAGTTTTCTGGTATATCTTTCCCCTTACCAGCCTCCAGAGGCTTTCTTTCTGTTTAAACCTGAGAGAAGCCTGAACAATTCTTTTCCCTCAGAGCCTCCCGTCATTCTCTCCTATATCCTACAAACTCCAGGATCCATTCCTCAAGGGCCAGAGGAGCCCCATAGCAAACTATCTTGGAGTCCCTAGTGGGCAGATGTGGAACTAGAGTGTGTGCAGGACTCGGCCTCACAACTGCCATTTCTGTCCCTAACCTCTTTAGGCTCCAGAAAAATAGGAAGAAAATAATACTTGAGGTGCAGCTCTGGAAAACTCATGAAGTGGTCCTGAATGACTGAAGTTCAGTAGATTCTGCGTTGGGGAATGCAAATTTAATTTTCAGATTGTCTTCTGGTTTACACTTTATGTTTTAAATGTATTATAAATATATCATACAATACATTCTACCTTGTGGAGTATCCAGTGATTTAGGTGAGCTGTTGCAATGATGTATTGTTATAAAAGATGTTAGTATCAGAATTTATTTATAAATAGAACTCTCTAGTCATTCAGACTGGTTTTTAACTCATATGAATGGATTGCATAAATGGGAAAAACTGTAACTTTCAAGTTTTTCTTATACATGTGATGCTTCAATATTTGCATTCATCTTAGAAACCCTTCAATAAATTATGACTTGACTCATTTATCCAACTCAAAATATATTCTGTTAGGGTAGGCTAACTGCTGTAACAAACATCTCCAAATCTCAGTAGCTTAATCCAGTAAAAGTTTATTTCCAGCTCACCTGAAGTCCAAATAGGTTATTCCTGGTTGAGCAGCTCTCCTGGTTAGCTCTTCTGCAAGTGACTCTGAGATAAAGGCTCCTTCCATCCCGTTATACCATCATTTTCAACATGTGGTTTCTCATGTCCCTACAAGGGGGAAGAGAGTGTGAAAAACACAACCAGATTAACTACCCTCACCAGCAAGTGAAAACATCACTTCTGCTCACATTCCATTGGCCAGAAGCAGCTCAGAGCCCCACCTCAATTTATGGGGACTGGGAAATATAGCGCCTGGCCAGGCAGCTGCTTCTGAGCAATAATCATTTACTTTATTTATTATTTAATTTTTTATTTTTTGGCTGCACATGCAGATTCTGGGATCTTAGTTCCTCGATCACGGATTGAACCCAGGGCCACTGAGTCCTAGTCACTGGACCACCAGGGAATTCCCAATAATCATTTACTTTAGAAGGGGAACAGAACTCTTTGGTGGATAAGTAGCCATCTTTTATATTAATATGCTAGTCTTTTAACCGGTCATTTCAGTGTAACTGCCTTCATATTATTTATTTCTCACTTTCCAAACAGCAAGTGTTATGTCTTTGTAGTGTAAAGTGTGGATGAGACCTTCATATGGGAAACAATTTTGTCATAATTGTTGAGCAAATAAAAATGGGATTAAGCCATCTAGTTTTATACATTTATTAGGGAATGAAGTATATTTTATTTATTCAGTCACCCAACCCCCTAGAGAATTGTACATTTGAGAAAGATGGAACATTAGCAAAGAGGAAGATTAGCAAAGAACAAGAATATGCATATCTTATTGGGTTCATTCTCGTAGTAATTTAAAACTACTTCCAGGGCTTCCCTGGTGGCGCAGTGGTTGAGTCCGCCTGCCGATGTAGGGGACACGGGTTCGTGCCCCGGTCCGGGAAGATCCCACATGCCGTGGAGCTGCTGGGCCTGTGAGCCATGGCCGCTGAGCCTGTGCGTCTGGAGCCTGTGCTCCGCAATGGGAGAGGCCACAACAGTGAGAGGCCCACGTACCACAAAAAAACCCAAAAAAACAAAAAAAAACCCCAAAATAAACTACTTCCAGCTGCTGGCAATAGGCAAGTATGAAAAATTTTTTCTTCTTCTTCCAAAAAAAAAACAAAAGCAGTCTTCACCATGGGATGTATTACACAATCAAATGTATGTGTCACTTTTATTTGCTCTTTAAAGATCTTAATTTTTTTGAAAAAATATTTATTTTTGGCTGCGTTGGGTCTTCGTTGCTGCGTGCGGGCTTTCTCTAGTTGTGGTGAGTGAAGGCTACTCTTCGTTGTGGTGCCGGCTTCTCGTTGCGGTGGCTTCTCTTGTTGCAGAGCACGGGCTCTAGGTGCGCGGGCTCAGTAGCTGTGGCTCGCGGGCTCTAGGGCACAGGCTCAGTAGTTGTGGCACACGGGCTTAGTTGTTCCATGGCATGTGGGGTCCTCCCGGACCAGGGCTCGAACCTGTGTCCCCTGCATTGGCAGGTGGATTCTTAACCATGGCACCACCAGGGAAGCCCTATTTATTTGCTCTTAAGGGAAGTTAATGTTGTAAGGTTTGGATCTGTTTATTTTATTTGCTTGAAGCCATTTTGTGCCTAGGAGGGTGCCATTTGGCTCTATTCAGCATCCGACAGCTAGAAATGGAGAATATCGAGTGTGAAGGATCCCAGTACTTAGCTGGAGTCATGGAGAAAGTGGTCCACAACTTTAGTAGTTACACTAACTATACAGGCATATCTTGTTTTATTGCTCTTCGCTTTACTGTGCTTTGCTTCATAGATACTGTGTGTTTTACAAATGGAAGGTTTGTGGCCACCCTGTATTGAGCAAGTCCATCAACACCATTTTTCCAATGGCATTTGCTCACTTTGTGTCTCTGTGTCATGTTTTGGTAATTCTTGCAATATTTCAACCTTTTTCATTATTAGTATATTTGCTATGATGATCTGTGTTCAGTGATCTTTGATGTTACTATTGCAAAAAGATTCTGACTCACTGAGGCTCAGACAATGGTAAGCATATTTTGGCAATAAAATATTTTAAAATTAAGGTATGTACATTTTTAAGACATAATGCTATTACACACTAAATAGACTACATTGTAGTGTAAATATAACTTTTACAGGCACTGGGAAACCAGGACACTGGTATAACTTGCTTTATTGCAGTATTCACTTTATTGCAGTGGCCTGGAACCAAATCCACAATGTCTTCGAGGTCAGCCTGTAGTAGTGTTTCATTTACCCATTACTAGTTGAGACTGGGCTGTCCCACCTAAGGAAGAGGTCCCAATAATGAATATTTACCATCTTTTAAGTCCTAATTTATTTCTTTTAAAGTTACATTTTATGGTGCCCATGTAGGAATTAAAGATGCACTAGAGCAAAGGTCAGCAAATTATAGCCATGGGCCAAGTCTAGCCCACTGCCTGTTTTGTAAAGTTTTGTTAGAACGCAGCCATACTCATTGATTTACATACCGCCTATGGTTGCTTTCACACTGGCAGAGTTGAGTAGCTGTCACAGAGACCGTATGGCCCACAACACCTCATGTATTTATTTAGTATCCCTTTATGGAAAGTTTGCTAACCCTTTCACTAGACCCTTAAACCCTTAAAATTAGTATAACTTGGTTTGAGCTAACTCTGCTCCTACTTAGGATTTACTTAATCTCTGGCCCACAGTTCGCCATCATAGTGAGGATAATAAAACCTACCTATCGAGGTAGTTAAAGTAGACTTTAAGTGATCTTGGGCAAGTTACTCAGTTGATCTTCTAGTTAGCTATCTGCCAGTCTGTCTTCCAGTAGGCTTCCTTAGACCAATCCATTTCCAATTTACCATGTATAAGAATCATCTGAGAACGCTATTAAAATTCAAAGATGCCCACCCTCATTCCCTAGGTCCTGATTCATCAGGTCTGGGAAGATGCACGTGTAACAGGCACCCCAGATTCTGATGCAGGTGGCCTGGACTTCAAGTAACTCAGACCCTTGTGGCAACTTGTCTTTGGGTCCCTAGAAATAGTTTCTCTGACAGCTCCAGATATGCTTCTTGACTCAGCCAGAACTGAAGCCTTGCCTACTATATAGGAGAGCTTGGAACCAAAAGGGGACTGCCCAGCGGCGTTAGTCATCAGCATTCTGAACATGTGCAGAGAGACCCAGCAGTGGGCTTATCGGATAAATCAAATTATTGACTGCCTGACTGCACCTATACAGCCATCTGCTGCTTTGCTTTCAAATAGAAATAATGATAGGGAAGTTGGCACTGGGGCTTCAGAGAAAGTGATTGGTTTACGTTGTAGCTCTGTATGCCTCTTGATGCTAAGAGGGAACAAATTAAAGCTAAAATTAGCAGTATAGCCCTGGGTTAGCTGTCTCTTTTTAAAAATCAAGATAAAAGTTAATAGCAGAAGAAGTTACCATGAGAGGAAGAGCCTAAGTCCAGGTGCTTTATAGGTGCTTTAAGAACGGATGCTGATTTAATGGTTTGTAATTTCCTTAATCTCCAGAATGTATTACCCTAGGTTATGTGGTTTGCTCACTGAAGCCTTTGTTTTCCTCCATTTGCTATTCAAAAACTGAGTAAAGAGCTGCAAAGCCAGTAATGAATAATGGCAAAATCCCCTGGCACCTGTTGGGTTTTAATACAATATGGAAAAAAGTGAGACCCCCCCCCCGCAAAAAAAAGTCCAAAAACAAAAACCAGAAAAATAAAAACTTGAAGGAAGAATCAAAGAACCTCACTCTTTCAGTACTTACTACGAGTGGAGCTGTGTTGCTGTTCAAAAGCAGTGTTAAAATTGAGGTTCAGGTGCCTTTAAACATTTCCGTCTTTGCTGCCCTGCTGAAATAAACCTGGGTGTTTGATTGGATGTAAGCCAGGGTATTTTGTACTCTGAAATGTAAGTAAAGTAAACACTTTATCATCCAATGAAGGACTTAACAGCTAATTAGATACCTTCCTGTTGGGAGATGTCTTGGGAAACTGATTTCAAAAGCATATGCTAATAAGGATTTAAAGAATCCTATGTAAGATTATCAAAGGATTCCTTTCAATAATGAGTTCCCTTAGACCCAGGATATTTTAATATATGATTAGAATTACTAATCATTCATTTAAGGGAGCCCAGCATTGCTGGGAAGTTAGGAATACCATCAGGGAACATGTTCTCAAGAGGTTGCTAAATAAACAACCATCTTCTGTTTTTATTAAAATGATAGCTTTAGATCATTCCTTTTCTTCCCTGCAAAATATGCAACAGGTCTAATTTATCTCTACACACCAGAATTTCTTTCCTTCCTATTACTAAACCCTCGAGAAAAGGCCATTTTGAAAAAAATAAGGCTTCTGTCTTTAAAAACGGATTATTTTAAGAAAAAAAAAAAAAACGGATTATTTTGATATACCAAAAACTAATTGTCTTGATGCTCAGTGCATTTCTGTCCTTTTAAATCCTAAATTCACAAATTTATATTCTTCCCTTGGTATTTAAAGACTCAAGAACACTAACACTGTGCTTATAATTGACTGTGTTAAAAGTGACCATGTTTTTGTGTCTGAAAGTAGAACATGAAATATTGTACCAGATTTTGCCCGAGGACTTCCGTGCTGTTTCTTATTATGTCCTTCTCTCCCCAGCCTTTGGAATTCCCTTAATGTCAGAGACATTAACTTTGAGGGTAAGAGAGTAAATCTTAAGAGACGTAGTATTTGCTTTGAATTTACCAGCCAACTAAAGAGGATGGATGTTAATGTCTCAGGTGTACAAGGTGTACTTCTTGTTAGTGTTAATGAAAGCTGTGTATATAGTGGAGAGAAAACATATTCCCCAAATCAGTAAACAGACAGAAGCTATGATGGACTTTTTTCTTTTTTCTTTTTGGCCATGTCACACAGCATGCGGGATCTTTAGTTTCCCAACCAGGGAAAGAACCCGTGGCCCCTGCAGTGGAATCGCAGAGTCTTAACCAATGAACCGCTAGGGAAGTCCTGGATTTTGTATGAAAAAAGCAATGTCAGAGGCTATTAGGGTATTTAAGTGAAGGGAAAAATTCTATGTTATAGTACTGAATCTAAAAGGAAAAATCAAAAAGAATGGATACCTCTATGGGTATAACTGAATCACTTTGCTGTAACTGTAAAATCATCTGTAACTAACACATCATTGTTAATCAACTATACTCCAATATAAAATAATTTTTTTTAAATTTTTAAAAATTAAAAATAATAAAAAAATAAAAGGAAAGACCAAGTATTGATTGTAACCTAACCAGGTACCATAAATCCACAGCAACACTGTCTCAGCCCCACAGAATAAAACTGAGTAAATGAGCATTCATTAAGTTTGAGTATATTGTTGCCCTAGGATCAGGGAGGCCAAACTGTTTTACTCTTCTCTGCAAAGCCTAATCTCTCTACCTGAAAAATAATTTGGGAAAAAAAAATTTTAAGGTCAGTGACTCTCTCTTGGCCTCCCTACATATTTGTCTTTTTCTTTTTTATTAGCATTAGGTAATGTATCTTAAAACCCCAGGCCTCTACATTCAAACCTGGCTGAATTACCTCTCTTGCACAATACAGATGCCCTTCAGGAGAAGTCTGTTTCGTGGGAGACTGGCAGGCTTTAAAGAGAAGAGTGTGACTTGGCTGCCAGGAGGCTTGGGTTCCAATTTCATGTCTGACAGCAGCCTTTGTGCCCTCTGCCGAGTCACCTTCTTACTTCTGTGGCTTTCCTTTTCTTTTCTCTTAGAAAGGTGACCACTGGACTCATGTTTCAGATGGGTCCTCACTGACTAGTCCCCTGCCCCCATGGATTTGAGGCCCAGAAAAATTGTTTAGCTTAACAAATTATTATAAGCCAAATACCCTTATAACAGCCACGCCAGTCAGGAAATCGAACTTTGCCAGTCACCCCAGAAGCCCCTCCTTGGGTTGCATCTCAATCATAACTCCCTCTCTCCCTCCAAATTAACTACAGGCAGTCCTTGCCTTACATGACACTGTGGTACTATAAAGAAATGCTGAAATCCTGATAGGCTATCTTAATAATCAGTGGGAGAAATAGCGATTGTTCTGAGACCTTTAAATGTTTGGCCAGAACATTAAAAACTCTTTTACTGTCTGTTATAATTGTAGAGGGAAATGAAAAAATACTAAAATTTAGTATGCAATAATTTAAAACATTAGCAACATTGAGAATTAGACTTTTATTTCTTTGTAAAATCTTATCAGGAGTAGTTTGGTTTGCCTTTTCCCATGCTATAATTTATGATACAGAACAAGCATCTTTTCTTTTCAAAATTTATTCTATTGAAGTATACTTGATTTACAGTGTCATGTTAATTTCTGCTGTACAGCAAAGTGATTCAGTTATACATATATATACATTCTTTTTCATATTCTTTTCCATTCTGGTTTATCACAGGATATTGAATATAGTTCCCTGTGCTATACAATAGGATCTTGTTGTTTATCCTTCCTATATATACTAGTCTGCATCTTCAACAAGCATCTTTTCTATGCCTTGATGAACTTTCATACTCCTGTAGAAGTTTGGATCAGTTTCCAACATTTTATCCTTTGCGTTTTCAGTGTTGTGAAGTATCTGCAGGAGTTCCTTTAATGTGGACTTTTTGCAGCATCATTTCTTCATTCTTTTCATCTCCACACTTTCGTCATTTATGGCGATCAGTTCCCTTCATTCAATTCCTCTGGCTGCACATCTAGAGGCTTCGGGTGGTAGCGCATCAACTTTCCCACAGTCAAACATTTCTTCTGTGACTCCATCCTGTTCCATTCAAATTTCACTTCCAGTGTTACCACTTTTGATTTCTTTGCTGCACTTTCTTCTTTGTTGGCTAATTACCTATTTTAATTGTTTATTTTGGTAAACTATTATGTGGGTTTTTCATGGGGAGACAAGAAGACAACACAGATACACGGTTTGCTGTCTGTGTGAACTGAGTAACAAATGAGTGACCAGTCACTGACAGACTTGGAAAGATGTGACATGATTGGTCACTGATCATGATGGTCATCTATTAATTACATAGTGATTCGTAGACTGGAGTGCTGTTAGTGAAGTTTGTACCTCATGCAGTTTCTGAAAGTTAATTCACCATGGTAAGTGAGATTTGAGCCGTGTTGTTGGAGGACTGGTATAATTTAAACTGTGGGACCTGAAATTGTGCACATTATAATCGTGTAAAGTGAAGGCTGCCTGTATGATTTGCTGTAGTAATCACTTTCTTGTAGGTCTGGACACTATGGTTTAGTGTTGTTCCATAAAATGTTTTTGTTATGTCTTCTAAGTCTTTCTTTTTTTTTTTTTAATCTGTGGGTTTCCCCTCTGTATTAGTTTTCCAGGGCTGCTGTAACAAAGTACCACAGACTGGGTGGCTTAAACAACAGAAATTTATTTTCTCACAGTTCTGGAGGCTGGAAAATCTCAGATCAAGGTGTTAGCAGATTTGATAAACAACAAGGTCCTACTTTATAGCACAGAGGACTATATTCAATATCCTCTGATAAACCATAATGGAAAAGAATATGTATATATATATTTATATGAGAATGTATACATATGTGTAACTGAGTCACTTTGCTGTACAGCAGAAATTAACACAACATTGTAAATCAACTATACTTCAAAAAAAAATTTTTTTTAACTTAAAAAAAAAAGATGTTAGCTGATTTGGTTTCTCCTGAGGCCTCTCTCCTTGGCTTGCAGATG
Organism: Delphinapterus leucas; assembly: GCF_059928025.1. Classification (NCBI taxonomy): domain Eukaryota; kingdom Metazoa; phylum Chordata; class Mammalia; order Artiodactyla; family Monodontidae; genus Delphinapterus; species Delphinapterus leucas. The sequence goes on from NC_143140.1 coordinate 29,513,332, forward strand.
GCCACCTTCTTGTTGTGTCTTCACATGGTCTTTTCTCTGCGCAAGTGAACTCCTGGTTTCTCTTTCCCTTCTTATAATGACACTAGTACTGTTGAATTAGGGCCTACCTTAATGGCCTTATTTTAACTTAATTACCTCTTTAAAGGCCACATCTCCAAATATAGTCATATGAATTTTGGAGGGACACAGTTCAGCCCATCACATCTTCTGTTCCTTTCTTTTCTTTACTACTTATGTATCAAAATAGCTGGGCTTCTTGACCACTGGTTATATAAAACATAAGCCATAATCACATAAACTTTTTATTAAAGAGTTAAGATCATTCATGAAGGGCAACATTGAAAATTAGGCCTGGATTATGTTGGGTAAAATTATGTTCCAGTTACTAAGGATATATAACAAATCACCCCCAAACTTGGCATCTTAAAACAGCAATAATCATTTATTATCTCTCAAAATCTGTCAGTCAGGAATTAGAGAGTAACTCAGCTGAGAAGTTCTGACTCTGGTCTTTCAATAAGATTGCAGACAGATTTAACTGGGGCTACAGTCATCTGAAAGTTTGACTGGGGCAGGAGTCATCTTAAAGATGGCTTGCTCACTTGGCTGGCACATTGGGGATGGCTGCTGGTGGGAGGCCTCAGTTACTTTCTGCATGGCTGCTTGACTGTCCTTATGGCATGGCAGCTGACCTGAGTGAGTAATCCAAGAGGTCAAGACAGAAGCTGCAATGAATTGTCATTTTCACCATGTTCTATTGGTCACAGAGATCCAGTCTTGATTCACTGTAGAAGGGGACTCCACAAAGGCATGAATATAGGAGGTATTGATTATTGGGAGCCATCTTGGGGACTGGCTGCTATAAATTGGATGGGTAAAAAGTGTCGTACTTTTGGGAAACCTGTTTGTAAGTCTCTACCTTCAAATGCTGCTTATCTTACAGGCATGTCATCAAAGTTAAACATTATTAAATGCAAACTTTCTACCTCACACTTAATGAGTTAATATTTTTAAGAGTTTTCAAGGTAATTTTTTATGATCAGTCTCTATGTCTGACTAAAACCATTATATTAATCCAAATACATACACTTACCTATTAGTAGATTTTTCTTTGGCTTGGTCATTCATCTGAGATACTGGTCTTTTGTTTTGTTTTAATTGGAGTATAGTTGCTTTACAATTTTATGTTAGTTTCTACTGTACAGCAAAGTGAATCAGTTATACGTAAACATATATCCCCTCTTTTTTTAGATTTCCTTCCCATTGAGGTAACCACAGAGCACTGAGTAGAGTTCCCTGTGCTATTCAGTAGGTTCTCATTAGTTATCTGTTTAATACATAGTAGTGTATATATGTCAATCCCAATCTCCCAATTCATCTGCCCCACCGGAGATACTGGTCTTAAATGGTGGGATCAACAGCCTCAGATATCACATATGCCTTTATGTGAAGTAGGAGACGTTACTGGAAATGACAGAAGAGCATGTGCTATGGAGCAGGAAGGATATATGAAGGAGGGGAAGCAAGTTGAACAGGGGTGAACACGAGTAGTATGGAGGGTATATTAGTTGATGGGACAGAACAGAATTGGTGTGAGATGAAATTTCTTATGACAGGTTGTAAACTTGTGCAACAATATTTATTCTGTGCTGTCTGTAGGAAGATATATAGTTACCTAAGTGATTTAGCAGTATAAAGTATGAGATTCATGGCTTTATGTTAAATCAACTTATGTCCGATATAAAGCTGATGCTAATAATTTAGGATTAACATTTTTTATTGAAGTATAGGTAATTTACAATGTTGTGTTAGTTTCAAGTGTACAGCAAAATGATTCAGTTATACACACACACACACACACTCACACACACACATATTCTTTTTCAGATTCTTTTCCATTATAGGTTATTACAAGATAAGGTATTGAGTATAGTTCCCTGTGCTATGCAATAAGTCCTTGTTGTTTACCTATTTTATATATAGTAGTGTGTATGTTAATCCCAAGATCCTAATTTATCTCCCGCCCCCCCACCCGACCCCTGCTATCCCCTTTGGTAACCATAAGTTTGTTTTCTATGTCTGTGAGTCTATTTCTGTTTTGTAAATAAGTTCATTTGTGTCATTTTTTTAGATTCCATAAATAAGTGACATCGTATGATATTTGTCTTTCTTTGTCTGACTTAGTTCACCTAATATGATAATCTGTAGGTCCATCCATGTTGCTACAAATGGTATTATTTCATTCTTTTTTATTGCTGAGCCATATTCCATTGTATAAATACCACATAGGATTTAAATTTTTTTAATTGCCCACATTCACTCATAACTCAGTATCGTTGGTTAAATAAAGATGTTTTGGGTTCATTCATAAAGGAAAATTAGGAACATTAGTAAAATATGATGAGTTTAAGCCCCATAACGTGTTATAGTTTGATAGGACTTCACACAGCTGCAGAAATGAGTGTAGTATCCAATCCGAACTCTTGTGAATAGAGTATTAGAAATGATGTTATTGAATCTTTACACTCCTGGAAGTTTGTCTAATAAATTGAGTAGTTGTCGCACTGAGTTTCCTACAATTCATGTCATAAAAAATAACTAAAAACTAATATATTTGTATTCTCCCTCACTCCACAGGCTCATTAGAAGTGACTGGTTGCTAGTTTCAAAAATGTAGTGAAAGAAGTTTGCAGAGTTTGTGTTCATTTGGGATCAGGCTGTTTTGCAGAGTCAAGGTTATTGAAATTTATTTGTGGCAGAGATGGGTGAATAATGAACAGTTCTTTCTAGACACATAATACAAGCTCCCTATTGGCTTCTATCTGTCTGCCTTAGGAACAAAGATGTCTCTGTGCTACGGGGTAAAGACCTGGAGTGAAGTGAGTACCTGGCAAAGGCTAAGAGCACATGTAGGGCATGGAACCACGAGGACTCATCATGATGACTAGATTGCTTATGAAAAACCAATACTTGCAAGTTCTGATTGGAGTGGGCTTCACAAGTCTGTGTTCTGTCTTTCATATGTAGCATAGGTCTGTTGGATAAGGCAGTAAAAGATTGTCTTTGGGCAATTCCTATAACAGACTTTCTGTTTCAACTGATCTCTTGTTATTTGAGCCTTTTATTTATTTTTAGAGACATTTTAAAACACAGAAAAGTACATAGGCACTCTGTTCATTGACCACCAAGATCAGTTTTTAGTTTTCAGTATCTTCCTGGTGGGAATTTAATTTCCTGCTTCACAAAATATTATGCTCAGCATAAGGTCTTTCAGCTTGTGGGAAACAGGACTAGTAAAGCGAAGAACAATGATCCCTTCCAAGACTAGCTTTTATTTATGGCTGTAGCTTCTAATTTTATTTTAGTGCTTTGTAAACTCACCAAATCCCACTGCTTAACATTAGCAATAAATTATGCCTTGTTTACTTCTAAGATGGTCTGGAGCTTTTAGTGTAATCGATTGGCTGCCTGCTTTTGCACATCTGCAAATGGTTATGTTATACACTGTCAAACCCATTCCAGAGTGGTGAGGAAGAAGAGAAAAAGAAAAGGATTCTTATTCTCTTCTTAAAATGATCTTTTCTTCTCCATATAGGGAATTTGGATAATTCTGAAACGTCAACCACTTGATGTGGTTGGTTTTTTTCATTCGTTGTCCCATTCAGTATAGAGATTCATGCCCTTCACTTCTGGGAAATTTTATTCTATCATTTCTTTGATAATTCTCCTGTCCTCTTACTCTGTTTTCTCTTTTAAAACTTCTGATATGCAGAAGACCTATTGAATTGAGCCTCTCTTTTTGCTTAACTTTTCTGTCTCTATTTCTGCCTCTGTCTTTTGGTTCTATTTCCTGGGAGATTTTTTTTTTTTCGGTACACGGGCCTCTCACTGTCGTGGCCCCTCCTGTTGCGGAGCACAGGCTCCGGACGCACAGGCTCAGCGGCCATGGCTCACCGGCATGTGGGATCTTCCCGGACCGGGGCACGAACCCGTGTCCCCTGCATCGGCAGGCGGACTCTCAACCACTGCGCCACCAGGGAAGCCCTGTGGGAGATTTTTAAAACTTACTTTCGTTTCTTCTATTGAATAAAAAAAAATTTTGTCAATAACATTTTTATTTCCAAGAAATCTCTTTGGTTCTCTGATCATTTTTTTCATTTTAACTTGTTCTATAATACTTTCATTAATCTCTGAGGATACTAATGCAAGTTTTTTGTTTTTTTTTTTAAGTTCTTATCTTTTTTTTTGGCCACACAGCATAGCATGTGGAATCTTACTTCCCCTACCAGGCATTGAACCCACCCCCATCTGCAGTGGAATACTGGAGTCTTAACTGCCAGACCGCCAGGGAAGTCCCTTAAGTTCTTGTCAGTTACCAGAATTATCTTAATTTACTCCAGGGTTATTTCTTCTTGTTTACTGTGGTCCCTCCTTTTCATTTTGGAAGCTTTCCTTGAATGTCTGGTGGTCCTTGGTTTTGTGTTCATGTTTAAGACTAAAAGGCAATTGGAGGGTCTGTGTGCAAAATTGTAGAGTATATGAAGGTCTTGTCTTAGAAGCTGTTCAAATTCTCTAGAGAGGAAACATAATATTGGGGGGAAACCACCGACGAATTAATACAATATGATATCAGTTTTACAAATTGAAAAATAAAACTAAATGACATATGGCTTGTGGTTATATACATATGTGGCAAAACCATAATAAAGGCAAAAGAAAGTAAACACAAAATTCAAATGGTGCTTACACTTCGGGGATATGATTGGAGTGGAGCATAAAGAATATCACTGTTATTGGTTATGTTCTAGTTTTTAAATTGAGAAGTGAATTTTATTATGATCTTTATTCCTATGTGTATGTAATATAATATTAATACAGTCTTTTATATGTGTCAAGTATTTCATAATAAAAATGAGAAAATTTGAAGGGAACTCTTTGTATCCCATCTTGTGAGAGCAGATGCTTGACTGACAGTATTCTGTGCTTGGAGTTGGAGGGCTGACTGTTAATAATCATGACCCACCCTTTCAGCTCAGTATGCAATTTGAGAAATGACAGGGCTAAATGAATCAGCACAAACAGGGTGGTTATGCATAATTCCTTTGGGGTTGTTCTTGGCACCATGCTCCCTGACGTCCTGATGTGTATACTGGTCACGGATTCTTCCAGACACCATCCAGTCTTCCCAGTGACGTGTAAGAGATGCCTCCACCAGCCCCTGAGTACCTGCTGGTCTTAAATTTCATCCTTTGCCTTCTGCAAGGTGCCTCAGGCACTTTTGTAGCACCTTTACTGCTGTCACTACACATCTCTGTAAGCCATTTGGGGTTAAAACTGTTCAGCTGCACATGAAATAAAGGCAGAAAGAAACCTCGGTGGAGTAAAGGAGCAGCTGGGAGACAAAGCACAGTACCGTGGTCAGTGCTCATTGGTGAAAGCTCATGGGCGGGGCATGGCTGGGAGGTGTGCATCTTCCCTCCGCTCCCTCAGCACCGGAATGATTCACCTGTGTGTGCATGGGGGTGTGCATAGTTTTTAATATTGAAATGTGTGAGACAGAAGGGTCATAATGAGTCAGTGTGTGTGGGGCACCACTAACCAAGTACAACTGTAGACCTTCAATTTCTCCCCAGTTTGTGTTTCTGTCCACCCCAGTGCCAAGTGGTTCTAAGTCCCAAACCTCAGCAGGGTTTTGCAGGGCAAAATTGTCCCTTTCTCAAGTGTCCCCCTCTGTAAACACCAAGCTGAGGCTTCTTTCCCCTCATACAGAAGTTACCTCTTCTCCACTGTCTTTCCATCTTCCATAACTGTTGAAATCTCTCCTTTGCTTTTGGCCACTCCGTGTTCTATTCCTTAATGTGGCTTATCTTTATTCTTTTTCTCGCACGTTAGTGGGGTCTTTGTTGGGAGAGGATATAGGGGAGGTGTTTAATAAGCTTTCTTTTTTTCTGCCAAGAAATTAAAAAAAATTATTAAAATTTTTTTATTTTCTTTTTTAATTGAAGTATAGTTGATTTACAATGTTATATTAGTTTTAGGTGTACAATATCGTGATTCAATAAGCTTTCTTTTTTTAAAAAAATTTATTAATTTGGCTGCACATGTGCGAGATCTTCATTATGGCATGCAGGATCTTTTTAGTTGGAGCACGCGGGATCTTAGTTGCAGCATGTGGGCTCTTAGGTGTGGCACGTGGGATCTAGTTCCCTGACCAGGGATCGAACCCAGGCCCCCTGCATTGGGAGTGTGGAGTCTTAACCACTGGACCACCAAGGAAGTCCCCAATAAGCTTTCTTTAATCAGAAAACAATATTAACATTATGAGGAATTTTGTCTCCCCCTATCCCGTGGTTTTTTTTTTCCTTTAGCTTCATTGAGGTATAATTGACAAATAAAATTTTAAGATTTTTGTTTTTTGGTAAGATATTTAAAGTGTGCAAAATGGTGGTTTGATATACGTAGACATTGTGAAAGGATTAACATATCCATCACCTCACATGTATCTTTTATTGTGTGTGTGAGAACATTTAAGTTCTAGTACTCAGCAAATTTCAACTACATGTGTTATCAGCTGTGGTCACCATGTTGTACATTATTAGATCCTCAGACCTTATTCATCTTATAACTGAAAGGTTGTACCCTTTTACTGACCTCTCCTTGTTGCTCTCACTCTCCAGCTCCTGGCAGCCTACTCTCTTTCTATGAGTTCAGCTATTTAAATATCTGTCTATTTATTTATAATTAAAAAAAAAATTAAGACTCCATATATAAGTGGCATTATGCAGTATTTGTGTTTCTGTGACTCATTTCACTTAGCATAATACCCTCCAGGTTCATTAATGTTGTTGCAAATGACAGGATTCCCTTCTTTTTTAAGGCTGAAATTTATTCCACTGTGTATGGAATAAAATATTATATATATATATATATATATATATATGTTTTCTTTAGCCATTCATCCATTAATGGACACTTAGGTTGCCTGCATACCTTGGCTATCATGAATAATGCTGCCATGAATATGGGAGTACAAATATCTCTTGGAGATAACTGATTTCGTTTCTTTCAGATATATGCCCAGAAGTGGGATTGCTGGATCATATGGTAGTTCTATTTTTAACTTTTTGAGGAACCTCCATACTGTTCTCCATAGTGACTGTCCCAATTTACATTCCCACCAACAGTGTACAGGGGTCCCCTTTTCTCTGCATCCTTGTTATCTCTTGTCTTTTTGATGATAGCCATTCTAACTGGTGTGACATGATATCTCATTGCAGTTTTCCCTTATGATCAGTGATGTTGAGCACCTTTTCATATATGTGTTGGCAATTTGTATGTCTTTTTATGAGAAATGTCTATTCAGGTACTTTGCCTATTTTTGAATTGTGTTATTTGCTTTCTTGCTATTGAGCTGTTTGAGTATTTTATATATTTTGGATAACTTGCAAATATTTTCTCCCATTCCATAGATTGTCTCTATACTTTGTTATTTGCTGTGTAGAATCTTTAGTTTGATTCAATACAATTTATTTCTGCTTTTGTTTTCTGCACTTTTGGGGTCATATTAGAAAAATCATTGCCCTGACCAATGTCAAAAAGATTTTCCCCTGTGTTTTCTTCCCCTATGTTTTATAGTTTCAGTTCTTACATTTAAGTCTTTAATCTATTTTTGAGTTGATTTTTGCATATGGAGTGAGATAAGGGTCCAATTTTATTCTTTTGATGAAAACAGAGTCTTCGCAACTCTGTTTATTGAAGAGACTGTCCTTTGTGTGTTCTTGGCACCTTTGTTGAAGATCAATTGTGGATTTATTTCTGGGCTCTCTATTCTGTTGCACTAGTTTATATGTCTGTTTTTATGCCAGTGCCATGCTCTTTTAATTATTATAGCTTTTTAGTACATTTTGAAATCACATGGTATGATGCTTTTAGCTTTGTTCTTTTTGCCCAGGATTGCTTTGATTATTTGAGGTCTCTGGGGGTTTCATGTGAATTTTAAGATTGTTTTTGGATAAATCTTTATAATTGAAGGAGCTTATATTAATTAGACTCATTCCTTGGTGAGGCAATCTTTTGTTAGTTTCACTTTTGCAAAACAAAGATTTGATAATGTATATTTACATACTGGAGATATGGCTCAATCTAATTTATCAGTTAGGTGCAAAACCACAGTCCACCAGTAATAGTGGCTCATCTTTAATAAGCTCTGGGATAACAGAATAAAATATTCCTTCCTGAAATGTAACTGAGGAGAACTATTATTGGTCCCTGAAGTTAAAAAGCTGTCATTGTTCTTTAATAAGATAATTTCATCACTAGTGGTGATATTTTATCTAGTAGTCTAAATTCCTACTTCCACCAGCAGGAACTTCACTTCTTTTTAACATGATCAAGTGTCCAATTTTAGAACAGCAGATGGCTGGAGCTTGCTTTATACTGATTAGTAATATTTTTTCTTCTAATGTACAGAAAACATTTCTTTAGTCCCTAGCAACTTGATCATCTGTGCACCCTTACAGAAATCTCAGTGTGCCCTATATGGCTCAGAGTATTATCTACAAGCACTTACATCTATCAGGCTTTTGTTTGGAGGCCAGAGCAGGAATGTCACCTGATACGCAGGAAAAGGTCCTGTAATCTTGCCTATTCATACGTGGCACACCATAGTCTGTCAAGAGTCTTTTGTACTTTAACAACACCTTTCCAAGAACTTACGTTGCTTCCATCTAAACTAACTTGAAACTTCCTTAGGGGAAAAATAGTATACATTTCTGTTTGTGAGGGAAACAGAAAATACTTTATTTTATACTGGATTGTGAGTTAATATGTCTGGGTAGACCGTTACTGGCCAGAGCTGGAACCGAACTCAGGTTTGGCTGCTCATTGCTCTGGAGTCAATGTTCCAGAGACAAGGGTTGGTGAAAAAAAAAGATGCTTTATTCAGGAAGCCGGCAACCTGGGGAGATGGCAGACTAGCATACCCTAAACCACCTCCCAGTTGTTGGTTAGGGGGCAGAAGGTCTTAAAGGGGAGTTTCAGGGGTGCACAGGCAGTGGGGGGCCCTCCGTGCCGAACAGCACAGTCAGTTCCGACAGCCGTCTTGAAACGGGTCACGTGGTGGTCTAATCAGCATCAGCGTGATTGTTTTAAGCACAGTTACTCCTCAGTTCCAGGGTTGATCTGTTCCCATCTCCCTGAGGCCAGTTCTTGGAATTGCGCAAGGCACAGACTCCGTACTGCTCAAGACAGAGCAGCTTATGTCATGGCTACAGCCTGGTCATCCTGCAGTTAGCTTTTTCCCTCTGGTGGCAGTTTTAGTATCTGCAAAACAACTCAGGAGTGTGCATCAGACACTGTTATCTATGTTCTTCAGGGAGGAACTAAAGATTCTGTGACGCTGTTGTCCTAATCATTCACTGCTTGAGCCTGCTCTTTTGTGACTCAGGGGAGGCCTGGGAAACTGTGGCTTTTCTACAAACAAGAGACAGGGGACATGGAAGGGCTTTTGTATCTGGAGGGCCCCCCTCCAAGGTCTGGCTCTGTTTCAAGACCTCTGGGAGTTATTTGTGGGGGACCCACCTTGGCTTTTAGGAGCAGGAAAGAAGCAGTCAGGGAATTGTCATGGCCTGGGAAGGGAGCAGAAAAGTGTACCAATTGGAGTTTGAGTTTTTGAGAATGCTGTGTGTTTGTGTGTGTTGAAGGGAGGGAGAATGGTGATAGAGGAATAACTAGATGACTTTTCAGATAATCTGAGTGAAAACCTAGAATGAAAAGGGACAGCCTGGTGAGATGGGAGAAAACATCCAGCTTCACCACCTGTCTCCCAGTATGCTCTGAAAATTCTGGCCCGCAAAAGATCCTCTTTCTTTAAGAATTTGTAGTGCATGTAATTATAGATTATCTGGCATTTTACTTTAAATTATTTTAAAAATGTGAGTCACTGCAAAGTGGTTTAGAGATCAGGCTCTGGAGCTAGGTCAATTTAGGACAAATCCTGGCTTTATGATGTATTAGCTGTGTGACCTGGGACAAGCTACTTAACCTCTCTGTGCCTCAGTTTCCTCATATTTAAAATGAGGATAATAATAATATCTACCTTGTTGTTTTGTTATGGGTAAATTACTTAGCCAGCAAAATTAGTACATATTCATTGTAGAAAAGTAGATAGTGGGAATTCCCTGGCGGTCCAGTGGCTAGGACTCTGTGCTTTCACTGCTGAGGGCCCAGGTTCGATCCCTGGTCGGGGAACTAAGATCCCACAATCCAATGAAAATAAAAGGAAAGAAAAGAAGATAGTATAAAAATTAGCAGAAAAGGAGATAAGCATCTTCAATCCTTCCACCTATAGGTAACCCCTATTACTATATTGGTACATACCCTTAAATGTTTTTTGTGTGCAACCTTGAGATCATACTTTTCATGTTATCTTGTAACTTTTTCCCTTAATAATATATCATGAGCATTTGCCCATACTTTTCAACATCATATATCTAAAATAGAACTACATTGATTGGATAGGTAGTTTTTAGTTTATTAAAGTGTTCCCATATTGTTGAAGCTTTAGGTGGCTTCCAGATTTTCACTTTTACATGAAATGCTTCAGTATACATTTTTGTATGTTAGTCTCATTCTTGAAGTTATTTTCCTTGAAGAGAAATGGAATTGCTGAGTCAAAGGGTACTCGTTTTTATTTTTAAGGCTTTTGACACATATTGCTAAATTGCCTTCCAGAAATGTTCACTAGCGATGTGTGAGAGTTTGTTTTCTTGCCTTCTTGTCAGTAGGGATTATTCTAATTTTTTTACATTCAATTTTATAGGTAAAAATTGTGTCTTCGTTGTTTGATTATGAAGAAGACTGAACATTTGTGTATGTTTTTAGCTCTTGGATTTCTTTTTCTTCTCTCGTGTGTGAAGTACCTGTGTATTCCTTATTCACCTTTTTTTCCCCTGAAGTATTCACTTTCTTGTAAACTTTCAATTTGTAAGAGATCTTTATGTTGAAAAGCTATTGTTTGGCTTCATTAAGATATTTTTCCCCCAAGAAGTAAAATTTCAACAACTTTGTTAATGAATCTGATACTCTGAGGTTGGTCAGTTAAGCTTCATCCATGAGGTCTCTAAGAGAAAAACTACAAATCAGTTGATATTTATGATTTTATAGTACACAGGTATATTATTTATAGACACAATTGGGAAGTCTTTTTTTTTTTTTTCCTTCTGAAAATAGCAAATACTTGCTGGTGAGTTGATTTACTGTTTGGAGTTTGCTTTGTAGGTGGAATGTACTTCATTCTGATTAGGTATTGTGAATCCTGTTTTGTGCTATACCTATGATATCATTTTTTTTTTTATCGAAGTATAGTTGATTTACAATGTTGTGTTAGTTTCTGGTGTACAGCAAAGTGATTCAGTTATATATACATATATATACATATTCTTTTTCATATTCTTTTCCATTATGGTTTATTATAGGATATTGAATATAGCTTCCATTTGCTATACAGTAGGACCTTATTGTTTATCTGTTTTATATATAGTAGTTTGTATATGTTAATCCCCCCAAAGTATGGAATGCCTCACGATTTTGCATGTCATCCTTGCACAGGGGCCATGCTAATCTTCTCTGTATCATTCCAATTTTAGTATATGTGCTGCCGAAGCGAGCACTATACCTGTGATACCTTGATGGAGTCCTGAACTATTTACTGGACACTGTCTTGGTATTTTGTTTATTTATTTATTTATTTATTTTTTATATGTAAAATATATAGAGATGAGATTTCTTTTTTTTACATCTTTATTGGAGTATAATTGCTTTACAATGGTGTGTTAGTTTCTGCTTTATAACAAAGTGAATCAGTTATACATATACATATGTTCCCATATCTCCTCCCTCTTGCATCTCCCTCCCTCCCACCCTCCCTATCCCACCCCTCTAGGTGGTCACAAAGCACCAAGCTGATCTCCCTGTGCTATGCGGCTGCTTCCCACTAGCTATCTGTTTTACGTTTGGTAGTGTATATGTGTCCATGCCACTCTCTCACTTTGTCACAGCTTACCCTTCCCCCTCCCCATATCCTCAAGTCCATTCTCTAGTAGGTCTGTCTTTATTCCTGTCTTATAGGTTCTTCTTGACATTTTTTTTTCTTAAATTCCATGTATATGTGTTAGTGTACGGTATTTGTCTTTCTCTTTCTGACTTACTTCACTCCGTGTCTTGGTATTTTAAACTCTTAGAGTCAGCCACAGTGTTTATGTCCTGTATTTATCAAGGACTTGCTGTGTAGATAGATCAAAAGTCGAGATGGAAGGCACAGAGTTTTGTGATTCTAGAGCTGAGGTCATAATGCTTAGTATACAAATGACTTGAAAGGTGGGATTCTTAGAAAGATTGGAACCATTGCCAACGGTGAATGCTTCACTGATTCTCTTTGAAGAGTATCTCAAGAGCTCACCCTCTGTAGGGCAGAGCACTGTTGCTCAGGCCTCCTGCAGGTATAACTTCTGAAAGCATGTTGGAGGACTCATTTATCTGTGTAGCATCTTGAGGCTTAAGTGTGAAGCATATATTTTTGTGAACTGAAGGAAATTTCTTTAGAGTGCAGTTGAAACTTTACTCACACCTTCAGACTCATTTTGGAATTTAAAACAGCTGTAAAAATTCCTCTTGCACTGACGGAGTTCCCAGGGTGGTGTGTCTCTCCTTCCACTTTCTTTACTTCCCAAGCTCTCCCCACCACAAGGCCCCCCAGCCGTCTAAGGAGATATCTCTGATGGCATAAAAGCCTTCTGAAAACCGTTAGGTGACTGATACCACGCGTGTATGGGTTTAGGCTTGACAGGTGTTTTTTTACAATAGTTCACCCTCCCACTCTAAGGAGATTTCTGAAGTTCTGATCAGGGAGTCTAAAAATTCACATTTTGCCTAATAGGTGATGAGGAGGGTGCTTATCTTACCTGTCTGGATTTTTTTTTTTTTTTTTACTCAAAGTTTAATGAAATATTCTGTATTACCCATAATCCTTTTTTGAAAGCGAGAGCAGACTATGAGGAAATATGTAGAATGAGTATAAATCAGCAGAGGAAAAGTCAAGTTCTTACTCCTATTATTTATAAATATTGAGACGTTATTTATTTAGGCATGATAAATAGATTCTTTTTTGATGGTTGAATGTGAGGGTCGCTTAGAATTAAATTTTTTATTTTAGTTTTTCTGAGTGGCTGGGACTTTTTCTAGCTAACCTAATTGGTTTTATAGCGTTTCTCTGGCCGCTTAATCTGTATTTAGAATTTTTAGCAGTATTTTCAGAAAATTTCCAAGGCGCATCATTTTGTAAAAATTTGTGTTACAAACTTGTTTCTTTTTGATTCCCCCTCCCTTGGTCTCTCCCTTCCCCACCTCCATCTCATCAGTTCCTCCACTTCCCCAGTTCTGGGTCTGTTTAGTTTTCACCTCATGAGTAATGATTATTATGAATTCGGCTCGTTCTAATGAGGCACTAAGGCTGTCTCTCAGGTTTTGGATTTCCTTTAGGAGAACTGTTAATTATTACCGCCTCACCTTCTTATACCTGGCACAAAAGTAAGTTGCAGAAGGAGAAGAGGAAACACCTGTTTATAAAATGTGGCGTTTGAGTAAAATTCTAATGCAGAATGATTAACAGCAGAGCCTCATAGAATCAGCTCAGCCCCGTCTTGATTCGGTTTCCCGTGGTTGTGGATGTCGCATGTTTCATACTATGTGTAGACCTCTTCCACCATGCTTTTCATGTCACTTCTACTTCTGTTGCCACCTTTTTAATTCACAACTTTAGTTCATTTCTCTGTCACGTTAGCTTTTTCAACTGAACTTTCCCTGCCTCCAGGGTCAAGTTCCCTCAATCTGTAAATCCAACAAGCAGCCGCTAAATTTGTATTTGAATGGGGCCCCTGCACTACGCAGCCCTCCTAGAATTCCTCCTGTGTTATGGTCCAAGTCCTCAGCCTCTTCAAGCCTTTTTACTGTGAGCTCCAGATTAATTTTCTAGTCTCGTCACCTGCTGCTCCTTGACCTCCAAATTCTGCCCTGTTGATCTGACAAGCCTGCCAGTCAGAACAGCTACTGCTTTTCCTACCACCCATCTCTGTGCAGAGAAATCCGACCCACCTTGGAAGGGGCACCATCTCCTCCAGCATTCCTTTGCAGATCCCTCCCGTTGACAGTGTTGCTCTGCATTCTGTAGCTCCGGTGTCACTCATCGGGAATTTTTTTTTTTTTTTTGCGGTACGCGGGCCTCTCGCTGTTGCGGCCTCTCCCGTTGCGGAGCACAGGTTCCGGACGCGCAGGCTCAGCGGCCATGGCTCACGGGCCCAGCCGCTCCGCGGCACGTGGGACCCTCCCGGACCGGGGCACGAATCCGTGTCCCCTGCATCAGCAGGCAGACTCTCAACCACTGCGCCACCAGGGAAACCCGGGAATTGTTTTTACATTTGTAGGCTCTTATCTGTGTCGCCTGAGGGTAGGAACCAACTCATCTATTCCTGGTTCCCCTGGACACACTCAACCTGCTTGGCCTGCGGTGCTCACTCTTTCATCCCCTTCTGGTTCTTTCCCCCATTAACATTCTCATTTCTCCTGCTGTAAAACAGCAACTACTGCAAACTCTCTCTTTACCCCAATTCCCTCTGTTACAGCTGTATCTGTCTCTGCTTGCCTCTATGAATTTATTTTTTGTAATTGAAGTATAGTTGATTTACAACGTTGTATTAATGTCTGCTATACAGCAAAGTGATTCAGCTATACAATATATACATTCTTTTCCATATGTTTTATCATAGGATATTGAATACAGTTTCCTGTGCTATATAGTAGGACCCGGTTTATCCATTATATATAATAGCTTACATCTGCTAACCCCAGTCTCCCACTCCAACCCTCCCCCAACCCCCTCCCCCTTGGTAACCACAAGTCTTGAACTTTTTTTTTAATGAAGAGACTTGCTTTATTGATTTTCCTGATAAACAAGCTCATTGGAGAAAAATACAAATAATACAGAATTTGAAGAGGGTAAAAATCATCTAAAACGCTATCACCCAGAGGTAAATTGCGTTTCATTAAACATCATGTCCCATTTCACACGTACACACACGTACATACGCACTCTTGTGCATGATACCACAATTTTATATTAATGAAATCACACTGTGCATTCTGTTCTGTAACCTGCTTAAAAAAAATTCAGCAGTATATTGGGGACATCTTTCCAAGTCAGTTCATGTTAATCCTCATCATTTCTGTAAGCAATTATCAAGCACTCGACTGAATCAACAGTTATTTAATCTAGCACCTTTTGATGAGGGTACCCATTCTTTCCTGGTTTTTCATTTGTATGACTAACCCTGTAATTGCATTAGTTAGGGTTCTCCAGAGAAACAGAACCAGGGGACATGCACACAGAGCAATATAAAGAATTGGCTCATGTGATTATAGAGGCTGAGAAGTCCCAAGATCTCCAGTTGAAAGCCTGGAGATCTCCAGTTGAAAGCCCCCCATTAACTCTTAAGGATAAATTCCTGCATGTGAAATTGGTGGGTCAAATGTGTGTGTATGCTAGGTGATATTATTGCCCATCAGAAAGGTAAAGCTGTACCCAGGTGAAGTTGTCAGTGGCTTTTCCACTGCCCTCACCAACATGAATATTGTCAAATCATCCTAATCTTTGCCAATTTTATGGTTTAAAAATATCTTTCTTTCTTTTGCATTTCTTTCAAGACTAAGGTTGAATATTATTTTGTAAGTTAATGTCTGTGTGTGTGTGTGTTTTCCTTCAATTAGACTGACTACTGTTTTCTGCACTTTCCTAGGGTCCTAAATCCAAATAATTACAATCCTATAATGGAACTTATTTAGTGTGTGTGTGGAATTGCTTAATCAGATCCTTTGCGCATTTCACTATTTGAGTGTTTTGTCTTTATTCATTTGTAAGAACTTTTCAAAAAGTATGCATGTTGGGGCTTCCCTGGTGGCGCAGTGGTTGAGAGTCCACCTGCCGATGCAGGGGACACGGGTTTGTGCCCCGGTCCGGGAAGATCCCACATGCCGCGGAGCGGCTGGGCCCGTGAGCCATGGCCGCTGAGCCTGCGCATCCGGAGCCTGTGCTCCGCAATGGGAGAGGCCACAGCGGTGAGAGGCCTGCATATCGCAAAAAAAAAAAAAAAAAAAAAAAGTATGCATGTTATCACGTTATCATACGTTATCACAGTTTTCTTTTAAAATTTTTGGTTTTTATGATAAAGATGAAAAGGGCTTGTGTACTCCTAAAATTGTAAAAATATTAATCTGTAGTTTCTTCTGCTATTTTTATGGTTTTATTTTATTTTTTAAAATTTAATTTAATTTTTAATTTTTTTACTGGGGTATAGTTTTTTTTTTTAATTAATTAATTTATTTTTGGCTGTGTTGGGTCTTCATTTCTGTGCGAGGGCTTTCTCTAGTTGTGGCAAGCGGGGGCCACTCTTCATCGCGGTGCGCGGCCCTCTCACTGTCGCATCCTCTCTTGTTGTGGAGCACAGGCTCCAGACACACAGGCTCAGTAGTTGTGGCTCACGGGCCTAGTTGCTCCGTGGCATGTGGGATCTTCCCAGACCAGGGCTCGAACCCGTGTCCCCTGCATTAGCAGGCAGATCCTCAACCACTGCGCCACCAGGGAAGCCCTATAGTTGTTTTATATGGCTTTATTTTTAAAATTATCTTTTATCTTTATATTTGTATATGTCATAGATACTATAACATCTATATATTTTACCTTTGTTTCCATAATTTCTAATAGGTAGCAACCTCTTTGTTTTCAGTATGCCTCTTTAATCCATTGGGTACTGCTAAATATATATACGGGTTACATTATTTCTTCTTTATTAGCTGAAATATAAAGAGAAACTTTATCTTATTTACTATTTGGTTTACTATTTTGGTTACTCACTTACTATTTGGAACAGTTTGTAACAGCACAGGCAGGATAAATCTTAATTCTTTCCTTTATCAGTTTTTACAGGAACTTCCTTACAGTAAAACTAGTGTAATTCAAGAGAGTCTGTTGCACAGAGCGCACAGTGCCTGTTGGAATAGCTTCTTGGAATACCTTTCTTTCAAGTAAAGGTATAGAGGTTTGCATGAGATCCTATAGATAATGGTTTGGCTAAGAGGTCATGTAGTTCCACCTCCTGTTTTTTCTTTCTTTTTAATTTCTTGAGGTGGTTATTTATTAAGCTTCCAAGCAAATATAGCGTAGCATAAGACACTCCATATCTATTCAGAAGAAAAGTATAAAATACTACCAAGTATTATTGCTAGTTTCTTCAGCACCTCCTGTTTTCTCTAAAAGAGGAATAACCATCTCCCCCCCTGCAGCCTTCCTTCCTCCCTTCCATCTCCACACACATAGACATCAATGCCTATATGTATATGTACATGTTTATCACGTCAAGTTCCAGGACAGCCCCATATGGTCAAACTCTAAGTAACTGTGATTCGGCCCAGAGTTAGTGAATCCATTTTAGGTGCCTGATGGGTAAAGGAGCCCCTCGGAGGAGCAGGGACAGCTGGTTATTGGAGGTCACTGTGCTTCTCGGGTCTTCCCTTGTCTTTGGCAATAGTCCTGCTTCACAGTGGACCTGCCAAAAACTCGCTGGGTCTTTTCCTTTCGGTCCCTCTCAGGATAGCCTGTGCCAGAATTGTGAACGCATCCCCTGAGGATCCTGGCAGAAAACCTCAGGGTGACGGGTGCCGCCACCACCTCAGCGTCTCACTGGGTCTCCCCATCTCTTGGCATCTCTCTGGCTGTGAGTGGCTTCCTCTGCAAGGCAAGGTGAATCATGTTGTTTCATGCTGTCTGCACCACCCCCCGCTCTGGTCTGCCTCTGTAAAGCAAAGAAAATCGTTCACTCCTCTGCTCCCACGTCTGCTGATTGCTCAGGCCAACGTGCTGTGTCCGTGCCTCAGCCCTATGAGAAGGTTCGGGCCGTGAGGTACCTGGGCTCACACTTGGCCAGGAAAAGCCCCAGAGGAAGAGAGGCCACTGCCTGCTTCCTGAGCTCTCATCTGTCTCCATGGTCACTGGCCTTGCTCCGTGTTGTCATCTTGCGTCGCTTAGACTTTCTTTGTGTTTAATAGAGATTCTTTAAATCAGACATTTTTAGATTTTTTCCTGACCTGGCATCCCAAGTTTCGAATTCAGGCATACTATAAGTTTTTGCTCCCTTGCCTTTGCTTTTCACCTTTATGTAATCACTGCTGTAGGTCTAGAGGGTTTATTAAAAAGCATATATTTGTTATATCTTGCAAAATTTCTTTCTTTAAAGGTGTCACTTCTTGGTTTTTCTTTCCTTTTAAAATCTCATCTTTATTCTTATCCTTCTAGGGTTGCGTAATTTTAAGTCTCTCCAGTGAATTTCTATGTACCTGATGTATAGTGTTTATTAATCAAGTGTAGTTGTGTTATTTTGTAAAGTAACATCTCACATTACCAGTGTGAATGGTTTTTAAAAATTTTTATTTTCTAAGCAACTGTCAATCCAGCTAATGGTGGGACTTGAGGCTTAAAAATTGACAGCTTGTAATGCTGTAGATGAAGAGGGTGCAGGCGGTAATGCTTATCTGTCAGACTTCTCCAAGTAGCCCCCATGCAGTACTACACAACTCACCCAGCTTCCTTTTTTTTTGCAGTACGCGGGTCTCTCACTGTTGTGGCCTCTCCGTTGCGGAGCACAGGCTCCGGATGCGCAGGCTCCGGATGCGCAGGCTCAGCGGCCATGGCTCATGGGCCCAGTCGCTCCGCGGCATGTGGGATCTTCCCAGACCGGGGCACGAACCCGCGTCCCCTGCATCGGCAGGCGGACTCTCAACCACTGCGCCACCAGGGAAGTCCCACCCAGCTTCCTTTTATCTTTTCCTTCACATCTCTAAAGCTGTCTTAGCTTGAGGTAGAGAAAAAATGTTCAGAATGTACAGTGGTCTGCAAATTAGATATCATCAGTGTTCATAAAGATATGTTTATCTGAGGAACTCTAATATCAATAACTTGTGAAGTTTTTGTCTATTTTTTTTTGGCCGCGCTGCGGCATCTTAGTTTCCCGACCAGGGATCAAACCTGTGCCCCCTGCAGTGGAAGTGTGGAGTCCTAACCACTGGACCGCCAGGGAAGTCCCTCTCTTTTTTAATCTGAAAAATTGCCCACTACATTGTTACATTGAATATAGTCTAGAAACAAACCTAATTCATTAATGTCATTTTAGCTTGAAGTTATTTGTGCTTTTACTCCACCTCCTTTACAGTCTTCACTGAGGAGATCTAATTTAACCTGCATTCTTGACCTGATCAGAATTTTTGTACTTTGAGTCAACCATTGAGGGAGTCAATGTAAAATGAGAAATTTGTCTTATTTATAAATTGTCAGAAGGCAACAATCCCAAGACTCTCTATGTAAACATGAATAGATAGATGGAAACACAATTTATTTAGGAGACAAACCCTAGGAGCCCAAACCCAAGGTCTGGACATTTCCTATTTAAGCAAAAATAGGAAAAAATGAGAGCATATATGGCTCCCATTCTATGACTATTTTCAAATAAGAGTTGCTATACTCTAAATTCTGTTTGTGAAGCTGGGAGCTAAAAAGAAAACAATCTAAAACATGCTTATTTCACCTGAATCTGTATCCTAGCGTCTGTACTGGCATGCATATGATTGGAACATGTAGAGTTGAATCAGCACCCTTGTTTCTGGCTAGTTGCCAGAAATAAAGACATCAAAGGAAATAGTAAACTGGGCAGTGAATCAAAGCTGCGTGACCTTTCCATTTAGTAGCTATTGTAGGTCTCTCCACTGCTTTCTAACTGAAACTCTCCTTCCCACAGTCCCCTGTGAGAAAGGGCCACCCTAGGTAGACCAGTTGTTCGTTCTTGTTACCTTTACTTTGTACATGTGTAGAGCTGTTTCTGTGGGACAGAGTCCCAGATGTGGAAATATTCAGTCAAAGGGAGTGAACGTTAATAGATTTAACAAGTACTACCAAGTTGTCCTTTAGAAAGGGTGTGTCCATGTGCACTTCCACCAACAGTGAAGGTGAAATCAGCCACTGAGCTGTGATGAATACTGTGGGTTGTTTGTTGGGAGCCAGGCAAGCCTGAAGTTTTGCCAGCCATCTTCTAGACAAGAAGTTGATTCTTGGAATGGTTAAAAGCTGTTTTAGGCAGTGTAAAACGAGTTACAGATATTCTTAGAAAAGAACATTTTCTAAGAATACTTAGAATACATTTTCATAAATAAAATGAAAATATAATATTAAAGAATATTTAAAAATAATACATAATCCTACTCTCAATAGATATTCATTTTTGCAAATTACTGTCTGCATATGGTTATATTTTACTGGTTATAATTTGTGTGTATTTTTATATTTTACTTTTTTTTTCAGAGGACTGTCTCATAAGCTGTTTCCTATGTCTGTATGTCTCATAATGGTCATTTAAAAGCTGCATTTTGTCATTGTACCATAATTTAACTCAGCTCTTAATATTGAATATTTAATATATAACCAAATACTTAAACTACATGTTCTTAATTAGATTTATTGGCTTGTTCTGGTTATGAGAGTAATGTAGTTCATTATTAAAAAATTTGGAAAACACACAAAACTTAGGAAGACGTACACAAAATTCCTTCTATACCTTCTGTTAACGAACTCTGTGAGTATTATATATTTTCTTCCTGTCTTTCCCTAATACACTATTTGTGTAAAACATATTCGTTTTCACGTTTCTAAACCCCATTTTTTTTGGCTGCTCCACGTGGCATGTGAAATCTTAGTTCTGTGACTAGGGATCGAACCTGTGCCCCTGCAGTGAAAGTGTGGATTCTTAACCACTGGACCGCCAGGGAAGTCCCTAAACCCTTTAAAAATATCATTTCTCCTTTTTTAAAAAGAGGGAAGTTTTTTTCTGACTATAATAGTAATTTGAAATTATTACACAAAATTGGGAAACAATCCCAAACATCCATACTATCACCCTGAGGCATAAACCATTAATATTTTGGTTTATTACCTTCACATTTTATTTTCTTTAAAAAAAAATCTGAGATCTGGTATCATCAATGGTTCTTAACTTGGGGATGGTCATGGACTCTAAAATAAAATCCAAGTTAAGAACTCTTGCTGTATATGTAAATATACCTCCTTTTTTTCTATTAAACATTATAAAACAGGTGTTTTTAAATTATTGGAAACTCTCATAAATCTGCAAATTTGCTGATTGTTATGCGTTGAATTGTGTCACCCGAAAATGCACGTGTGGAAGTCCTAACTCCCTTTACCTCAGACAGTGACCTTATTTGTAGACAAGTTCTCTATAGAGGCAGTCAAGTTAAAATGAAGTCATTGGTGTGGGCCCTAGTCCGGTATGACTGGTATCTTTATGAAAAGAGGAAATTTGGAGACAGACACACACAGAGAAGATGGCCATCCACAGGTCAAGGAAAGAGGCCTGGAGTGGATTCTTCCCTCATAGCTCTCAGAAGGAACCAACCCTGCTGACACCTTTATTCCAGACTTGTGACCTCCAGAATTGTGAGACAATAAATTGTGACTATTGTTTAGGTCACCCAGCTTGTGGTGTTTGGTTATGGCAGCCCTAACAAACGAATACACTGATTATGTAGTCTTATATAATATAGACGTCTAGGTGCATATTTAGTTTGTGCTAGGCACTGTGCTGGGTTGGGAGTACTAAATCAACAAAGTCAAGTTCCCCGACCTTAAGGTGCTTAATTGGCACACAGGAATAGAACCCTGGGGTCATGCTATGATGGGTGGTGCTCAGGGCATCACGGGAGCCCAGAGCTGGGCCAGGGGTGAGGGCAGACTTCCCAGGAGAAGTACCACTTGAGCTGAGTTTGGAAGAAATAATAGGAGCTTACTTAACATTTCTATTGTGGGATATTAGGGTGTTTTCACTTTCCTGTGTTTTTCAATTATTTCTTTAGGATAGATTCCCAGTAATGCATTACTGAGACAAGAATGTGAAGCTTGAAACATCATTTTTAGGGCACTGTAATTTTCTAGCAGGTGGAGGTTTCCTGGTTTATTGAATCATCCTCTTTTATTGGATGACAGTCTTCCTGATGCTGTTTCCAGTTTTGCTACTATAAATAACACTGTCATGTACATCTTTTTGTAGGTCCGTTTCTTCTCTTGGGTTTCCCACTTAGAGAAGTTCCTTTAGCATTTGTTGTAGAGCTGCTTTGGTGGTGCTGAATTCTCTTAGCTTTTGCTTGTCTATAAAGGTTTTAATTTCTCTGTCGAATCTGAATGTGATCCTTGCTGGGTAGGGTAATCTTGATTGTAGATTCCTCGCTTTCATCACTTTAAATATATCATGCCACTCCCTTCTGGCTTGTAGAGTTTCTGCTGAGAAATCAGCTGTTAACCTTATGGGAGTTCCCTTGTATGTTATTTGTCATTTTTCCCTTGTTGCTTTTAACAATTTTTCATCTTTAATTTTTGTCAGTTTGATTACTATGTGTCTCAGCATGTTTCTCCTTGGGTTTATCCTGTATGGGACTCTCTACACTTCCTGGACTTGGATGGCTGTTTCCTTTCCCATGTGAGAGAAGTTTTGGACTATAATCTCTTCAGATATTTTCTCGGGTCCTTTCTCTCTCTCTTCTCCTTCTGGGACCCCTATAATGCGAATGTTGTTGTGTTTAATGTTGTCCCAGAGGTCTCTTAGGCTGTCTTAATTTCTTTTCATTCTCTTTTCTTTATTCTCTTCTGTGGCAGTGAATTCCACCATTCTGTCTTCCAGGTCACTTATCCATTCTTCTGCCTCAGTTATTCTGCTATTGATTACTTCTAGTGTATTTTTCATTTCAGTTATTGTATTGCTCATCTCTGTTTGTTTATTCTTTAATTCTTTGAGGTGTTTGTTCTTTAATTCTTCCAGGTCTTGTTAAACATTTCTTGCATCTTCTCGATCTTTGCCTCCATTCTTTTTCGGAGGTCCTGGATCATCTTCATTATTATTATTCTGAATTCTTTTTCTGGAAGGTTGCCTATCTCCATTTCATTTAGTTGTTTTTCTGGGGTTTTATCTTGTTCCTTCATCTGGTACAAAGTCCTCTGCCTTTTCATCTTGTGTATCTTTCTGTGAATGTGGTTTTTGTTCCACAGGCTGCAGGATTGTAGTTCTTCTTGCTTCTGCTGTTTGCCATCTGGTGGATGAGGCTATCTAAGAGGCTTGTGCAAGTTTCCTGATGGGAGGGACTGGTGGTGGGTAGAGCTGGGTGTTGCTCTGGTGGGCAGAGCTCCGTAAAACTTTAATCCGCTTGTCTGCTGATGGGTGGGGCTGGGTTCCCTCCCTGTTGGTTGTTTGGCCTGAGGCGACCCAGCACTGGAGCCTACCCAGGCTCTTTGGTGGGGTTAATGGCGGACTCTGGGAGGGCTCACGCCAAGGAGTACTTCCCAGAGCTTCTGCTGCCAGTCTCCTTGTCCTCACGGTGAGACACAGCCACCCCCCGCCTCTGCAGGACACCCTCCAACACTAGCAGGTAGGTCTGGTTCAGTCTCCTATGGGGTCATTCTCCTTCCCCCTGGGTCCTGATATGCACACTGCTTTGTGTGTGCCCTCCAAGAGTGGAGTCTCTGTTTCCCCCAGTCTTGTCAAAGTCCTGCAATCAAATCCTAGTAGCCTTCAAAGTCTGATTCTCTAGGAATTCCTCCTCCCGTTGCTGGACCCCCAGGTTGGGAAGCCTGACGTGGGGCTCAGAACCTTCACTCCAGTGGGTGGACTTCTGTGGTATAAGTGTTCTGTCTGTGAGTCACCCACCGAGCAGTTATGGGACTTGATATTATTGTGATTGCGCCCCTCCTACCGTCTCATTGTGGCTTCCCCTTTGTCTTTGGATGTGGGGTATCTCTTTTGGTGAGTTCCAGTGTCTTCCCGTCGATGATTGTTCAGCAGTTAGTTGTGATTCTGGTGATCTCACGAGAGGGAGTGAGCGCACGTCCTTTTACTCTGCCATCTTGAACCAATCTCTGTCGTGTACATCTTTCTGCATAAAGCTTTCTTTATAATTAAAATTATTTCCTGGGACTTCCCTGGCAGTCCAGTGGTTAAGACTCCACAATCCCAACGCATGGGGGACAGGTTCAATCCCTGGTTGGGGACGATCCTGCATGTGGCATGGCGTGGCCAAAAAAAAAAAAGAAGAATTATTTTCTTAGTGATAGAGTCCTAGAAATAGAATTAGAGTATCAAAACAGTCAAATTATTTTTCAGAATTACTGATTTACATTCCCATTAATAATCAAGTGAAATTTATTAACAAATCAATTTGATTTATTATAGTCTTTTATATCCTTTGGGGTGTGTTGAAACAGTTCAGTACTTCCCTCTTTTGAAGACTGAACCTTTCCAGGGAAGTAAAGTGAGGTTTGTAGCACTTGGGATGCAAGACCCCCCTCCTCCTTAGATTCTCCTTTTCCTCTGAGAAAAACCTGCTTAAAGGGCATTGTACCATCACAGACTTGCCCACACAGCTTCTGTGCTGGTTTCTCACCAGCAGATGTGTGCATTGGTCTCTGTTTATACTCTTAGGTCATTGTCTGTCTGAAATCTAACTATCCCAAAAGATCAGCCTTCCAAATTGGCTATTTCTGTTCTATTCTGAGATTCTCTCAAAAAGACTTATGTCCTCTGCATTCTGCTAGACTCTAAATGTTGGCAGCATATCTAAAGTAACAGTAACAAAAACCCCACAATCATGGTGACATGCTGGGCATATGGGTCCATGAAGGAGCTGGATCAGGAGTCATGGGTCCTGCCTCAGTGAGAGAAGAGTTTGTTAACAAGCTTTGTATTGTTTCCTTCATTTTAAAAGTGAGTGTGTAGAGAGGGTGGGAGGGAGGGAGACGCAAGAGGGAAGAGATATGGAACATGTGTATATGTATAACTGATTCCCTTTGTTATACAGCAGAAACTAACACACCATTGTAAAGCAATCATACCCCAATAAAGACGTTAAAATAAAAAAAGTGAGTGTGAGCACATGTTATTCACTCAACCAGATAGTGAGCGTCAAGGAACAAGGACTCACCTTAATTAGTTTTGTATTGTCTACCCCAAAGGGTGCCTTGCATAATTAATTGATGCTGAATAACCATTGATATAATTTTTTTGAAAATGCCCCACTCACTAGTTACTTAAAAAACTTTCCTTCTGACATGGGGGGAAAAAAGCAAAGTTATGCATAGTTGAAACACTACAGAAGCACATATGTGGAAAGTGTGAGTCTCCTATGTTCCTGTCCCACAAAGATGAGCAATCATGGTCTGCAATTTAGGACATGTTTCTCCAAATTTTCTCCCTAGTGTTTAAAAAATATAATGATGCTTCACCTCACTAACAATAAGTGAAATACAGAGTAAACAAAAATGAGATTTTTTTCTCTTATCAAGTTCTCAAAGGTAAGGCGAAACATAACATACAGACCTGATTATGTTCATGTTGGTAGACATGTAGGAAAATGGCACTTCTGTAGATGTGGGTGGGAGTTGAAATCTATCTAGACGGTAATTTGTCAGTAATTACCAAAATTTTGTCTACACACATCTTGTGCATTTTCTCTGCTGACTTTAGAGAAGTAAGAATGTTGAGAGCTGTTTTATAATAATGTCGTTAGGTGATGCGCTGGTGCTGGTGGTGGTGTCTCTACTATATGAGGAGGCTTGGTGAAGTCTCATCTGAGTCTGCTTTGTACCCAGAACAGTGCCAGGGGGCAATGTGGGTCAAAGCAATTCTCATGATTCTTTCACAATGTAGGCAGAGAGATAAGCTTCCCTGGGGAGGAAAGATTTTTTTACCATTGCTCTTCTCAAGGTGGAAACAATCGGAGGTCCGCTCAGTCCCTGCAGACACTTTCTGAAGGCATTCCCTAGAACTCCCTCCTTTCCTCTGCTTCTAAGCTCTAAGGTAGCAGAGAGATTCTGCCCTATGACATATTCATAAGATTCAATTGACCGTAAAGCACTTTGTAAATGTAAGTGCTGTAAGTGGCCCAAATTATATCAGCAGCTTTTTGAGAAATGGAGAGAGGAAGGAAAAGGAATGTAAGGGAATGGGATCCAGGGAGCCAACCTTGCCATTTTCAAACTATAGCAAATGGGTCATGGATCTACATTTTGTAATTTCAGAAATGACTAATGCTTGGACTGTTTTTGAGCATCTTAAGAGTGGCTTCATTCCAAGATAAATCAATCTTTGTACATTACACAGATTATGCCACTTTTTAAATCCATATTTTAATTTCATCACCATCCTGTTTCCAGCTCGAAAGATCCTGAGAACCCATACTCAAGGTGGTCTTCTCACATCAGATGCTAAGGAAGTGTCCCTGTAGGCAGCTGGCCACCAGCCGAGCCTTAGAAGGAGCCTCTGCCCAGCACCTCTCGTACAGGGGGCGGGGCTCCAAGGGCCCTTTGGGAAAGCAGCCTTGGCGCTGACTCTCGACAGCCAGAGCTTTTCATTGTTAGAAAATTCATCAGCCCTTTCTGCTGCCGTCTGGAGCCCCCAGAATAAATCTACTGTGTGTGCCCTTCCTGTACTGAGGATGGCCATTCCCCACCCCGACCCTGCCCAAATCATTTCTTCCTCGTAGGAGAAGATTCTTCTTTGTAGAATAGTATGTGGACCATCTAATCCTCCCCATCCGCCCTTGTCCTTAGTGCTGTCTTTTTATAATGAATCCTAAAATTGTTACGTTTGTTCACTTGTTTCTGACACCCACGTCTCTCCATTGTCTCCTATTGACTTGGTCTCTCCATTGTCTCCTATTGACTTGTAAGCAAACTAAAACCCCAGAGCAGTTGCTTTTGAGCCTAAGTGAATGATGGAACCTCTGTTTCTCTGAACTGTCTTTTTCCTTTCAGCTCATTTTTTTTCAAGCCAGACAGACCTCTTTTGGAATTCTGATTCTGTGGGTCTTATCTAAAGCATTCATCTCTCCCAGCGTGAAGTCCTCAGATAATTTGAAAAGCCTGTGATGTATTTACCTAGGCTCAGGGCTCCCAAGAGGGTGACAAATCCGTCATGACGAGTTTGCCAAATGCCTGCTGGCAACCAGTGGCTTCAAGGCTCGGTGGAGAGAGAGAAGGACAAAACCCAGGGCCTGGCTGCACAGAGGGGCCCAGGTCGCGGGAGCTTTGGTTTGACTATTGACATGTAAATGGTCAGAGGGGCCTGAGGCGGATCCCCGCAGACCCTCCCGCCATCCCTCCAACCACACAAAGCCCAGCCCTGAACGGCTGCAGGCTTTACCCTGTGAGGCTCTGGGCGTCCTGACTGCAGAGGTAAGTCCTGAATCAGCTCTGCTGTAAAACTGTTCTGTTTGGGATGGTGATTGTGGACTGGAAACTTCTCCGAGCCACATGCAGTGGGAGCGGTCCCTTTGGATGTCGACGGAGACTCTGTGAAGGTTTTTGAAATGAAAAAGAATACTATTAAGTGATGATTAATTTGATTTGGCGTAAGAAAATAAACAATCACATTTGCCCACCTGTATGTGCATAGACAAGATTTGATGCTAGATGAGTTTCAAAATACTTTTTGAATTTTACCTGAAATTTCTGTAGCATTATTTTCGGCTTTGTGTTTCTGTAGTCCCTCAGGCACCCCCCTACCCCCTTTCCCTCTCTCAGTCTCTACCTCCCTTCCCTTCCGCCCTCCCTCCTTGTTCTTTTTTTTAAATAAATTTATTTATTTATTTTTGGCTGCATTGGGTCTTCGTTGCTGCACGCGGGCTTTCTCTAGTTATGGTGAGCGGGGGCTACTCTTTGTTGCGGTGCGTGGGCTTCTCATTGCAGTGGCTTCTCTTGTTGCGGAGCACGGGCTCTAGGCGCACGGGCTTCAGTAGTTGTGGCACGCGGGCTCAATAGTTGTGGCTCACGGGCTCTAGAGCACAGGCTCTGTAGTTGTGGCGCACGGGCTTAGTTGCTCCACGGCATGTGGGATCTCCCCGGACTAGGGCTTGCACCCGTGTCCCCTGCATCGGCAGGCAGATTCTTAACCACTTCTGCCACCAGGGAAGTCCCCTCCTTGTTCTTGTAGGGATGGTAAATTGTGTGACTCATAAAAGGAGTATCACAATGTGCTTTACAAATTAGAGAAGTGAAGGAAAAATTATACACCATTAGAATTATATGAATAAACCACCACTAAAGACTGGAGGAGCTGAGTCTGTTTTGTTCTCTCTCTCTCTGAAATTTCAGGGGAAAAGTTTATGTAGCTATAGTGTCCTAAATTTAGCATGTGAATTATGTGTGCTGGATTGCATGTACACCCTTTGCCAAATCGTATATGCATTGACCTCCCCCACCCTTCAGAGCCGTTCCTTAGAGATATCTGAGATGCTCTCTCCCGGGCTTTTGTCCTCAGCAAGTCCCCCAGTACAACGGGATTCACAGCTCTCACACTGTGCATCTTTTCAGTTGACAGTGTCATGCTTTGGACTGATTTTGTTACAAGTCCTTTAAGCACTAGCGAGAAGTTACTGAAAATATAAACTTAGATTTCACATTCATAATGAGTGCTAGGTTGGATTTGAGAATCGTGATTTTAAAAAGTCTCAACTGAAAGGTTTTATTTGGTAAAAGTTATCCCACGTAGGACTCACTTCCCTGACTGCTTGCAGAGATGGTGCTTTGAAGGAAAACATGTTTTTAATAAAATGTAAATGTTTCCAGATCTCTTTCTCTCTCTGGTACAGATATTCTTTGAAATATGAGTTCTGTACACAGTGCATCCTGAGGACTTGAATATCGATAGGTGGTTGTTAGTTCAGACACTTTTTTTGCCCTCTTAGAGTAATTATAGTAATAGAATTATGCTTCTATACCAGAATACCCATAACGAGATTGAAAAAACAGTTCACGCAATCAGGCTTAGATCCAGAAACCATAAATCCTATCGGTAAGTGTGAAGCCTATTCTTAATATTTAAGTGTCTCATGCTCTAATGAGCCTAATTAGGGGAGTTTGGTACAATGAAAAGAACACAAAACTAAGTGTTACGAGACATGGGATTCGGCTCTAGCTACTTAGGTGGCCTTGGGCAAATGACCGACTTCTCTGCCCTCAGTGGTTCTCGACCATTGGGGGCACCAATGGTTGAGGACCCTGGAAACTAAAACCCTGCAGTGCCACCCGGTCCAGGGAAGAATTGGCCCACTCCAAATGCCAATGGCTCCCACGCTGAGAAACACCGAACCCGACGGTCCCTGAGGTTCTTTCAGCTCTGTTTCTCTCAAGTTCACAAGCGGAGCATTGAAAGCATCCAGAACGATGTTGAACTGTTACACTTAGTGTCTGTATCTCCCATCTGGCGTTAAATGCTGTGCTGCTGGGAGTGAAGTCAGACCCAGTCGTGCTGGGTCAGGACACTCGTGCCATGGCAGCTCCAATTCAGAGCTTCATTGCTGTGGGAGTTCCCTGCTGTAAGCACAGAAGAATACCGAGACTGTTCAAATGCAGGTCGGGAGCTGGGCCTGGGTGTTTTGGTTGGCTTTGGATTGTCCTTCATGTCCTCCTGTCCTTAAAGGGAAGAAGAGGGTTTATTGTGGCCACAGGCCTGGCCTCCAGGGCCGGGACAGCTGTCTCAGTGCACTGCCCCGCTGCTGGGCACTGTCACCTCTGTTGGGAATGGGTCACCGTGGCGGCAGGTGCTGTCTGCATATCCTCCCGCTGCAGGTTGTCACAGGCCAGGCCAGAGGCCTTGATGAGGCAGAAAGGGATTCGGGCTGGAATAAAGATTCCTGGGGAGTCTGAGTTCTTAGATAGTTTGGTTGATTAAAATTTTTATTTGACAGTCAAGTGCTGTTAAATCAAAGTCCTACAAGAAAGCTTCTCTCAGGCTTATCTTCGTGTAGAAAGCAATAGAAAGGTGAGTGACTAATCCTCACCAGCAGCTGTCTGTGATGCTGTACACATATCCAATCTTAATAACTCACATGTAAGATTACCTGGAACATATTTGTCAATTGATGTGTTGTTTTCAATTAAAAAATAATTATATTTAATTAAAGAAAATTCGAATACATAATACATAAAAATACCAGTAATTACTGCATTTTGATATATATCCTGCTGGTCTTTAAAATTTTACAAAAATGGGGTTACAGCATATGATGTTTTGTAACCTGCTTTGTTCACTTCACACTGGCTCACGAACATGTGTCTTATCACATAGATACTACATCATTTTACATGCCTCCTGGTGATCCATTGAGAGGACAGTGCCAAAGAGCAGAGACCCTAGAGTCAGACTCTGGGTCCATACGTCAGCCTTGCCTCTCATTAGCTGGGCAAGTTATTTAACTGCTGTGTGTCTCCATCTGCTCTTCTGTAAAATGGGGAGAATAGTAATACCCACTGCACTGGTCTGCTTTGAGAATTAAATGAGGAGATAGATGTTGAGTGCTTAGAATAGAGCCTTGCAAAAGGGGTAAACACTATCTGTGAGACAGCATCATCTCGTCAGCATCAGCATCATTGACTGTACCATCTCTGCTAACCCCTCCCCTGGGATTCTTGCAACTGTATCCTTTCTGACCTGTAGAGTTACTACTTTTCATATCAGTTCCTAAAAGTGGAATTTCTGGGTCAGAGAGCAAACAACGGTTAGAGGCTTTGGATACATATTGCTGAATTTCCTCCTTTCTCAGCACTCACTCCTACCAGCTTTTCTCAACTGAATTAAAAAATTCAGCTTGGCTTCCTTCTAATATCCTGTGTGCTCTGGGACCTCCCCCTTCCAATAATTGGGAATATAAACTCCTATAATATTGCTCTGGGGCAAGTATAATTAAGGAAATGAATTAGCCACAAAACGACTTCAATAAAGCATGCCACAGTCAAATAAAGAAAAAAGCAACTTCTCTCCGTTGATCAAGAATTGTTTAGGTGTGGGATGACGTGATGTGGAACCCATAAGTGTAGTCCTCAAGCTCTCTTCCCCTCCAACCAAATTTAACTTCTTGACATGCTGGAAGAAAAGAAAATTATCTTCAGCAACAGGATAGGAAATGTACGTGAAATTAGCCATATAACTTGTAAAACATTAGGTTAGTCTCTTTATTCTGTGATATGTGAAAATCACTCACTTCATTGCATTTACTTTTACATTTACAGTGAAGAAATTGTTGCAAAGATGGGATTCATAGTGTTTGCTCCTGGACCTGGGAGTGAGAGCTGTGGTCCACGTTCCTTGTTCAGCAGTCCTGTCCTACGAGTTGCTCGGTGATAACTCAGTTCTCCCACCCTCAGGGGACCGAGAACCCTCTGCACAGCATGCCGTGACCTGGCCTGCACGTGTATCAGTGCAGCATTGCTAGATGAAGGCTGCTTCTCTGTTGATCTCAGCAATCCAGCCACCTGCATTTGATGATAAACACGAATGCAAATGTGAACATTTAAACCATATGACCCAACACAGTTACGAGGGAGACATCCAGATGATTCCGAAGATGTTCAGTATAGATTTGCATTAGCGTTACCAAACGCAAGTTCGTGTGCCCGATGCACAGTGAGGCCAAACAAACCAAATGTCGGAGTTTAGGGCAGAGAAAGGTTTGTTTTTTTTTTTTAGATTTATTTTTAACATCTTTATTGGAGTATAATTGCTTTATAATGGTGTGTTAGTTTCTGCTTCATAACAAAGTGAATCAGCTATACGTATACCTATATCCCCGTAGAGAGAATGGTTTATTGCGGGCCCGAGCAAGGACAGCTGGGTGTGGCGGGTGGGAAGGGGAGAGCTCAGGCTGAAAATACCCTGAGCTCCCCGAAGGGTTTCAGCAAAGCTGTTTTAAAAGCCAGGTGAGGGAGCGGGGGTTGCAGGATATGTATGTGATCAGCTCGTGCAGAATTCTCTGATTGGTTGATGTTGAAGTAACTGGGTGATTAACATACCCTTAGGCGCCCTGTACATAGGTCTTGGGGCTCATGATCATCAAGTAGTTAATTTCTTCCGTTTGGTGGTGGTTTTATCATCTGTAAAACAACTCTGGAAGTGTGCATCAGATACTATTATCTAGGTAGTTCAGAGAGGAGCTACAGCAAAGGATGTGGCGGAGGGGTCTGTCCCGGGGAGGCCCCAGAGGGTCCTGCTCGGTTATATTAGGAGCACAAAATGTGAAAATTCTCATCAAGAATTTTCAGGCCTCTGAAAATACGTCTTAAAACCCCAGAACTGTGCTCGGGAAAGGCTGACTCAGTTTGCAGACACTGTCCAAGGTACTTTTGATAATTATTGGCCTTCCAAAAAGGAAGGTAAATTATATTTTTATTATTTCTTTGGATTGAATACTTGATTCACTTTTGCTCAAGAATAGTGCCTTTCACACTTTTGACTGTGACCCATTAAAAGAAATATATTTTACATAGTCACTGGCTATGTACCTACACATATAAACACATACAAGTGAAACAGTTGTTTCCCAAAATACATGCAGCACACTCTATTTCCAGTTCTGTTTCATTCTTTAAAATGCTGCTTATGACCCACTAACTTATTTTCATGACCCACAAATAGGCCTGCACGACCTGCAGTTTGGAAGCTCTGTTCCAGAGGTGGTGTGGTGGGTAACTTTAGTGGGGCCTTTATCACGGTGGAAGCCCGTTGCCTTCCTCTGGATGCCGAGCCCCGCAGGCTGTCCGTGCCCCGGGCGTCACCTCTGGTGGGTCTCGGGGCCACGGGCCTGGGCAGGCAGTGAAGGCGGAGCCCACGTGCTGGCTGCCTGGGAACTTGAACAGCTTCGCTTTTGAGAGCGTCCATCCTTCCCTGGACTCTCTGCTTTAGCTGACAGCTGCGTCTGAGAGGGAAGGTTTAAACAAAGACAATGATTCAATTTGAGTGCCCGTGAATCATGTCTTTGTCTCTGCTCTTGATAGAACAGAAGGAAGTTGTTCATTATTAAGGATGCCAGCTGCCCGTGGAATGATAGGTCTGTAGTCAGGGCTGGCTCACTGTCAAGCAGGTAGAGAAGCTGGCTCCCCAGTTGGTGTGTTTTGAAGGGGTGTAGAAAGGATTTTCCTAAAGATGTCTCCTCATTCCCTTCTGCCTAAAATTTTATTTTTAGAAGTTCATCCTTTTCAATCTTATAAGCTTTTTGGTTTCCCAGCTCAAAATAAAAAATATCCTTGAGGAAAGAGAATACCTTAAGATTACGTCAGATAACATTTAGTGGGGATTTGGACAGCCACTGAGAGCAAGGGGAGGGCTGCAGCGGGGGCTGGGGTGCCTGGAGGGCCGTGAGCAGGAACAGGGGGGCTGCAGGCCGGTGGAAGTTTCTGAATCTAATGGCATTTTGAAAGCTGTTTGAGAGTGTGGTGCTCTTTAAATTTTTTTTTTTTTTTTTGCGGTACGCTGGCCTCTCACTGTTGTGGCCTCTCCCGTTGCAGAGCACAGGCTCTGGACGCGCAGGCCCAGCGGCCATGGCTCACGGGCCCAGCCGCTCCGCGGCATGTGGGATCTTCCCGGACCGGGGCACGAACCCGTGTCTCCTGCATCGGCAGGCGGACTCTCAACCACTGCGCCACCAGGGAAGCCCATCTTTAAATATTTTAATGAGAATTTTATGAAGACCTGGTGTCTTGGGGTGGACTTGAGTAGGGCTTAGAGGTGAGAGAGCTGATCCAAATGATGAAGGATGAGGGATGAGGGGACCCACCAAAAGTGACCAGAGCTCTTAGGATCACTTGCCACTCAGGGATTACGTGGCCTGTATAACAATAGAACCCGTTGCACACAATGGGTTCGTGTTCTCATTTAACAAATGTATTGTCTGCAGACATGACTAAAGTATGCCACCCAAGGTTCACATTTTATTTTGTCCAGTGCCTTCCACAAGCACCTTGCACGTATTTAGACATTTTTCCTTAATTGTAGCTTTCTGCTTGGTCAGATCACCACAATTCCATTGCACGCCAGTTTGTTTTTCCAGTTGTTGGTTATGATAGAATTTAGAGATAGAAAAAGATCTTAGTGATCACCTGGGTCAATGTTTTTCAAGCTGTGGTTATCAGCCCATTCCTGGGTCATTAGATCAGCCTCACGGGAGTTACTGACAGAGACTGTCGGTTGAATGGGTGAGAACCCTGTAAATATTTATCTTCCCCACCAGGCATTGTGCAGCACACAGGTACCTCCTGATGAGTAGCAATATACACAATACATTTCATGGGATACAGATACATTCATTCTTTTGTTTGACAAATATCAATTGTCAATTAAGCACCTTTTGTTTATAGGTACTATGGGGAGGGGCAGGGGGTACAAAGGTGAGGAAGACATGGACCCCCGCCCTCGAGATGCTCGGGTAGTGGGGGCACAAAAGCTTATCACAGTGCGGTGGCTGCAGTGATGAGGACACGTAATTCCCTCCTCGCCTCAGCTGGGACAACGCTCTCCCTGGGACGCCCCGCTCTGGAAAAGCACGGGCTGGCTGGCTTCAATGAACACAGCCGAGGAGACGCTCCCGGTACACCTGTGAGAGGACAGAAAATCCACCCTCAGTTTCAGAAAACTAGACGAGGGAAGGCTCCTGATGAGCGGTGATAGCTCGGCTTGGCCGGTACAGTGGATTGAATGCTGGCCCCCAAAATCTACATCCATTCCCTAAATCCCTGGAGCCTGTGAACGTTCCCTAATTTGGAAAAAGGGTTGAGGAACACCGCAGCTGGAGGAGGCCTGGAAGGGATCCTGCCCAGAGCTTCCAGAGGGAGCGCAGGCCTCCAGACCCTTGGGAGAATGAATTGCAGCTGTTTTAAGTCACCAACTTTGTGGCACTCTGTCATGGCAGCCCTAGCAAACTAATCCTGGGTTTCCATAGGCACGGACTACAGGAGGGCGGGTGTTTCTGGAGAGAGTACAGGGGCGGGAGGCAAAGCCCTGCGTAGGGAGAGAGTGGGCCATGTGGCCGCAGCAGGGATTTTGTAAAAGGGAGTAACAGGAGAGAGGGCTGCAAAGCTGGTATCTGACTCCTGGCCTTTGTGGTGGTTTGAGTGATGCCCTGTTTATAAAGGATTATTTGATGGTTCATTGTACTGCCTCTCAGGTAATGGCTCCTAATGCCGGGTGACCAGGCGAAAAATACAGAGTGAGGTTTGTTTGTTCCTTGGCTGGCTCCACTCTTGTGTGGACATGTGGAAAGCGCAGACACTCTCCGCTCTCTGGCCACTGCCCGCTGGAGAGGGCAGCCCCCCAACTAGAGGGCCGCTTTATTCACTCGCCTCGTCTTATTCTTTTTTGTTTTTTTTGTTTTTTGGGGTTTTTTTTGCGGTACGCGGGCCTCTCACTGCTGTGGCCTCTCCCCTTGCGGAGCACAGGCTCCGGACGCGCAGGCTCAGCGGCCATGGCTCACGGGCCCAGCCGCTCCGCGGCATGTAGGATCCTCTGGGACTGGGGCACGAACCCATGTCCCCTGCATCGGCAGGCAGACTCTCAACCACTGCGCCACCAGGGAAGCCCCCGCCTTGTCTTATTCTTGAACTTGTATTTCTCACTGCATTTTCCTAAAAAGATATATTTTTATGGCGTTTTATCTCCATGAAATTATCAATTAACATTGACTCACTCCTGTGATGTGTAGTGAGCATGTTTAAACCAGATGAAGAAAATCATGTTCCTCATTGTGAAACTAGTCCATGCTCCTTTCAGGGATGCAGGAGTTCAGGTTCTAGAACAGACCCTCCCCACATCATGCTCCTTCTTCTAGAACTAGACCATTTGATACCTGTTTGTTTTCTTTAGTGAGATAGAATTTAGGTGTGAGTACATTTTGGGGTCAAACTAAATTTTATTTCTTCGGCATGAGACATAGCAGCTAAAGGTCTTGTGTCTCCTCAGCTGTCTGTCTGACGGGCACGATATCTCCTTCTATGTTCACTTTCCCCATCCCCCAAATTTTATTTACTCTCATGTTTTATGGCTTTAATGATCAGTTTTTATTACAAAAATAATTCAGGCTTATTATAAAAATGTCAAATGGTAGGTTTGAATATATTGCTCCTTAGTACTTTAGCTGGCTGCAAAACCCACTCCCCACTTTGCTATGGTTTGTGTCCTCCCCCAAATTCATATGAGGAAATCGAATGTCCAGTGTGATGGTCTTTGGAGGCAGGGCCTTTGGGAAGTGATTAGGGCATGAGGATGGAGCCCTCATGAATGGAATTCGTGCCCTTATGAAAGAGGCCTCAGAGAGCGCCCTTGTCCCTCCCACCATGTGATGACACAGTGAAAAGGCACCATCTATGAAACAGAAAGCAAGCCCTCACCAGACACTGAATCGGCTGGCACCTTGATCCTGGACTTCCCAGCCTCCAGAATTGTGAGCCAATTCTGTTCTTTATAAGCTACCTAGTCTGTGGTATTTTGTTATATATAGCAGCCCAGATGGACTAAGACACACTTCTGTGCCCTTATTAGTTTCCTGAGGCTGCTATAACAAATTACTACAAACCCGGTGGCATAAAACAACAGAAATTTACTCCCTCACAGCCCTGGAAGCCAGGAGTCCAGCATCCAGGTGGGGGCTGGGCAGGCTCCCTCCAGAGGCTCTAGGGCAGATTCTGTTCTTGACTCTTGCAGCTACCAGGGGTGAAGATATTTCTTGGCTTGAGGCCACATCACTCCAGTCTTTGCTTCTGTCTTCACATCACTGGTTCCTCTTTGTGTCTCTGTATGTCTGTGTCCCAAAACGCCCTCTGCCTCTCTCTTATAAGGATACATGTGATTGCATTCAGGGTCCCCCAAAGTAATATCCACTCTTTTGCCAGGTAAGGTCATACTCACAGGTTCCCAGTCTTAGGGCATGGACGTAACTTTTGGGGGGCCACCGTTCAACCCACTAACCATTGTTAAAGGAAGGATTATTATGACACATGTTAAAATGGTAAGAAAGACTTTATTCAGGAATATCGTGACAGGTGTTGACTACTGCTGTAGGGGAGAGAGATCGGGCTCAGCCCCGAATATGACAAGTACAGGTGGGGATTTATAGCCAAGGAGCAGGTTGGAGGGGTGGAGGGAAAATTACTAAGAGGAGACCTCGAGGGTAGGAAGAATTCTTGCTAAACGAACAGGATTCTTGCTGAAGGCCAGATGGTGGGGGATGAGGAACTTGATCAGATATTGAGGGTGATCAGCTATTAAGAGTGGGAGGTATTAAGGGTACTAAACTGGCATAGCGGGATTCTCGCTAAACTGACATAGCGGGATTCTCGCTAAAACTGGGCTCTGCAGGCCTGGCACGGATGGGGGCCAATGGGAGTTTGGTTAGGGAGAGGGTCTTTGTCACAATTCTCTTCAGCAGTATTTTCCAGACTCAGAAAGACCATAAAAGCCAACCCAAACCGAGCTTATGCCGATGGGGGAACTTCTGGAGAGCTACATGCTGCAGCTGCCTAATTGGAAAAGTGGCTCCTTGCAGGGTTCTCTCTCGTCTCCTGCAGTCAATCTCTCTTGCCTCTCCAGACGCCCTAGCAGCGTGGGCATGCCGTCTTCTTTAGCAGAACCAGTTTACAGGTCACTCTGCTCCCCAACTCTCCCCCCACCCCTGCCCCACGCCTTAGAAAGCAGCACCTGCCCCTCCCTGAATGTTATTGTTTGTATTCAACCCAGGAGGGCTGATGTTAGGAAACTCACTGTGACATGAGAGAGAATTTTAGATAAATCGCCATGTGGGAAGAGGAAATTGATTGCGGTTCGGGGGCCCACCCTGGAAACATTTGGCAGCTGATAAGAAGCCCAGTGGTCATTCTAAGGATCTGAAGGACCTGATTTGGCAGAAACCCTGTGGCCTGGGGGTGGGGACAGGGCGGGTCTAACTTCAAGACTGGTGTCTGTGGGAAGAGGGTGTGGGAGGGTCTTTTCCATAGCAGGGGAGGAGGGGTCTGCCTTCAAAATGACCTGATCCCTCTAGGGAGGACCAGGGCAGAACCAGGTCCATATCTGTTGCTGGACTCACATCTGAGCAGGTAGTTGCCGGCCTGTCTCCTGCCGTGGAGACAGGTACTAAATAAATAAAGGGATTTACAGGTAGGAAATAAATGGAATCGGCTTGACGACTCTATAAGTAGCTCCTGCTGGTGCTTCACGGAATGGGAGGCCCTGCTTTCACGGTATTTTCCAGTTCTCTTCTACAGGCTTATTTTTCTACTACAGGATGAGACAATAGTGCTTGTCAAACTGAAACTCTCTCCTAGAGCTTTGCAGGAATCCAGTATGCTAATTATATCGAATTTGGCTCATGTT
The DNA here is from genome assembly GCF_059928025.1 of Delphinapterus leucas. Classification (NCBI taxonomy): domain Eukaryota; kingdom Metazoa; phylum Chordata; class Mammalia; order Artiodactyla; family Monodontidae; genus Delphinapterus; species Delphinapterus leucas. Next base: position 29,551,668 of record NC_143140.1, read on the forward strand.
TATTTCACCCCAGCCCTGCGCTGTGGGCTCTCTAGTACACTTTTTCTTTATCTTGTTTAACCTTTTACCGCCTTCAAGTCATAGGTATTATCTCCATTTTTTGGAGTGAAGAAACTGAGGCTCAGAAAGTTTTTGACCTGTCCAGGTTCTCACGTCTAGTGATGGTGGAGTCAGGATTGGAACCCGGGGCTGCCACTCCAGACCAGCGTGTGTGCACGCTCGGGTGCAACCCCAAGGACCCCCATTAAAGGTGGGACAGACTCCCGGAGCTAACTGGGGGCTGCCTTAGGTCTTCAGGACATCGTACTGAGCCTGTCGAAAACGAAAACTCTGGAGTTATCCTTCTCCAGGTCTCAGGAACACTGAAGAGAAGGATTATTAGCAAGTGGGTTTTTGTGATTGTTGTTTTAATATTTATTTATTTATTTGGCTGCGCCGTAGGGGAGCTGCGGCACGTGGAATCTTCCATTGCAACATGTGGGATCTAGTTCCCTGACCTGGGATCGAACCGGGTTCCCTGCATTGGGAGCCTGGAGTATTAACCACTGGACCACCGGAGAAGTCCCTTGTTTTGTTTTTTTGTAAGTACTTAGGAGTTTCATTTGGGAAGACAATGGTTGAATGAATAACAACTGAATTCTGTGTAGAAAGGGGTGTGTGTGGGGTTATCTAGAGTACTTAGAAGGTAAGGTTCTGTTGGCATGATTAAGGGTTGTCAGAGGGCAGAGTGAATCACCACCCAGGATCCTGTTTGTAACAAGCCTGCAGGACGCTAACTGAAGTCAGTGTGTGAACTGGAGATGTGGGCAGGAGATGATGTGAAGCCTGGTGCCCGTCTGCACTCAGGCCCAGGAAATCTGTCTCTTCCCCACCCTTTGCCCTTTAAAGGAATGTGCCCTGGGGAAATTTAAACTTTAAATCCCACTGTTTTTTTATCAAGTGAAAACAAACTGACTAAGTTTCAGAATTTGAGAATTTATGAGGTCTGTAAGTAAGAAGTTTGTCCCAACATCTAAGTGTAAATTCTAGCAGTTATTGTTTGATAGACAATATTGATGAAAAATTAAAGTTGTTTTTACTTCTCACTTTGCAGCAGACAAAGCTTCTACCGCAAGCACAGTGCCCCTGCTGTGGATGATTTCCGCAGCTTCCTTTATTCTGTTTTAATGTAAATTCTAACTTGTCAGAGATGCTTTCTTTTACAAAAGAAAATGAAGTTTCAAATTAATTTTCCTTACTAGGTGGGTTTAATCTGAGGTGATTTTGAATGGATTAGATTCTCCCGAATGACAAAAACAAAAAACAAATTGTTGCTGGCACCAGCTGATAATTTAGGATATTTAAAATTGAATTACAACCTTTAAACCACATTTAGTGTTTGCTTGTTTTTTATTTGGCATACTTTTTTTTTTGTCTCCTGCTTTATGACTTTTGTAAACAGAGGGTTCTAATCGCCTCCTCCTTGTCTAGTAAGTTCCTGCTCTGCAGAAACACGACTCACTGCCCAGACCTTGTTTGCTTTTTTCCTTTTTCTATTTCTCGTTTTCAGATTTGTAGGAAGGCTATGAGAAATGGTATGTATGACTAGAAACTGCTTTTCTATGACATTAGTGAAATCCTTTTAAAATAGCTTTATTGAGGTATAACTCACATACCATAACACATCCATATATATTTTATATATATATATGTTTATATAATATATATATATATTTTAGTAAATTTCTACAGTTGTACAGCCATCACCACAGTGCAGTTTTAGGACATTTTCATCACTCATCATCGTTAGCTTGTGCCCATTTGCAATCAGTTCTAACACCTGCCTTTAGCTCCAGGCAACCATCAGTCTTCTTTCTGCCTCTATACATTTGCCTTTTCTAAACATTCCGTATAAACAGAATCATATAGTATTTGTTTTTTTGTGTTTGGCTACTTTCATTCAGCTTCTTTTTTTTAGGTTCATCTGTGAAGTATGTATCAGTATTTGTTCCAGAGCTGTTTAAAAAACCCAACTTTCTATTGTGGCAATTTCAAAACTAGAGAGACTAGTACAAGTCACCCACATGTACCTCACTCCCAGATTCAATAATTAGGGACTTACAGTCAATCTTGTTTCATCTACTGGCCCCCTCTGCTTTTCTCTCCCACCCTCTTGGATTATTTTGAAGCCAATCCCAGATGTTCTATCACTTACTTTTTGTAAATAGTTTAGTATATGCATGTATGTTTATCTCCTGCTTTTCTAGAGCTAAGGAGTTAAATATCTTTAGAAAACGTGGGTTCTTGGGTAATGGAGACGATAAAAGAGCTAAATTTGTAATTTAGCTAAGATATAACACTCCTGCTGTGTTCAGGGTGCTCCATGTGGCAATCTAGGGTGTGATGTATAAATCTGGTGTGTCTACCAGGTCTGCAGTATATAATTACAATACTTAACTCAGACATCTGTCTATAAGGATAACAGATTTCCCTTCTAATATTTTTATTTTTAAATTTTATTCATTTATTTATTTTTGGCTGCGTTGGGTCTTCATTGCTGCATGGGGGCTTTCTCTACTTGGGGCGAGTGGAGGTCACTCTTCGTTGTGGTGCGCAGGCTTCTCATTGCGGTGGCTTCTCTTGTTCTAGAGCACGGGCTCTAGAGCGCAGGCTCAGTAGTTGTGGCTCACGGGCTTAGTTGCTCCGCGGCATGTGGGATCTTCCCGGACCAGGGCTCAAACCCGTGTCCCCTGCATTGGCAGGCGGATTCTTAACCACTGCGCCACCAGGGAAGCCCCTGGCTACACTGGCTTGGACAACCTGGAGGAAATGCCCAAGGTCCCCTTCTCATCCGCGCCTCTCTTCAGTTTAGCCTGGCTTCCCTTCCACCTCTGTTGCTGCGCCCTCCTTGATTCCTCGAGCCTCCAGCATCAAGGCTGCATTCCAAGTGGGGGACACAGCATGATTGGAATGCTCCTTTTCCAGGTTGCCTCCTCTCTCCAGGGTACATAAATCCTACCGACAACATCAAGACCTAGACCTGTCTAATCATTTTCTCTTGTGGAAGCACCAGGCTAGTTCCTACGTATTTCCAGCATTTTGCCCTTTAAGGAGCACATGCTTATAAAAACAGACGAAAACTTTCTTTCAGCCAAAAACGCCTCTTGGGTCTGCCCTCCACAGCTTAAACCTCGGGGCTCCATTTACGTCTGCATGCAAAAGGGAAAGGCCTTCGCACAAGAGCACACACACTGTCCATATGGGGTTGCTTGGAACTCCTTCAGCTTAAACATTCTTTAGAAACACATTTTAGAAACACATTCCTTTGATGAGCTTGACAGGACTCCCAGCCATGAGAAGGCCCCGCTTATTCAGAGCTCGGCCTTACCTCTTGTTTCTAAGCCCCAGGCACCTCTCTCTGGAAGGAAACAGCATAACAAAACGCCTGTCAAAGGTGTATCCTGCAGTGTCTTTGCATCAAAGCAAAGTACTTATTTCAGTGACTTGGGGAGGGGCTTTAGGGGTGACATCCACTTGGAGACACTTGATAAAGATTGTTTCTCACACTGGAGTGAATGGGCATTTATTTGTGTGTTCCCTGATATGGGGTGCTGTAATGAAGATTCTTCTTTTGCATTCCTTTTCATTGAAAAGGCATCGTGGTGCTGAGTCTTTAATATGAGAAAGTTCTCTTCAAAAACAAAGCGTAGACATGAATTGTGTAGTGCAGACAATATTATGCCCCAGCACACACCGACCCGTCCGATTTCTCTCCTCCTTTAATTTAATGGGTCTGGTTTGCAGGATGGATTTTCAGATTCTCACCCTCGTTGGTTTTCGGCTGAAAGTTCTAGTTGGCTGCCACTGTACACAATTAGCACCATTACTTATAGCCCCTATATTCTCGTTAACATTAAATTACACTTGCCCTAAAATTTCTGTTTATTCCATTTCCTCACTGGTTATTGGATGTTTGTAATTTTTTCTCGTGAGGTCTGCCACGTTTCTTCACAGCAATAATGGGAATCATTACAATAGTAGAACTGGGATTTACACTGCCTATTTACTTGAAAAAAATTTTTTTGTTTACATATATATAGTCATTTAAAATAACATAACATTCCTATAATTAACATAACCATAATAAAAATAATCGATCTCAAGCAGAATAACCATTTCAACATCTCAATAGACATGAAAAGAAATAAATCCAGATTCCTGGCTACCAAGTTTACAGCCTAGTCTTATTTATTTTTTAGACCTGTCGGAGCCAATAAATAAATATTTTGGAAAAACAGCTTTTTAAAGCATATGCAGATTCAATCCTTGCATTCCTTACCTGACTGGACCCTTTTTGAGCTTTTGGCTGTTGTCAAGAAAATATAGCAATTAAATCCCATTAGGATAATAGCTACAGAAATGTAGGCCTTCACATTGTACTATTCTAAGCCTGGTATTTATATTAATTCACTTAATTAAAAACACAGAGATCTCAGCGTGGGGTATGACAAGAAAGCCTGCCAGTCTCTAGCTAACGGTCTGCCTCCTGGAAGATTTATTGCATTCAACACAGGGAGGGGTGCCGGTGGGGTGATCCTGACAAGACTTGGCTTGGCCCAGGCTCTGCTGCTGCTGCCCCTAGTTCTGTCTAACCCAGGCTGTAGCCCCTCCATCGCCCCCTCCACAGCCTCCCGCTGGTGCTGCAAGAGCCCCTCAGGCAGCAGAATGCTGCAGTCCTTGCAGCCAGAATCTGGGCTAATCTGCAGAAGCCCTCTTGCCGACGTTAGTGATTGGGCTACACTACGGTGCCTGTCAGGCAGTGCCCAGCCTTTTGCGTTAGAACGGTGGGTGGATCTGATGCCTTTTGGCTGCTGGGGCTCTCAAGGCAGGATTGGAAGGAGGACGAGGAAAGTGGGTCCCACTGCCTCTAAGTCATGTTCTCTGCCTGGTTAGGAAGCAGTGTGGATGGGCCCAGCGTCTAAGGAGGAGCGCCTCTCATGGGTAGAGAAGAGGACAGAAAGTAGGATCACATGAGTGCACATATTTATCTTACGCCTGCTGCGTCTCTAACAGCCCCTGGGATGTGGAAGGAGGGTGCCCTGTACAGAGCGTGGGCTTCTGAGTCAGATGGAACCTGAATTTGGCTCCTACCACTGCGCCCTACTACCTCTGCAAACGTGGGAAGCTACCTAATGCCTTAGGTTCTTCATTTATTTATTTCATTTACAAATATTTGTTACGTGACTACTATGTGGCTGATCTAGCCTTGAACAAAACAATTCCTACCGTTGTGATGCTAGAGGGCGAAACACAGTAAACAAGATATCGTAAGTAGTGCTAAATGCTAAGACTGTAATTTTAAGCAAGGTAGTCGGAGAAGGCATCACCAGTGAGGTAACATCTGTGCAAACACCCATAGGGGCTGAGGGGGAGGGCCATTTACATACTATATAGAGGAACAACAGTGCAAAGGTCCTGAGGCAGGGGGTACCTCTTATGTTGGAAGAGTAGCAGGGAGGCCAGTGTAGAGTGGGGTAGAGTGGGCCAGGGGACTAGAGGATGCGATCAGAGAGGAAAGGGGGAGCAGATCCCAGACGGCTTTGCACAGACCTGCGCTTTTATTCTGGGCCGTATGGGAAGCCATGTTCGGGGCTGGGGAAAGGGAGTTTGAAAATGTAGAAGAGTGACACGATCTGACTTGAGGTTTCATCACCTTCGCAGTTGTGATGAGAAACAGTCGTGGGGTGAGGGGAAGGGCTGGAACAGAAAGAACAGGCAAGAGGCTGTGCAGCGCACAGGTGAGATGGGATGGAGGCCTGGACCAGGATGGTGGTAGGAAAATGAGGCAAAGTGGTCACATTCTGGACCTCTTGAGTAATATCCACCTGATGGAGTGGTTGTGAGGTTAAATGAGATGCATACAGGGTCCTGGCATGTGGCGGGTCCTCAATAAAGGCCAGCTGCTACTATTGTTATTGAGGGGCTTGTCGTCTTGCAGGACAGTCCTGACACACACAGGAAACAGGTCAGGGATTTGTCCATCTGGCCAGCAGTAGCAGCGTTGGGACTGGAACTCAGAATCGCTGGCTTTGAACCAAGTAGAATGCTTCCTGCCTTTCCCTTTAACTGCAGATCTAAATCACTGTGAAACCACAGCGGGGAAGTGCTCGATTAAATCACACATGGAAAAGAGCTGCTCCGTCACACTTTATGTGGTGTGAGCTTTGACAGTAAAGCACTGAGCCTGGTTTCCATGCCCTGTGTGTCCACAGGCGGGTGTTGCAGCTGATCGGCCCGTTACATCTACTTGAGTTCAGCCTTTTGGTTTTGGTTTCCCCGGGCATCCTCCACCCCCTGCAGGCAGTGGACCTGACCCTACCCTGGCACTATGTGGTTCTCCACTCCTTACCAGGCCTCTGTATTCTTGTTCACTCCAGGCCTTTGCTGCCCTTCACCCATGTTGAGAGATTGAGCTTTGGAAAGTAAACGGAGGAGGGTAAATTGCATTAGTATTTTTTAATAATTTAAAAGACATAGGATTTCTGTTGTGAATAAGTAAGGGTTCAGTGCAGGAAACAAACCACTCTAAGTATTGATACTTTAAGCAGGAAGAGATGGGGATTAAGTGGTCACAGACTTGCTGGAAGGGAGAGAGCCCTGAGGAGCCGTAGGCTTGGCCCTGGGGTGATTCCCAGAAGTTTGAAGGACAGGCCTACCAGCAGGCTCCCAACTCAGAGGATGTTAACTGGGGCTGTGGATTCAAGAACCCACTCCCTGAAAAGGAAACCCTCCTGCACTGTTGGTGGGAATGTATATTGGTGCAGCCGCTGTGGAGAACAATATGGAGGTTCCTTAAATAGCTAAAAATAGAGCTACCATATGATCTGGCAACCCTACTCCTGGCCATATATCCAGAGAAAACCATAATTTGAAAAGATACATGCACCCCAATGTTCATTGCAGCAGTATTTACAATAGCCATGACATGGAAGCAACTTAAATGATGTGGTATACACACACACACACACACACACACACACACACAGTGGAATATTACCTAGCCATAAAAAAGAATGAAATAATGCCATTTGCAGCAACATGGATGGACCTAGATATTATCATACTAAGTGAAGTAAGTCAAAGACAAATACCATATGATATCACTTACATGTGGACTCTAAAAAGATGATACAAATAAACTTATTTACAAACAGAAACAGACTCACAGACTTCAAAAACAAACTTATGGTCACCAAAGGGGAAAGGTATGGGGGAGGGATAAATTAGGAATTTGGGATTAGCAGGTACACACTACTATATATAAAATAGATAACCAACAAGGACCTACTGTATAGCACAGGGAACTATACTCAATATTTTGTAATAACCTATATGGGAAAAGAATCTGAAAAAGAATATATATGTATGTGTGTGTACCTATGTATATATATACACACACATGTATGTGTATAACTGAATCACTTTGCTGTACACCTGAAACTAACACAACATTATAAATCAGTTATACTTCAATAAAATATAAATTAACTTAAAAGAATAGAACCCACTCCCTGCCTGTGTTTCAGGGATCAGGCAGCCTGAGTGGAGAGAGGCCTGCCACCACCAGGCAGGAGAATGGTCCTGGAAAGCGGCTACAGAAAAACCTCCCGTCTCCGCACCTTGCTCCCCAGTCACCGCTGTACAGGCCAGGCCTCCTCTTGGCTTCCTAATTTGGCAGAGGTGCCTCTAGTTGGATCACATTCCAATCACTAGCTGCAGGTGTGGGATCTGCAAAGTGTAGTTTTTAGCTTTCTGCCCTCCAACCAGGAAGAGGATGAGGTGAGGTTAAACAAGCGGACCCCCAGTCCCCGTGACCTCCCACTTATCTGCGGTGAGTATGGCAGGGCCCCTTCTTCTGGTCTTGTTAGCTTGGCCGGTGTTGAGAAGACACCACCCACAACATAGAACTCTACGTTAAACACCAAATCCAGCTGTCAATATTTCCCAAGTTTATCTTTAGTACGGTGCTGTGTACTTTGTAATGGAGGAGCTCATAATCACATCGTGATGACCCTGTGATGTCTATAAAATAAACAAAGTGGGCCTCATCACTGACGGGCAGATTTCGGTTTATTTATATTTGGAGAAAGTAATGAGTCTGGATTTCTGTTTATCACAAAATGTTTTTATGGTTCATGTCGTTACATAAAAAGACTAGGCTAGTCACACTATTTATCTAAAATTACATTATCAACATTTGGTATGAACAGAAATTTTAGCAGACTGTTTTCGCTGTAAAAATGTGCAGGAGTGGGTGTCAGGTCCAGGTAAAGGTTAAGGAAAACATGAACTGGCATCGACACTTCTCTGACCAGTCTGATTTCTCTGGAGCCCAGAAATAGCCATTTCTTGCAGCCTTGTGTCAAGTACATTTTGTAAAAGTTAATCAAATTCCTCTAACCATTACCTGACAAAGCAACAGGGAATTAAGCTAGCCTAATTAGTTTGGGAACTAAATCAGACAGAACAAACAAAGCAAAGCACAGGGTAGGATAAATGGATTCCGGTGGCCTCATCCGAAGGATAAATTACATTTGACATAATACTAAGTCCTGTCAATCATAGGGTTCTTGAAAAGTGCCCTGGATGATAAAAACTGAAATTGGCAGATTGGTGTCTTTTTGAAAATTGGAGGTTGGGATAAAAAAATGAGTAAAATACATCTAATACTACTTTATATACACAAATGGATACTTTAAAATATATATAATAAATAACACTCTAAAGACATCTGTTTCCAAAACATGCTGTATTCCTTGGTAACCTTTTCAAATCACTCTCTTCTGTCGTTCAGGAACCATAACTGATGCTGCGTCATGGACTGATCCAGCTGCCAGTTTTTTGTTGTGCAGCCTGCACTTTCTTCTCCAACATTTGATTACGAAAATTTTCCTGCACACAGCAAAGCTGAAAGAATTTTACAGTGAACACCTGTGTACCCACCACCACCTAAATTCCACCATCAACATTTTATTAAAATTGCTTCATTACTTATCATTATAGGTGATTTATCACTTACAGTCAGTTAGGTATTGCTGCATAACAAATTACCCCAAACTTAAGGGCATTTTTTTTTGGGGGGGGTGCTGCTCCTTGTGGTTTGTGGGATCTTAGTTCCCCAGCCAGGGATTGAACCCAGGCCCATGGCAGTGGAAGCATGGCGTCTTCACCACTGGACCACCAGGGAATTCCTGGAGCTTATTTAAAACAATAAGCATTTATTATCTCATTTAGCTCTTGTGAGTCAGGAGTTGGGGAGTGGCTTCTTTGAGTGGTACCAGCTCGGGGTCCCCTGTGAGGCTGTAGTCCAGACACTGGCAAGGGGTTACAGTCATCTGCAACTTGACGGGCTGGACAATCCATTCCCAAGAGGGCTCAGTCACATGGCTGATGGCTTGAACCTTCAAAGATGGAACAAGGCAGTTTCAAATGGGTGCTTCTGAGACTGGTGGTTGCCAAGGAGGAGGGGATTGGGGGAGGGATGGAGTGGGAGGTTGGGGTTAGTAGGTTTAAGCTTTTATACAGAGAATGGATAAA